>NC_073306.1:104959483-105273649 GCF_027595985.1 Sorex araneus
ATTGAGAAGTCTCTTGATGGCTAAATTCTGGGAATTGCTGGCCTCTCTCCTACAAAGACCTATTGCTACATTTTAAACTTTTAAACTACTTGAGTTATCAGTTGCAAACAAAGGAAGAATATGGTTTGATATAGCTATCTCTCTTCCTTCTTGAATTTCCTTTCTTTTGAAAATAATTAATGTAGCCTGTGTCTTTTGCAGTCGTGAAAATCAGTGGTATGTTAGAAAAGTACAATGGACCTGGGATTCTCCAAGTGGGGTTCGTACTATTCATTCAGCTTTACATATCCCCAAACTAACTCCATTGGCTTAGTGTAGATTTGAGGACATATGTTCCTTTGATCACAATTAACTCAAGTGACTGTGGGATATTTATATGAAGCTTTTAAAATATTTATGTACCTAATGCTAATGACACCTGGTAGTTTACGTATTGCATTTTAAATTTTGAGCAATGTATTATTCATGACTGGTCAGAAATCCATAATGCATGAACCTCCTCTGGCACACTCTTGCTTGTGTACATGTTCGGCTCTTCAATTTCCCCTGAAGTTGTCTCCCTGAACTGCTGCTATCCATTGCATGCATAAACACATCCCAATCACATGGCCTTCTGTGAGTGGCATAGATTTTTTTCTGAAGAGCTTAGAGCAGTTTACAAGCTTGATTTTTATCAATTTTTTGCTGTCATATATTTATATGACTCATTATATATTATATGACAGATCATTTGAATGGGAGATATCAAGTTCGTGACCTTTCAGCACAGCACAACAGGGAACAGAGACAGAACCCAGCACTTAAGTAATCCACCAATCGACATTTTTTTCAGGACACATTCTTGGCACAGCATGGGAGCAGTTGCAGTATCCCAGATCATTTTCTGTCTTGCTTATGTGAGGTCTGCCATTTTGAAAAATAATTTTGTCAGTGTTTTTCCTTCTGAATCAGCTGTAAAGTGGAAAGAAATAAATAAGATAGGATTATGAGATGTATAAGGTACATGGGAGGAAATGAAGAAGGGAGTAAATGGAGAGGGGATGTAGAAAGTATATAGGAGGGAAGGGAATACCTTCATACAAAATTATTATTTTTTAGGCACTGTGGTTTACAATATTGCTAATGGTAACATTTCTTTCATGAAACATTCCAGTACCACTAGCATACACTTTCCTCCACCATTGTCCCAGTGTTCTCCGGCTCCATATTGACCTCTCCCCAGTTTCTTCCCCTCTTCCTTTCCACCCTGAGTAAGCTTCTTACTAAAGACTGGTTCTCAGTGTCTATCACATTTGAGCAGTTCTGTTTCGTTACTATAGTTCTTTATATCCTGTATATTTGCGAAGGATCACTGTCTGTCCTTCTCCTTCTGAATAACTTCACTCAGCATGATGCACTTCCAGATCCATACATGTAGCAGCAAACTGCATGATTTATCTTTTCTTATAGTCAAGTAGGGTATAAGAATACCCACTTTTAAAGAGTACCTCCTTTAATACAGGTATCAGCTATTTGTCCTTCCTCTGACTTATTTTGTGTAACACAATTCCCTCAGTTCTACCCACATTGCAGTGAATTGCAGAATACCTCCTTTCATACCACATGGGAGAGCCTCGCAAAGTCCCCATGGTGTATTAATATGCCAAAGCCAGTAACAAGCTGGATCTCATTCCCCTGACCCTGAAAGAGCCTCCACTGTGGCATCGTTGGGAAGGACGAATAGAGAGAGGCTTCTAAAATTTAAGGGCTAGGACGAATGGAGACGTTACTGAGACTGCTGAAAAATTTGACGGTCAACAGGATGATGATGATGATGATGATGATGATGATATCTCCTGTAAAAGGAGGTATTCTTCCAAGGTGATAATTCACAGAATGTTGGTGTTTTCTTTTTTTTAGCTCTATTCCCAAGATTGTTTTCAGGGCAATGAACAAAAACCAGAATGTTTCAGTTATAAAACAAATAATAGTGGTTAGAAAAATCATGTGTACTTAAATATTTCTCATGTAATTGATTCTCTGGATCATCCTATCAATACCAAAACTGCAACAACAATTCACCACAGTAATACTTAGAAGACAATTTTGTGCATTTTAAATGCAGTTGGAAATAATACAACTGGAATCAATTGAAAACTGTTGAAAAATGACACTTCCTTTTCCTGTTGTTCTTGGGTAAAAATAAAGTTGCTTTATTTATTTGTGGTTAAATTTTTATTACTTTTTTGGTAACGTGGTTACAATAGTATTAGCATTGGTGATATTGATGTATAAATTTCCATACATTACCACCCCTTAAGCACTCTGGACATCCACATCTTCATGGCCTCTCACCTTTCCCCTCACTCTTTGATAATTTGAATTTTATAATTCAGGGCCAAGTGTTTGCCATATTCTACTCTATTTTCTTTCTTTCTTTCTCTTTTTTTTTCTTTTTGGGTCACACCCAGCGATGCTCAGGGTTACTCCTGGCTTTTCACTCAGGAAGTTACTCCTGGCTTTTCACTCAGGAATTACTCCTAGCGGTGCTTGGGGGACCATATGGGATGCTAGGGATCAAATCTGGGTCAGCCGCATGCAAGGCAAATGCCCTCCCTGCTGTGCTATTGCTCCTGCCCCTCTATTTTCATATTTTTGTTTTTTTTATGCTATTCATGACTGTGATCATCAGATATTTGCCCTTCTTCCTTTCACTTATTTTATGTAACACAATTTCTTTGGTTCTACCCATATTGAAATGAAGTGCAAAATTTCATCTTTTCTTATACTCAGTAGTATTCTATTATTCTTATGTACTATAATTAGTTGAGATTCCTTGAACCAAAAGCTCTTGATAAAGTTTTATTTCACCTCTGGTAACATCTAAATTAAGAATAGAGGGCAGCATAAAGATAAAGCCCATATGACACAATAAATCATATGTAACTATCCCAACATCCTTTCATTTGCTCATATATTTTTGGTAGGTACCATAAGCAGCATTCCTGCAGCCTCAGGAGACACTCATGGCATCAACTGTACCAGTATTCTGCCATCCTGGCCATATTGTTCAATGCCTATGCCAGGCAATGCAGCACCACTCAGGCTTAGCCATACTGTGGGCTATCAGGGCTACAACTGGTAGTGCTCGGGGGTTATATAGTACTGGGGACTTTAACTTGGTTATGTTAGACATGTGCCCATCCCTGTCCACAGAGATTCTTGACTCTGCTCAACTATTTTATAGACAGGAAGTTGAATACCAGAGACTTGAAGTGTCTTGGCTCTGACATGCACCTGGAAAAAGAACTAGGAGTAGAAATCTAAGTGTCTTATTTCTAAATCCACTTCTTTTCTTACTTCTTTTGATTTTCTACCCTTATTATTTTTTAAATTAGTTTATTTTTAATTAGAGAGTCATCGTGAGGTTACAGTTACAGATCCATACATCTTTGTGCTCATGTTTCCCCCATACAAAGTTCGATAACCCATCCCTTCACCAGTGCCCATATTCTCCACCACCAGTAAACCCAACATCCCTCCCCCCCTCCCCAGTCCCGTCTCCCCCCACCCCACCCTGCCACTATGGCAGGGAATTCCCTTTTGTTCTCTCTCTCTGATTAGGTGTTGTGGTTTGCAATAAAGGTGTTGAGTGGCCATTGTGTTCAGTCTCTAGTCTGTATTCGGCCCGCATCACCCTTCCCCCACATGACCTCCAACCACATTTTACTTGGTGGTCCCTTCCCTGAGTTACCCAGAATGAGAGACCAGCCTCCAAGCCATGGAAACAATCTCCTGGTACTTATTTCTACTATTCTTGGGCGTTAGTCTTATAGTCTATTATTCTATATTCCACAGATGAGTGCAATCTTTCTATGTCTGTCTCTCTCTTTCTGACTCATTTCACTCAGCATGATACTTTCCATGTTGATCCACTTATATGCAAACGTCATGACCTCATTTTTTCTAACAGCTGCATAGTATTCCATTATATAGATGTACCAGAGTTTCTTCAACCAGTCATCTGTTCTAGGGCACTCAGGTTTTTTCCAGATTCTGACTATTGTAAACAGTGCTGCGGTGAACATATAAGTGCAGATGTCACTTCGACTATACTTTTTGACTTTTCTGGGATATATTCCCAGCAGTGGTATTGCTGGGTCAAATGGGAGCTCAACCTCTAGTTTTTTGAGAATCGTCCATACTGTTTTCCAAAAGGGCTGAACTAGCCGGCATTCCCACCAGCAGTGTAGAAGGGTCCCTTTCTCCCCACATCCTCTCCAACAGCGGTTGCTTTTGTTCTTTTGGATGTGTGCTAGTCTCTGTGGTGTGAGGTGGTATCTCATGGTTGTTTTGATCTGCATCTCTCTGACGATTAGTGATGTAGAGCATTTTTTCATGTGCCTTTTGGCCATTCGTATCTCTTCCTTGGTAAAGTTTCTGTTCATTTCTTTGCCACATTTTTTGATGGGGTTGGATGTTTTCTTCTTGTAGAGTTCAACCAGTGCTTTATATACCCTTGATATCAACCCCTTATCTGATGGGTATTGTGTAAATATCCGTTCCCATTCTGTGGATAGTCTTTGTATTCTGGTCACTGTATCTTTTGCGGTGCAGAAGCTTTTTAGTTTAATGTAGTCCCATTTGTTGATCTCTGTTTTTACTAGATTGTTTAGTTCCGTGTCATCTTTGAAGATACCTTTATCTTCAATATCATGGAGGGTTTTGCCAACCTTGTCTTCAATGTACCTTATGGTTTGTGGTCTGATGTTGAGGTCTTTAATCCATTTTGATCTGACTTTTGTGCATGGTGTCAGGTCTAGTTCTAAGCCCATTTTTTTGCACGTGGTTGTCCAGTTGTGCCAGCACCATTTGTTAAAGAGGCTTTCCTTGCTCCACTTCACATCTCTTGCTCCTTTATCAAAGATTAGATGATCATACATTTGAGGTTGTGTGTGGGGATATTCCACCCTGTTCCATTGGTCTGCAGCTCTGCCTTTGTTCCAGTACCATGCTGTTTTAATTGTTACCGCTTTGTAGTAGAGTTTAAGGTTGGGGAGGGTGATGCCTCCCATCATCTTTTTCCCAAGAATTGTTTTAGCTATCCGTGGGGTTTATTGTTCCATATAAATTTCAGAATTGCTTGCTCAGCTTCTTTGAAGAATGCCATGGGTATCCCTATAGGGATCGCGTTAAATCTGTATAATGCTTTTGGGAGTATTGCCATTTTGACAATTTTGATTCTCCCTATCCATGAGCAGGGCATATGTTTCCATTTCCTCATGTCCTCTTTTATTTCATGGAGTAGAGTTATATAGTTTTCTTTGTAGAGGTCCTTTACTTCTTTAGTTAAGCTGATTCCAAGATATTTGATTTTCTGGGGCACAATTGTGAATGGGATTGCTTTTTTCATGTCCCTTTCCTCTGTCTCATTGTTTGCATATAGGAAGGCCATGGATTTTTGGGTATTGATTTTATAGCCTGCGACTTTACTGTATAGGTCAATTGTTTCTAAGAGTTTCTTACTAGCGCTTTTAGGTTTCTCTAGGTATAGCATCATATCGTCTGCGAATAGTGAGAGCTTGATTTCTTCCTTTCCGATCTGAATCCCCTTAATATCTTTTTCTTGCCTGATGGCTATTGCTAATACTTCCAATACTATATTAAAGAGAAATGGTGAGAGTGGGCATCCTTGTCTTGTCCCCGATCTTAGAGGAAAAGCCCTTAGTTTTTCTCCATTGATGATAATGCTTGCCCTAGGTTCGTGGATTTTCTACCCTTATTAGAGAAAACAGAGCTATCAAATTTATCAGCACCTTTCTTTTTTAATTGGTTAATTAGCAAGTGTTGGTAAATCATCTTAAAAGACATCATGGATTTCCTTATTCACTTGGATGGTATTTATTCAGTATCATAAATGTTTTCAGAAATTGTTTCAGTGCTTTGAATTTGAGAGACAGCTAGAATATTCTGATGCCAAAATAAGTACTCTCCAGAATAAAAAAAAATGGACACTGCATTAGCAGTCTAACCAACTACTTAGTGAAATGCCCTATAAAATGAAATCAATAAAGAGTTGGGGGTGGGGAACCATATCTTTTTTCAAACTCACTTGTTAAACAAGTGCAAAGGTTGTGGTGGGCAGTCGAAAAAGCAGGTGAATTAGTGTCAAGTAACATCTTTTATTCATGGGTATAATACAGTGGAGGGGATTGAGCATGGCTTATTTTTGTCACAAAAATAAAATGAAAAGTACTGCAGTTGGCACTTTGTCAAAATGCCATTCATGAGATATGCAATATGTACTCAGCACTTGCTGCAAAACTGTCTAGTTAACTTATGAGTTTGTTTATGAACTTCAGAGTGTACATTTTTGAGGTACTTCATAAAGAACTTGGGTAGGCAACTTAGTATTTATTATCTAATACATGCAAAGACTAAGCTTGATTTTTAAATTCCTTTAAAAGTAGGAATAATCACAGGGCTCTTGGCTATTATTGGATTGAAAATGTCCCAGCATTAGTGAGAGACACTTGTACCCATTTAGTAATGATGATATTCTCCCTGCTGGTCCTTCACAGTACCAGAAGCATCCTCACAATTTTAAGGTTTTTGTTTGAATATTAGAAAATGCACTCTTGTACTTTGCTATAGCATTCCAATAAAATACTTAAATAAAAATTAAAAGGTAATGGGGCTGAAGTGAAAGTGGTTAGGGCGTTTGCCTTGCACTCGGCTGACCTGGGTTTGATTTCAGCATTCCATATGGACCCCTGAGCACTGCCAGGGGTATTTCCTGAGTGGAGAGCCAGGAGTGACCCCCGTGCATTGCCGGGTGTGACCCCAAAAGCACAAAAAAATTAAAAGGCAAAATATAATTCTTGCACAAAACTCCTGAGAATTAAAAAATCTCTTTTTAATGTTAATGTCTCACTCTAATACCAGTGCAGGCATACAATTTCTGAGGCAGACAATATCTATCCCATCCAAGCTATAATTGGCAAATAGTAATAAAGTGTTTGAAACATGGATTCTGATAATTTCTGATATTTAAATTGAAAATGAATAATCAAAGCTTTTTAAAACTCTGTTGCCCTTTACAAATCTGTGTTCTAAGGGCTCTATAGAGAGAATTCAGATTCTCTGGATGAAATGTTGGATTGAGGGTTGTAGATTGAAGGATATGACTACTCTCTGTTAGAAATTACCTTTCTATATTCTTTTGACTTTTATTGAACCAAGGCAGAGTCTTATGAAAATCTTTTTCACTCTTAAGGATACTAGATTCCTGTCTGGAGTATACTGGTTAGTGGGGACAGCACAATGGAACCCTTCTTTTTTTCTTTTTTTTCTTTGGGTCACACCCGGTAATGTACAGGAGTTACTTCTGGCTCTTGCACTCAGGAATTACACCTGGCAGTGTTCGGGGGATCGTATGATATGTTGGGAATTAAACCGCTGGCCAGCTGCGTGCAAGGCAAATGCCCTACCTGCTGAGCTATTGCTCCAGCCCCTGGAGCCCTTCTTAACCAACAGTCATGTTACTTTTTCCTCATGACTGTGCTAAAAACATGTGCCATAATATTTTCCCATTTCTTTTAAACATGTGATATTCATCAACTTTATGTTCCTCAAGTTCTCTTGCTAATAATTATTCCTCCTTGTAAATATATATGACTTACCTGATAAACCATTAAGCATGTAGATATTATTTTGTCACCTTCACTCTATCAGGCATAAAACAGTAACCCCACTTTCTCTCTTTGAAGCTTCTGTATAGCCTGTGCTGGTTAGACATGCCCTCCAACTTAAATGTTGCTTTCTTGTCAGTAAACCCCCCTTTTGTCTGTTCAGTTATTCCCATGATTCTTTAAATGACATTGTGAAAGGATTCCCATCATGTATTTTATTAACAGATTCCTCATCTCCCATATTCAATTATTTATTTCTTGTTGAATATAACATTCAAGTTATATTCTCTTAGCACATTTCAGTTATATGCTCTAGTTTTCAAATAAAGTCTAAACATTGGAGCTTTATAAAGCAATTCTTGGGAAAAAGAAAATGGGAGGAATCAACCTCCCCAACTTCCAACTCTACTACAAAGCGGTAGTCATTAAAACAGCTTGGTACTGGAACAAAGGCAGAGCCGCAGACCAATGGAACAGGGTTGAATACTCTGACACATCCGCCCAAATATATGACCATCTAATCTTTGATAAGGGAGCAAAAAAGGCGAAGTGGAGCAAGGCAAGCATGTTTATCAAATTGTGCTGGCAAAACTGGACAGCTACATGCAAAAAAATGGGCTTAGACCTCCACCTATCACCATGTACAAAAGTCAGATCAAAATGGATTAAGGACCTCAACATCAGACCAGAATCCCTAAGGTACATTGAAGACAAGGTCGGCAAAACCCTCCACGACATTGAAGCCAAAGGTATCTTCAAAGCTGACACGCCACTGGCCAAGCAAGTGAAAACAGAGATAAATGAATGGGACTATCTCAAACTAAGAAGCTTCTGCACCTCAAGAGAAACAGTGACCAAAGTACAAAGACAATCTACAGAATGGGAAAGGATATTTATGCAGTACCCATCCGATAAAGGGTTGATAACAAGGATATACAATGCACTGGTTGAACTCCACAAGAAGAAAACTGCCAACCCGATCAAAAAATGGGCTGATGAAATGAACAGAAGCTTTTCCTAAAGAAGAAATCCGAATGGCTCAGAGGCACATGAGAAAATGTTCCACATCACTAATCATCAGGGAAATGCAGATCAAAACAACCATGAGATACCATCTCATACCACAGAGACTGGCCCACATCCCAAAAAACAAAAGCAACTGGTGTTGGCGTGGATGCGGGGAGAAAGGGCCTCTTCTTCACTGCTGGTGGGAATGCCCACTGCTTCAGCCCTTTTGGAAAACAATATGGACGATTCTCAAAAAATTAGAAATTGAGCTTCCATTTGACCCAGCAATATCACTCCTGGGAATATATCCCAGAAAGGCAAAACGGTATAGTAGAGATGACATCTGCATTTCCATGTTCATTGCCGCTCTGTTCACAATAGCCACAATATGGAAAAAACCAGAGTGCCCCAAAACAGATGACTGGTTAAAGAAACTCTGGTACATCTACACAATGGAATACTATGTAGCTGTCAGAAAACATGAAGTCATGAAATTTGCATATAAATGGATCAACATGGAAAGTATCATGTTGAGTGAAATGAGTCAGAAAGAAAGAGACAGACATAGAAAGATTGCACTCATATGTGGAATATAATGTAACTGAGAAGTACAAGTTGGCAACGATGCAACTTCTGGCAGATATCTCTCTGGACTTAGTTACTAAAATACTAAATTACAGAAACCCAAAACTGAGAGGCCGCTAAGTGTGGTCACTCGACCTCATACCTCTTCATCCTCAGCAATGGAAAACAAATTATCTAATGCTTCCTTTTCAGCAGGTCTGACTTTAGGGGAGAGACTCTCCAAACAATAATAGTGAGTTTTGTTGAAATATTGTATGCAATCAAAGTGAAAGTAAAGTGAAATTTGTTAGTTACACAGGCGGGGGGGGGGGCTAAAGGTGGGGGGGCTATGGGCGTGGGGAGTTAGGGGTGTGGGGGGGTGGGGTGGAGCTATACTGGGATTCTTGTTGGTGGAATATGAGCACTGGTGAAGGGATGGGTATTCGAGCATTGTATAACTGAGATTTAAACCTGAAAACTTTGTAACTTTCCATATGGTGACTCAATAAAAAATTTAAAACAAATAAACATTGGTGAGCTTTAGGTCTGATTCATTTTATAGTGGAAAGTGTATTTTACCAACTTCTCTTTATGCTCCACACATTTCTCCTCACCCCCAACCACTTTTCTACTCTCTGGACCTTGAGGATGTTATGCTAAGTGAAATAAACGAAACGAAGACTGCCTTTTCAAATGCTTTATCCCATAACCTAAGATTTATGATTCACTCATGAATTTTTACATCCCAGTGATTCTAGATCCTGGTAATGAGATTACATTCTATTTGACAAATATCAGAAAATTCTGTTTGGCAACTATGGAAATTTTAAAGGTAATTTGAAAGTTCATTAAAAATTAATGAAAAACAAACAGCAACTGTACTTTTTTCAGAAATGAGCAGGTTAGTAAGGAAAGAAATCATTTATTTGACTTTAGACTTTTCTGTTTTTGTTTTTTTGTGTGCACAAAACTTTTCCTACCTCCATGGAGCTCAATAAATTTTGAGCTTTGTAAGTCACTTTCAGGGTTAATTATTTTTTAAAGGTGCATCTAAATTCTGTTCACTAAGTTATTTAATGGCTTTAGCTTTTTGCTATTAAACGCTGTTGGTTATCTATGACTCCTTCTCAATGTAATTTTTTTTCCTGGGAAATTTCTGGAAAGAAAAAGGATTTTCAAAGAATATGATTTGAGTCTGACAGGGATTTTGATTGTTCTCCACCATATTGACAGGAAAAAATCAAACATAAAACTAAAATAAAACCTCTTGGAAACAGACACTGTATTTCAAAGTCATCATAGAATTAAGTACAGTGAGAGTAGGCCTGTTTATTAATGATAAAAATAGTAAATAATTATTTGTCTCATGATGGAAATGGATAACTTCAGTCACATTTTAAGTTCATGGAGCGGAATTATAGATAGGAGACAAGCTGAGTGGGAAGCAAGACAAGGGTCAAACAGGTTAAGTCATGATCCCAGAGTTCTGGGATTCTAAGAATAGGCAGTCTCATTTGCTTCAAGTATGACAGAACCAGGTTCACATTCTGATTCTTCTTCTTGGCAGCTGTGTGAATATGATTGAATTTTTTACCTCTCTGGTTCTCATCAAATTTTGTTTTTTTTTTTCCTTTTTTGGTAGGAGTACTGCTATTTATTCAGTCATTGACTAAGCTGATTGGACTGGCATGAACTCCACATTACATTTTTTTAAAATTCATAATGTTAATTGTATTTTATTATTATTATTATTATTATTATTATTTTAATCACCGTGAGATACAGTTACAAAGCTTTCCTGTCTGAGTTTCAGTCACGACACCATGATTGATCACCCAACTCTCCACCAGCACATCTTCCACCTCCAAGGTCCCCAGTATCCCCCCATCCCACCCCAACCCCTGCCTCTATGGCAGACAACCTCCCCCATACTCTTAATTTGTATTGCTTGTTATAAATAGCATAAGATGTCACACTGCTGCAAGAGTGGCTGCGTGCTCCTGGAACTCCAAAATTCCAGATAATTTGGGTCTGGAGAAATCTCTGCAACAAGCTGCTTGGTTCGGAGATTCCCTTGTGTTTCTCTGGCTGCCTAGGAACTTAAGTAGCAGCCAGAGGCAGTTTGTGGGTATGACATCCAGGATCCCATGGGGACGGGGGTCTGAGAAAGACCGGTCCATCCCCTTTACCCTGGGCCCTGGAGATTGTCATCACTGAATCGGCATACCTGCACTTCTCATTGGGTTCTAGAAGTTGGAGACTACTGGGGGTCTTAGGGGCAGGTGGAGTGATGACGCCTCCCCCCATCTTAGGCAACCCGGTGAAGTTGGCCTGGCTTAAAGTCCAGAGGCATCTCTGCAATGAGCTGCTCAGTTCGGAGATTCTTTTGTGTGCCTCTGGATCATGGCCCTTGTTTCCATTTTTTCCAGAAAAATAAACTATTGGCATATGCCCTGAAGGTCATGCCCACTCACCCACAGCATGCTGCATTGACCCTAAATGCGACTTCTGGTCTCTTTCGAGATTTATGGGTCTCTAAAATAAGGCCAATAAATGAGCTTGTATAGCTGAGCTGTTGCTGGTTTGTGGGTGTGGCTCCCGCCACTTAATTTCTTGGTAAACTTGGCCCCAAGTTGTTGGGGTCTGGCCAAAGGCACAGAGGCAATTTTGGGATACCAGGAAGTCTGAAGGCACCATCAGGCTGCTGATGCACTCACCCCACAGGTACAGGTTGACCTGCTGGCGGCACCATACCCCCTCACCAAATTCTTCTTTTTTTTTTTGGTCTGTCCCTCTCTTTCTTTTTTCTTTTTAAAAATTTATTTATTTTTTAATTATTGAATCACCATGAGGGTACAGTTACAGATTTACACATTTTCGTGCTTGTGTTTCCCTCATACAATGTTTGAGAACCCATCCCTCCACTAGTGTCCATTCTCTACCACCAGTGAATCCAGTATCTCTCCCACTCCCCAGTCCCATCCCCCCCACGCCACCCCACCTCTGTGGCAGGGTATTCCATTTTGTACTCTCTCTCCTTTTGGGTGTTGTGGCTTGCAATAGGGGTATTGAGTGGCCATTGTGTTCAGTCTCTAGTTTACTTTCAGCACACACCTCCCTTCCCGCGTGGGATCTCCAATCACATTTTACTTGGTGTTCCCTTCTTTATCTGAGCTGTGTTTTCTCCCAGCATGTGAAGCCAGTTTCCAAGCCATGGAGCCAACCTCCTGGTACTTATTTCTATACCCCTCACCAGATTCTTAATCTATGAATTGAGCTAATTATGAGGTACCTGAGAAAGCTGTTGCCATAATTACAACTCCTGTTAGTTTTATTAAAATGTGGTCCTCTACCTCTAACAGGAAATAATGGGCATATGTCTTGGACATATGAGTGAGACCTGAGTAAGTGGGGGAAGATATAGATTGGCTGGTTACTCTGCTCTTATGAAGTCTATTTGTCTCACAGGTTATTCAAACGCTGAAAAGCTCTACCACATTTTTTTTATTAGTTTATTTTTAATTAGAGAGTCATCGTGAGGGTACAGTTACAGATCCATACATCTTTGTGCTCATGTTTCCCCCATACAAAGTTCGATAACCCATCCCTTCACCAGTGCCCATTCTCCACCACCAGTAAACCCAACATCCCTCCCCCCCTCCCCAGTCCCGTCTCCCCCCACCCCACCCTGCCACTATGGCAGGGAATTCCCTTTTGTTCTCTCTTTCTGAATAGGTGTTGTGGTTTGCAATAAAGGTGTTGAGTGGCCATTGTGTTCAGTCTCTAGTCTGTATTTGGCCCGCATCACCCTTCCCCCACATGACCTCCAACCACATTTTACTTGGTGGTCCCTTCCCTGAGTTACCCAGAATGAGAGACCAGCCTCCAAGCCATGGAGACAATCTCCTGGTACTTATTTCTACTATGCTTGGACGTTAGTCTTATAGTCTATTATTCTATATTCCACAGATGAGTGCAATCTTTCTATGTCTGTCTCTCTCTTTCTGACTCATTTCACTTAGCATGATACTTTCCATGTTGATCCACTTATATGCAAATGTCATGACCTCATTTTTTCTAACAGCTGCATAGTATTCCATTGTATAGATGTACCATAGTTTCTTCAACCAGTCATCTGTTCTAGGGCACTCGGGTTTTTTCCAGGTTCTGGCTATTGTAAACAGTGCTGCGGTGAACATATAAGTGCATATGTCACTTCGGCTATACTTTTTGGCTTTTCTGGGATATATTCCCAGCAGTGGTATTGCTGGTTCAAATGGGAGCTCAACCTCTAGTTTTTTGAGAATCGTCCATACTGTTTTCCAAAAGGGCTGAACTAGCCAGCAAAAAAATGGGCTTAGAACTCGACCTGACACCATGCACAAAAGTCAGATCAAAATGGATTAAAGACCTCAACATCAGACCACAAACCATAAGGTATATTGAAGACAAGGTAGGCAAAACCCTCCAGGATATTGAAGATAAAGGTATCTTCAAAGATGACACGGAACTAAGCAATCTAGTAAAAACAGAGATCAACAAATGGGACTACATTAAACTAAAAAGCTTCTGCACCGCAAAAGATACAGCGACCAGAATACAAAGACTATCTACAGAATGGGAAAGGATATTTACACAATACCCATCAGATAAGGGGTTGATATCAATGGTATATAAAGCACTGGTTGAACTTTACAAGAAGAAAACATCCAAACCCATCAAAAAATGGGGCAAAGAAATGAACAGAAACTTTACCAAGGAAGAGATATGAATGGCCAAAAGGCACATGAAAAAGTGCTCTACATCACTAATCGTCAGAGAGATGCAGATCAAAACAACCATGAGATACCACCTCACACCACAGAGACTAGCATACATCCAAAAGAACAAAAGAAAATGCTGTTGGAGAGGATGTGGGGAGAAAGGGACCCTTCTACACTGCTCTACCACGTTTTGAAGCTCATGTTACAGCACTCCATTTGTCTTCATTTCCTCTGCATCAACACCAGTTTGATTTTCTTGTTAATAGAACATTTGCTTAGGAATTATTTTCAAAGGAATTTAATGACTAATTCCTTTTATGACAACAAAATCATTATGAAGCCCCCTGTGTCGGTCAGGGTCTCAGCAGGAGCAGATGGCACACTTAGATTGGTTAGTTTATGTAGAATTTAATTGGGTACAGGGGATAGAGAAACAACTAGGAATGATTCAGAACTTTGGTGCTTATTGCTTTTCTTATCCCTGGCCTCTGAGAAAGGACTCAAGAGGTTGTCCATACCTAGGAACAATGAAAACTTTTTTTAGTTGTAATTTCTGTAAAGTGATTCACAATTTATTACGTTCAATATTCTAACACCAATCCCACCACCATTACACCTTCGCATCACCATTATTTTGAGTTTTTCCACCACCACCGAAGCCAATGAAAACTTCTTGATCCATGTGGTAATCTCTTTCTGAAGGCAAAGACCATCTGTGACAATGTTGAATGGAAGGATCAAAATAAAACAAATTACTCAGCTTTGCTTGCTTTCTTCAGGCTGACTTCCTATTTGTACCCAATCTTCACCGAACCCAGTGGAAAGTCAGAGAGTAAATGAGCCTGATAATACAGTCTGCATATGTTGATGTCCTGGGGCAGAGAGCAAAGTGGAAGAGTGAAGGTAAAATCTGGAGAGAAATAGAAAATACTTTGGTCACCCTCTCTTGAGGCTCTTAACTGCCAAGTGTATTTATTGTAAGCATATTGAAGTATATTAGGGGATGCATTGAAAGATATTTATTGTAAATATGCTTGTTGACTATTTACCCACCTTACAAAATTTGGTGATACTTATTTCGAATAATACCTGAGTTCCACTCTGTCTCTACTCATCATCTTTAATGTGCACTGGAAAAAGTCACTTGATGTCTCTGACACAGTTTCTTCACCAATCATTTAGAGAACTGAACTCTATATGACAGAATTATCACAAGGGTTAACTGAAATGACATTAGTGAAGGTATTTTGTAAATAATAAAACTTTATTAACATAGACATTAATTTTATTTTAAATGGCCACATTGCCGAGTTTCTGTTATTAAAATTTATGACCTATTCTGGGAGGAAAATTATAATTCTAGGAGCAAAAATTAAGACATTTTGAAGTCTACATGGTATGCTCTTAAAATATGACTTTGGTTCTCATTGAAGACCCTAAAAGTTTCATGTGAGGATTGCATATTAATTTATAACTATGAAAGCCTTATATGACATTTCCAAATATGTCTGTGAGATAATGGTTGTAAATGGTTTATGATTTCAAAAAATTTAATGAATATGGTAACTATGAATCTCAGTGTAAAGAAAAAAGTGATAATTTTGGAATATATCGTTTCATACTGAAATAAATTAGTTTCCTACTAGCACAAATCTTAGCATTGCAGATTTTCTGTTGACCTCATTTCTTAAAGGATCGTCTTCAAATGTTAGCTGCTTTTCAATGTAGCTCAAGCCAGAAAAGTTATGTATATGTGAAAATAGAGCTTCGAAAAATAGCCAAGTGTTCAGAATGGGACCTTCTGAAGAGACATTACATGGAAGGAACTTTTCCTACTGTGCTTAACCCGTGTATTTCCTGCTTACATATGGTTATTTCATGTAACTCTACTTTCTTCTTACCAAATATATCTCCAATTGTCTGTAATATTTAGTTACTTATTTTGCTAGTTTCTTTGTTGTTGTTGCTTTGTGTTGTTTGTTTGGTCACACCAGGCCAGGCCTTACTCCTGGATGCTCGAGAGACTTTATGGGATGCCACTGATCAAAACCAAGCACCCTGTCAGCCGTATAATCTCTTCAGCTACTGTCTGTGATATTTATTGAATAAAATACATGCTGCTAGATTTTTCAGAGAGAAACTCTCTTTATATAGAACTCTGAAAATTAGGTCAATAATAAAGGATTGTGTATGTTCAGAGACCAACTTATCAAGTAGAAAACAGGAGAGAAATTGGTAAGCCTCAACTAATTTGACTAGTGGAATAGAATCTGGATTCAGCTCAAATTCCTACAGTCTTTAAAACATTATTCTTAATGAAATCCTCAGATTTCTTCTTTTTGGGGGATCGCCTACCTGGTGATGCTCAGAGGTTACTCCTGGCTCTGCACTCAGGGAATTACTCCTGACAGTGCTTACGGTTCCATAAGGGATGCCAGGGATTGAACCCAGGGCAGCTGTCTACAAGGCAAATAAATGCCCTACCTGTTTTATTATGACTCCAGCCCCAGAGATATTCTCAATTTTTAAAAATGTTTGTTTCTATTTTGACTTGCTTTTTAGATGACATTTACATGTCCAGTATTTTCCTATAGGCATAATTAGGATATTATATTATGTCATATAAACAGAATTTTATATATTTATATATTTTATATATTGTATTTTGTATTTTATATTTTTATATTTTATATTATATAACTAGGATTTTATACCAATTCTCAATTCATTACCCTTCTGAATGATCTCTGTGGCCTCTTTAATTCTCATGTCTTACCTCCTACTGCTCTCCCAACCTCTGCTTCCTCTACCTTAGATATGTTAGGGCTTTAACTTCAGAACTTGCACTAGCTATTCCTCTCCTTGAGAGTACTTTTCTATGAGATTTTTAGGTAGCTAATATTTTTACCTTTTCCCACACCTTTTTCCAATTTTTTTTCTTTTAGCTTACCTTTAGGCCTCTGTATCCTATTTAAAATGACTACCCCATCTCCAAACTTAATTCCTAACTCTTTTTCTACCCAGCACATATTATCCAACATACTATGAAATTGTACTTACCATACTTATTTTCTTATAGGACGAGTTACACATAAACAGACATTTTGCTTGTTTGATTTATGATATATCTGTAACTAGGCAATGCCTGGTACATGACAAGTAATAAATTATTATTTAATAAAAGAAATTTGCTTATTCATTTGATAGGCATTATGTATATGTATGTATATATATGTAAATAGTCTTATTTGGCATAATACTAGGTGCTAGAGTAAAATGAAAAAAATTGAAATATGATTTTAGTCTTATTTGGCATAATACTAGGTGCTAGAGTAAAATGAAAAAAAAATTGAAATATGATTTTTTGCTCAGGCAGCTTAGAGATAGTTGGTGAATCAGAGATGAATGATCTCATTCATTTTCATGTTCATGTTTAAGAAAAATGGCAATCTGAAGCTTTCAGTCAGAAAAGGAGACCTTAGCAAAATATTAATGTTGGCAAAGCTAAGCCAAATAAACCTAGATGTTAAAAGTAAAAAAGGATTTGGGGGTGGGAGGTGAGGCCAGGCTTGGTGGTACTCAGGGGCTATTCATGGCTCTGATCAGGAGCGACACTTGGTGATGCTTGGGGGATCATAAGTCATTCCAGTGATTGAATGAGGGTCAGCGGAACTTCATGCAAGGCAAGCTCTTTAGCCCTGGTACTATCACTTTCCAGCCCCAGTAAAGAAGAATTTTTTTTATTAAGGTGGAGCAATAAATAAAAAGATACTCAGCCTCCCACAGAAATATACAGATTGGAGAGGTAAAGAAAGTTTCTATATGGGGCTGGAGCGATAGCACAACAGGTAGGGCATTTGCCTTGCACGCGGCCAACCCGGGTTCAATTCCCAGCATCCCATATGGTCCCCTGACCACTGCCAGGGGTGATTCTTGAGTGCAGAGCCAGAAGTGACCCCTGTGCATCGCTGGGTGTGACCTAAAAAGCAAAAAAAAGTTTCTATAGAGAGACTATGGGAAGGTGACTAAGGTAAAAGGAAGGGGGCTTTATAATCTGTCAGGGAGGATCTTATATATAACTGTTCACTCAAATATTGCTAAAACAAGAAAATCAAAGGAAGATGTAGGATGACATTACTTTGCCCTTTCCCTCCTTGCCACAAGTAGCTTGTCCCGGTTTTACCCAGAGTTTAGGCTTACCCCAGTCACACCCATCAAGGTGTTCCCGAATCTCTCCCATCCCTTTGTTTAGCTATAATCACTTCTCCATGCTCTCTTCCCCAAAAGAGTTAATCCTCGGCTTTCCCTTAATCCGACTCTGCTAATTTGCAAGGTCAGACCTTCCTAGGATACTGAATTTATATTATATAAGTTAATATTGCCTTTCTCCTCTTCTTGTGCCTTTTGAATAATTTGCCTTAAAGCAATGTCCTTTTTGTATAGACACAAGAAGACAATATTATGTTTTTATAACTTGGGAATTAATTGGCCTCGAATATTCCCTCCCGGGCCTCTGCTTTCTCCACTTAAGCCTCAGTTGCCCTCAGTTCCTAGCACCCCAAAGTAGGGTCCCCGACGTGGGACAGGAAGGATCCAGGGCAAGCGGTGAGTTATGTGCTACCCTGGCATCGAGATGGGCCTGGCCAAAGTGCCTAATTCTTAACTATAAGTTAAGAGCTTGATCATAGACAAATGCTGTCATGATCCAATAGTAATTATGAGACTGGGACCCTGCCAGGGATAGGAAAGACTGATCTGGCCTGAGCACTGTAGTCTGAGATTGAGATGGCCGCAGGAGAGCAATTCTATAAGCTTTAATGCATCTCTTATTGTGTCCATACAAAATAATTAATATTATGAATTCTTATATGTTTGCTGGCTGAGGAGAAGAGAAACACATTCATGGGACTCCGCCCTTGGGTGGATCCTCCTGCTGAAAGAGAATTAAGTCCTAGGAGAAGCATCCCCTAAGGGAAAGGACCTTACCCTATTGATGGTGACCACACCTACGTGTAGGCCCCAACCCCCTGATGCTGTGGAGATTTAACTAGGCTGTGAGAGTGGGTTGGGGGGGCCAGATCCACGAGCCAGATCCACGGGGCAGATCCACGGGGAGAGATCCAGGAGAGCGGGAGAGAAACGGAGGGAGAGAATGAAATAAACGGATCGAGCAACCAGTTTGGCCTTCTTCCTTCTTCCTTCCGTTGCCTGCCCTCGACTGACGGCACACACAGCGGTTCTGGGGCACCGGACTCGGGCGGTGAGACAGAGCCGCCTAGAGAGCCTGCGAGTGCTCTCGCCCCTCGGCGTTCATTAGTTTTTTACAGGAAATGTTTGTGATCTGGTCAGGAGAGTAAGTGTGGGCCTGTGATGAAACAGAAAAGTAAAAGGGAATTACAAATAAAGTTAATGTGATGCTAGGGAAAGTAGTCTGAAGTAATGTTAAGCACAGAGTTTGGTTAGTTTTATCAATATTCATAACTAAAAGTTAAGGGTTAATCATAAAAAAGTTAATGGCTTATATTTCACTTCACAATATCATTGTTCCCCTTTGAGTTATATTAATGCTGGGCATTAAGAACCATGTATAGAGGTAATGAGAAACATAATATAGTAGTTTTCTTTTTTTTACTGTGTTGAATGAATACTAGTTTACCAACCATAGCAAAACTCCCTTCAAGTGAAGTTAGTGAGTCTCAAAAGCAAACTGTGTTTATTGAATGGTATATGTAGCAATTAGGATACATGTTACTGCACCCGAGAAGCAAAAGATTCCTGGAATACAATAGTAGAATTGGAATTTGGATGCCTTCATGGTTATCCTCTAGCCATTTACCACCCAATCATGGTATGTGTTAGTAGTAACAAACTCTATTCTTATAACTAAACTTATAATTTTTACTGATGCTGTAGTACTAGATATCTATTGTTATTCATGTTATATAGAGGTATACAGTGTGTATAAACCTTATAGCTGGGAGATGAAAAAACACCAATTAATGTAAAAATGAATCTGCTCAATGAACTATAAAACTGGAGATTCTTTTCGAGTGCATTAAGACTACTGTAACCTGTCACCAAAGAAGTACATTTTTATAGTGAACAGTATTTCCCACAGGAGGCTTTCAAACAAAATCATGTCTTGGATTTTATATGGGTAAGTCAGTGACTGCTCCCAACTCTAATAACATGAGCGTTCGCCTCTACAAGTACATCTAATATTTAGACTACGAAATACCTTGCAAGATCTTGAATTCTCTGAGTTACTGATAAATTCACTGAAATGTGTACCAGTCTTTAAAATAAGTCCATAAAAAATCCATCACCATCCAGAGGCATATAATAGTTTGGGTGGAAGAGTTTTGGACTCGGGAGAAAAGTATGTCTAGAAGGAAGGCACTGGGACAAAGATAAAGATGATATTTTTGGAGATTCTGTATTATATGGTAGTCATTGGGATTATTGTATTAAATACATCATCTAATTTACTTCTTATAACAGTCATCTAACGGTTAATGTTCTTATTCTGTCTACCAAAAAATAGAGAATCAGGATTGGGGAGATAATTCAGTATATCAGTTTCATGAAGAAAGCCCAGCACATAGCATTGTATGGTTATTCTGTTGAATATGTTTTCCTTAAATTCCTCCGCCCACGTCCCCCAAATAAGAAATTAGAGAATCAGAGATTAGAGGATAACTAAATGTCACTACTCACTCAACTTGAAGAGGCCATAGCTGGGTTTGAACCTATGCTGTCTGATCTGAGTTTGTGTTTTTCTTAGTTCCAGCTTTGCTGCTCCCTGTTATTAGATTCTGAACTTGAGAAAAATCACATGGCTATTTGGCTTTGTGTTCTCTGTTGTATAATGGACACAATACTACCAGCCTAGTCTATTTCACAAGTGTGATGTTAAATTAAATTTGTGTGAAAGCACACTGAAAAAGAGTTAAGAGATTTACAACAGTAACTTATTGTTGTTATGGAAGTGAATGAAATTACATGATTTTCCTTGCCTAGAATACATTTATTTGCTGCTGCCCTTTTGGTGAAGTTACGCTAAAAGAGACTCAGAGGAACACTGTTGGTCATTAAAAATTGAATACAAACTCAGAAACACAGGCTAAGCTCAGAATAGTGATTTATATGCTTGTTAGACATATTAAAGCATTATACCATGATAGCCCACTACTGAAGCTATTTTCAAGTTAGGAGAATTATTTTTTGTTGTTGTTTCTGGGCTACACCCAGAAATGTTCAGGGTTACTCCTAGCTCTGCACTCTGTACTCAGGAATCACTCCTGGTGGTGCTTGGGGGAACTTATAGGGTGCTGGAGATTGAATTTGGGTCAGTCGCATGCAAGGTAAGTGAGTTACCCATTGTATTATCTCTTTGGCCCCCTAAGAGAACAATTTTAAGGTAGTATTTTGTTTTCTGTTATTTCATGAGGAGAGGTGCATTTATGAACTTGAGCAAGTTATGTGTTTTTCCTGAACTTGTATGTCCTTATTGATAAGAGATGATAATTATACTTCAGAGATTTTATCCATTCATTTATTCTAAAAATATGCTAACTGCCCCACTATATAATAGGAATTATTTAGTACATAGCACTGTAGCAAATAGATGAGAATCCCTACAAATTTCCATTCTAGTGATGGTTAACAACAATAAATAAGAAAAATAAGTATAAAGCAGGCCATGTTATACTGTAGTTAAGAAATAATGAGAATAATAAAGCAAGAAAAAGGAAACAACTATTAGGAGTGGTAAGGATGATTTGTGT
This sequence comes from Sorex araneus, assembly GCF_027595985.1. Taxonomy (NCBI): domain Eukaryota; kingdom Metazoa; phylum Chordata; class Mammalia; order Eulipotyphla; family Soricidae; genus Sorex; species Sorex araneus. Next base: position 104,981,276 of record NC_073306.1, read on the forward strand.
TTTTAAACACGATAGATCAGAAGGCTTCACAGGTGAGAATTTAGTAGACTATCTAGATAGTCACCTGGCCCTGGCTATCATGCAAGAGAAGCATTCCTTGTGCATTTTGTGTGCAATTGTGTAATATATGGGATAATTAAAAATGGAATGCCATGTCACTCATAGTAGGTAATACCTTTTTTGTCAATTATTAAGGAACAAAATATTTATGTCTATAGGTTCTGCGAGACTAAATCTGTAAATTAAAATGCAAAATAAGGAAGATATTAACACCACTTTCTTGTCAGAGAGATAGTATGAGGGTAGAGTCCTTGTCTGCATGTGGCCGACCCAGATTCCATCCCCAATGGTTCTTGGGGGACTGTCAGGAGTGATCCCTAAGTGTAGAGCCAGGAGTAATCCCTGAGCACTGTTGGGTATAGCCCCCAAACAAATACACAAAACCCCCACAATTCTCCTCAAATATGTAGCTTTGAGAGTGTTAACAAATCTCAATGCAATATGAGTCAGTTCCAAGAGTCAACCCTGGTTTTTCATGTGCTGATGATTTCTGCTAACGTAGTGTTTGTTTGCAAACTAAAACCCAAAATGTGCTGGGACTGAATAGATAATTGGAGAGATAGTTGGATAAAGTTGAATAGAGTTGAATAGAAAACTGGAGAGTTAGTTTAATGAGCTGAACACAGGCTTTATGGCCATGAGTCCCTAACAGGTGATGAGCAGAGTTAGATTAACCACTGAGCACTTTTGGGTGTGTCCCAAAATCCAATATGGTGAAATCCACAAATCTTTTAGAGCAGTGTCTCTTTCTTTTTTTTCTTTTTTCTTTTTGTTTTTAGTCTCATCTGGCAGTACTCAGGGCTGACTCCTAGCTTTGAATTCAGGGATCACTCCTAGAAGGACTCGGCACCATATGTGGTGCTGGGGATTGAATTTAGGTTGATTTCATGCAAGGCAAGAACCCTACATGTTGTACTCTCTCTCTTACCCAGTGTTTCTTCATAAGCATTGTGAGCACCCAGAATATTCCAAGGGAAAGGGTGCAGATGAAAACTGAGTAAATAAGAGACCAGCCTCAAGACGGGGTATGTGTTTGTGGGGGGAAATGATAGGACATGGGATTTACAGGAAGGAAACAAGGTTAGAAAGGGGCAATAGTCAGAAAAAGATTGACAGTGGCTCAGTTCACAGTCTAGAGACATGTCTGCAAGCTGCTGGTGCCCAAAGTAGTTTAGCTGGCCTCTGGGATCATGCTCGTGCAGCAGCGGAAAGGCCACACACGTCTGCTTGCTGTGCTTAAATCTCGGTGTAGAGTGGGGCCGGTGCCACCTCCATCTGGTAATCTCCCGAGTGTCCTGTTGCTGCAGGCTCGTACCTCCTTTTTGTGCTCATAAAATGGTGGTTTCTCTCTCGGCTTTTCCATCTTATGAGCACCACAAAAGGAAAGTAAAAGCTTGCAGTGATGCAATTTCTGGCAGAAATTTCCCTGGACTTAGTTACTAAAATACAGAAATCCCAAACTGACCTCATATCTCTTAATTGTCAGCAATGGGAAACATTATCAAATGGTTCCTTTCAACAGGTCTAACTTTGGGGGGGGAAACTCCAAACAATAATAGTTGAGTTTTTTGTTGAAATATTGAAGTAATTAAAGTAAAGTGAAATCTATCAGCAACACAGGCGGGGGATGGGAGGAGGTATACTGGGGCTTCTGGTGGTGGAAAATGTGCACTGGTGATGGGATGGTGTTGAGCATTGTATAACGGAGACTTAAGCCTGAAAGCTCTGTAACTTTCCACATGGTGATTCAATAAAAAAAAAAAAAAAGAAAGAAAAAGATTGACAAATACTCTTTGGAGGTTCCAAGGAAAGACAGTTTTTTTTTAAAAAATCTTTCCTTTGTATCTTATTAAGTTATTTCATGTATTCACCATTAGGTGTTTATGTGTGCCTCAATTACTTGACATCACCACCCAACATCTGATATGCTTAATCTATTTTAGTCTTTCTAGAGGGTATGTGACGTGTATGTGTGTGTGTGTGTGTGTGTGTGTGTATGCATGCACGTACACACATACACATTACATATCCTCTAGAAAGGAGGACCTTGGGGACCCCAGACGTACACTCTATGATGTTTAGGAACCAAGTGGTATCCAGTTAGGCTCACAGTTGGCACACACCCTAATCTCTGTACTATCTCCCAGCCTCTGTGTTATTCCATTTGATTTTAATTTTCATTTTCTTTGATGTCTAATGGGGTTGAACATATTTTTCATATGCACTTTGGCCATTTTTGTATCTCTTTTGTGAAGTGTCTGAACCATATGTCCAATCAAAAATTGAATTGAGTATTAATTTATAGCTTCTTATAGATTCTTGTCATAGATCTTTTGATGTCTAGCTTCTTAAACTGTGGGTCATGACTTCATCTTGTAACAAATGATTAGACAGTCCTCAGTAGAAACAAACTCCAAGTCCTGCGATATTTCCACAAAACTGAGGCTACGCAACTGAGAGTAGTGTTGATGGGGTAGTCAAGGAAGTGGGAAGAAAGGATCTTAGAATAGGGTGGAGGAAAACTGACCCTGGTGTTAGGCATCGCATTAGTAGTATTTTCAGTATAAACAGTAGGATGGAAACTTTTGTAACCGTAAATGATCTCAAAACAATTTTTGGGAAACCAGACCCAGTAGTTCTCAGTGCTACTCTTGGTTCTGTGCTCGGGGATTACTCTTGTTAGGGATCTGTGGACTATGTTCATGCAACGCAAGTACCCTACTCTCTGCACTATCTCTAAGATGTGGAAACATTTTTTAAAAAAGATACCATTAAGAAAATATAAAAAAGTCATATATATACTAAAAACATTTCTCAATGAATATAGTCACTATCAAAACAGGATTCTTACACTCACAAAATACAATTTTGGTGACCACTGCCAGAAATACCTGGGATTCATTATGTGTTTGATTTTGGATTAATTTTTGATCATTCCATATTCAAAGTGCTTTGACTGTTGCCAATATTTTTGCAACCCCTGCATTCTGAGAGATAGCTTTTAAGCTTGGTGTCAAAGAGGACACTTATCCCTCCCTCAGTCCTTCCTTTGTAGTTATCTCTGTAATAGGATAATGAGTTTAATGAGCCATAGTTCTGACTAGTTTCAGCATCCTGTGACTTTTTTTCAATGACCTAGTATGACTTGTTGCCAGATTCTGAGATGGCAGATAGGCTCCGTGTCTGATTTACTGGGAGTGCCTGAGCGGGTTACAGTCTTGAGGAATGCTGAATCCTGACTAGGCTCATCAGCAGAGTCCTGTGATGTTAACTTTAACTGGACATCGGGGTAACCAGATACTTGGTTATATATAGTTTTGGGGGTTTCTGTAAGAGTATTTTAGGATGAGATTAACATCTATAATGGTAGATGGGCTAAATCAGATTCTCCTCAATGTGAGTTGATCTCATCTAACTGATTAAAGGCTTAGTAGAACTACAAAGACTGACTCCTTACTCAGGAAGAAAATTTCTTCTGGCCAACTGCTTTTGCACTGGAATATCAGCTTTTTATTGCCTTTGCACTTGAACTGAAATATTGGCTCGTTCTTTTCCTTTTTTTAAATTTTATTTTATTTTCATGAGGTTGTTCACATTAATTGATCACATTCAATATTTCAACACCAATCCCACCACCATACACCTTCCCACCACCATTATTATGAATTTTCCCACCACCATTCAAGCCTGCTAGGGGCAGATGCCAGATAATTTATTTTCTATTGCTTACTAGGAATATCATGAGAAGTCGCACGGTAGCTTCTGGAATTCTAAAATTGTAAATGGTTGGGGTCCAGAGACATCTCTGTACAAAGCTAATCCATTTGAGATGCATTTGAGAGTCTCTGGATCAAGGCTGTTGATGTGCTGAGATGGTGCCTGAAGGCAGACTGTGGGCAGGAGAGGAGACAGGAAGGGATATCCGGCTCTGCTGCTGATTGTCTTATTCTGAATCTTGAACTTGCTGGGCACCACACAGCAGTAGTCTTGTCCTGATTCTCAGGCCTTTGTACCCAGACTGAGACAAATCCAGTGACTCTATTGATTCCTCTCTTACAGATTTTGGAATATCTTACTTCCATAATTATGTGTGCCGATTCCTTGTAACAAATATCTTTATGTATATTTACCTCTTATTTTTATTCCTCTCTGCGCAAATGTAATTCTGCTAATAGTAAGATTTACCTTGATGGACAGAGTGGAAATTGGTTGCTCACATTTTCAAACTCTCTAAAATTTCCATACACATCTGCATAGGAAACAAAGCCAATTGAATGTATTTTACTATAGGCTAGTTTTAAAGAAAAGCAAGCTTCCAGATAGGAAAAGAAGAGAGGAGTATATTTTGTAATTTGATAGGGTAGAACCTTCAAGGAGAAACTGAAAGTCCATCTGACATTTGCAAAGCACCAGAGATTTGTGAATGAACTCTGACTATGTTAGAAATAGACAGTAAAATAATGGGAAATGAGGATAATAAATCAAGCTCTGATTTATGTAGCCATTTCATACCACCTTTGACAACTTTGTCTACCTTGACATGTCAATAAAGTTATTACAATTAAATCTGAAAAAAGTATAGAGCATTTGAGCGTAACAGTGTTTCATTTCTAAGTCATACTACCTGGCAGACCCAGAGAAGTGAGGCCCAAGGCACAGAGTGACTGCTTTAATTCCAGGCTGCCACTCACCTCTACTTGACATTTGACAATCTACTTTAAAATGCTCCTAAGCACATCATGGGAAATGAATGAGTAAATAATTGGTTGCCCCTTTAAAAATAGGAAATATCAAGCTAGAGTTTAATTAACTGCCATAAATTATTCTCAGGCTAACAGTTCAGTGAGAAATCACTTTTACCCTTTGCCTCTGATGCAGGAAATTTTGTTCAGGTCACTTACAGTTCCATTTTATAAAGCTACAGTATGAGGTAGTGAGTTTCTCAATACTGAGAATATTAAAGGATGAGTAGATAAAATTGCTGTATTTTGCTAGATGTTGGGCCAAAATAGCAGTGATATTAGGGTACCAAGCTTGTCTGGAAGTCATTCATGACAGTGTTTTCCTGGAAAGTTCTATAAAGTGAACAGAACATCCAACTCTTTTCTATTTTCAAAGAGTGTGTCCCATTGTTTTGAGTACTTATTGTTAGGGGGGAGGAGAAAAGTAAAGTTAATCATGTAGAAATAATGTATGTCGTGAGGTGTATAACTTAATTCATGCTTATTGATGAGGAGTATGTATAAGGTATGGTCCTAGACCCACTGGGAAATGTGAATGTCACCTATTGCATAATCAAAGCTAGTGAAAGGTGACATGGCAGGTTTTCAAATATTTACAATGTGGGTAGCAGGGAATAAGATCTTTAGGGATTATACAAGTAAAATTCTTAAAAACATAGAGGGAGGCATTAATTCTGCACAAACTAAGTGGGAGATGGCACGGATGGCAGTTATGAAATATTTTCTGGAAGGGAGGCATTTGAACTGAAATTTCAGAAATAGGCATTTACCAGTAGAGCTGAAGTAAGGGCAGCTTTTGCCCAGAAAACTGTAATGACCAAGAATCAGAAAAGCTGTACAGCATTGAGTGAAAGATGAGATTTGTTTGGGAATACCGCAGAGAGACACAAATGTAGGTTGAAGTAACTGGGCTCATTTTCTAAAACTGACAATATTTGAGGCAAGATGTAGCAAATAAGAGAAAAATTTTAGAAATATGCCATCAGTGTGGAAAATGTGTATTGTGGTAATTTGGTGGGGGTGGGGAAGGACTGTGTTTGGCTCTGAGCTGTTTCAATAGCTGATGAAAATTGTAATTTGGCGAAGACTAGTTTTTTTTCTGAAAAAAGGCAGCTGTCTAGAGGTAGAAATAGAAGGGGTGATAGTTGTCATGCACCTGGATACTCAGAATGTAAAGCAAAGTTAGGCAGTAAATACTCAGTGCAGTATTTTACTCTCAAGTTGTAAACAACTTGACCCTCATAGCAAACTAAATTCATGGCTGGGAGGTCCAAGGAATATCGAAGTATTAGGAGTTTTCAGAGGTGCTGATTTTGACCAAAGTAAGTCAGAATTTAACACCTATTTCTAGTCTTAACAGGCTGACAGTAAGAGGTGTCAAGATATAGCTGCAATACATCTAGGTACAGTATATACTGAGGGGTTAATTAAAATCTACTACAAAGTGTGTGTGTGTATGTGTGTGTGTATGTGTGTGTGTGCGTGTGTGCATATGTGTATGCATGTGGTGAGAATCCAAGAGTATACATATTTGTTAATAAATTTAGGGCTTCCTTGGAGGACTAAAATGCTGACAAAGAATATTTCAATAATATAGAATCTCAATATTTTCCTCACTTTTTAATCAGAAAACTCCTGGGTTGGGAATTCTGGTGTGAAAGCTCCAGGCTTCTGGAACCCTATTTTTATAGGAAATGCTTGGTTTTTCTATATTTTTATTCTTCCATTTTTTTTGTACTTTAAAATAATCCTCTGGGTACCTCATTCAGATTCTTTTGTAGGAAAAATGGAGAATGTTAAGAAGAATTCTCAGTTCTCTTCGGATCACTGAAGTTGTAGTCATTAGCTATAAATGTTCTTTAATGTCAACATTTATTACTGGGTTCCACCAGCCAGCTCACACCTGATTTGCTGGTTTCATATTTCTCAGAGTGACAGCAAAATAGACCTTTGTGAAATTTGACCAAGAGTGGGGAACTATAAATGAAGGAACAAAACAATACATAAATGGAAGAGAAGGAATAGAGAAGGGAAATGATTAATATTGAGTGGTAGTCTAAGCCCAGGTTGGGAGGGGCAAATATTTAGAAAGTATAATATAAATGCTTAAGAGAATGAATTGAGAAAAGTAGGTAACTGGAGGGGAGAAGAAGGTAATTGGAGAAAGTGTTTTCTAGAAGCACTGTCGTCCCCGTTGTTCATCGATTTTGCTCGAGCGGACACCAGTAACGTCTCTATTGTGAGACTTGTTGTTACTGTTTTTGGCATATTGAATATGCCACTGGTAGCTTGCCATGCTCTGCCTTGGGAGCGGGATACTCTTTGTAGTTTGCTGGGCTCTTCGAGAGGGACAGAGGAATCCAACCTGGGTTGGCACTGTGTAAGACAAATGCCCTACCCGCTGTGCTATTCCTCCAATCCAAATAAATATCAAGAGAAAATGACAGGAATTAGTCACAGACTCAATAGGAGGTCAATCTCTGCAAGATCTAGTAACTGTTGTTCTGGTAAGAGCAAAGAGTGGTCCCACGACTTATAGGAATTGAAGATTTTATAGAAGGCAGTTTATCACCACATGAACTAGATCAGAGGTTGAATTGATACTGAAGAACTATCTCTGTTTCGTAGTAAAACTGGAAGGGATATCCGAATATACCAATCAAGTGCCCTGATAATTAACTAATGTTTATATTATATTGAAGTCGATAATATTATGACATAATAACAGTTTCAGGAGTGCGCCACTGAAACTCTGCACACTTATACAACACATTAAGTTGACCACTAAAAAATTTTGTTTCTTTTCCTTGCTATACATCACAGTTCCCTTTGTCCTGATTTATCAATGCACTCCCCTTTCCTTCTGGTAGCAAACTGGTCTTGTGATTAAAAGGTTCATTTCTGCTTATTTAGTTCACTTAGATTGATTTCATTTATTGGCTATAGAAAGCAATCCTTTATTCAATATGGGGGTAATATATAATTTTGAATGAGTGATAGGGTTTGTAAAATTTGAAACATCCAAGAGGAAAATTGGTTCCTATGTAATTGATGTTTTTAACTTTTTTGAGAAAGCCCCATACTGTTTTCCATAGTGGCTGAACCAATAGTATATGAGTGTCCATCTTTCCATAACTCCCCAACACTTGTTATTTCTTGTATTTTGGATAATAAACATTCTTATAGGTATGAGGTACGTTGTTGTTTTGGGTAGTGTTTTGCTAAGAATAAGAGATGACTGACGAGCATCTTTTCAAGCACCTGTTGACTCTGTATATATCCTTTGGAAAATTGTTTGTTCAGATCCTTCACCCATTTTAAAAATCAGGTCTTTAGGTATTAAAATTTTTTAAATGAGCTTGTTGAATATTTTGGATACTAATCCAAATTAATATCCAACATGTTTATTGTCAGAAACATCTTATTTGTCTTGTGATAATCACAATGGGTCATAGAAATTTAATGTTAGCATACCCCATATGGTCATATGGACTTAAAAATAACCAAAAGTCCAGAGAATGGATAAGCATTGTTCAAGATAGATCTTTTTCAAATGGGCTTGATAAAAATTAGTTTATAGTAAGTAGTAACTCAAAGCTTCTCCTAGAACTTAAATTTCTCTCAAGTATTTTCAGCCTTCAATCAGAAATCTTCTGTATGAGTGGGTTCAACTTTAACTTAAATGGTTCACTTTGCCCTTGAATTTTTCACTGGAATTGCAGCACCTGCAGCAAGCAACCCTCCATTTTCTGCCTAGCTCTCTGGTGCATTTTTTTGGGGAGAAAGAGTGACTGTAGAGGGCAGACTTGAGCTATTTTGGCTTCGATGAAAACCATTTTCGAATCAAGTCATAAGCACCAGGAGGAAAACCCATCTTATAATTTTCCTCCATCTCTTTTTATTCATAAATCAGTTGGATCAATAACTATTTGAAATGTGAAAGCCTTGATTTGGCATGCTACCCAAAGGGAAAAGGGAGTATTTCAACTTTTCTTTTTTTCCTTCTACAAATAGTAGCATACTTTTTAAATTCGAAAAAGGGGCAAGCATCAAAATTTGGCCCCTTGCCCTAGTCTGTAGGATCCAGCAATGCCATCACAGAGTATGGAGTTTGTGCAGTAATTAAAGTGTCTTACTGATGACTTGTTTGGATTCCAGGACAGGAACCAGATGTCATTCAGCCCATAGCATGAAGAGTCGCTGTTAATTACAACTTCAGGTTGCTCTAGTTGGAGGTAACTCCCCCTGCTCCCCGAGTTGAATAAATACTGCACACTAAAGAGTCTGTTTCTGCTCAAATGTTTTCCTTCCTCAACCAAAAGATGGGACTTCATTACAGCGCTGGTGACACCATCAGGGTCATCCCCAAAGCTAACCAGGCTGAAAGAAAGAATTTTTAATTAGGCAGATTACATATGACATTTTCTTCTTTGTGTTTGGTTTTCTTTCCCACCTCCCCTTACTTGTGTAATCTTGTGTTATGTGTGACTTGTGCCAAGACATTTTCTGCAAAATGTGCCTGACTGCAGATCTAGTCCTGAGCTGACATGCCGTTATCTTTACTGATTAGCACTGGAGGAAAGACATCTGTCTTTCGTCAAGAATAATATGGCTTGAGTTCAAAATTTTTGATTGCTTCTGCCCGTGAGCATAAATGAGACTGGGAAAAAAGGCTCTAAGCATTTGGCTAGAGAAGACTTCTTCACTTCCCAAACCTACAGATGCTGCTTCTAATGGAGACAAACATGGCTTTTAAAACTAACTTAGGTTGGACTAAACAACATAAGGCACCGATTCTATAAAGACCCAATTACCTAGTTTATATCAACAAGGTCAATTTTTCAAAGGGCCTCAGAACTGAGCTGTACTATTATTTGGGCTTTTAGCATTATATTGAAGAATGTTTTTAATAGAGCGTTTACAAGGAAATGTATTTATTAAAATTTTTTTAGTTGAATCATCATGTGATGTACAGTTACAAAGTTGTTTATGATTGAGTTTCAGTCAAACAATGTTCCAACACCCATTCTTTTATCTGTGCACATTTTATGTCCCAGCGTCCCCAGTTTCTCTCCTGCCTGCCTCCTCCAGTCTTACCTCACAGCTTGACTCTATGGAAGATACTTTTAAAAAAAATTAAATCACTGTGAGATCAAAGTTGCAGAGTTGTTCTTGGTTGGGTTTCAGTCATACAGTGGTCCAACACCTTTCTCTTCACCAGTGTACATTTCCCACCACCAATGTCCCCATCTTCCCTCTCGTCAGCCCATCTTTGTCCCCCAACCTGTATCTGTGGCAGGCATTTTTCTTCTTTCTTTCTGTGTCTCTCCTCTCTTTCTCTCTCTTTTCTTTTGGGCATTATGTTTTGCAATACAGATACTAAAAAGTGATAATGTTTATCCCTTGACCTTCTTTCAGCTACCACTGTCATAGTTAATTTCTCTATCTTAACTGCCCTCCCCACTCTACCACTTGTATTAAGCTTCTAACTGTGGACCAGTCTTCCTAGTACTTGTTTCTACTGTCTTTGAGTATTAGTCTCATACTATATGTATAATATCCCACAAATGAGTGCAATCATTCTACATCTGACCCTCTCTCTCTGACTCATTTTATTCAGTATGATATACTCTCCATGTCCATTCATTGATAGATGAATTTCACAACTTCAGTTTTCCTGGAGGCTGCATAATATTCCATTGTGTAGATGTGCTATAGTTTCTTTACCCAGTCATCTGTTCTTAAGCACTTGGGTTGTTTTCCAATTCTAGCTACTGTGAATAGTGCTGGAATGAACATAGCCCCTGGGATATAGTCCAGAAGTGGTGTTTCTGGGTCACGTGGAAGCTCAATCTCTAGGTTTTCATGGAAGGCCCATATTATTTTTATGGCACACACTTTCCTTCCTTCTCTTATTTTGTTTTTAGGCACTATGGTTTGCAAAACTGTTAGTAGAGTTTAGAAGTTTAATAACAAAAAGAATTGGAAGTAAAAATAAGCACAACATTGGTGGTAATTTCATACAAGTACATGGAATTGTTTTTATTAGTCCATCAATAGTTTATATAATGTACTGATAACTTTTGTTTAAACAACAACACTAATTTTGGGGAGAGGTGGCATTTCTGTGCTTATAGGACCGTGTGGGTATATTCAAAGGAGGGGAATTGCTTAGTCATATAGAAGATCAATTCCTCCTTTTTTTTTTTTTGAGGAATGTAATATCCACATTGTTTTCCAATAAAACAGGACCAGTTGACATTCCCACTGACATTGAATAGGATTTCTTTTTCCTCACATCCACGTCAACACTGATTGTTCTTTCTGATGTGTGCCAGTCTCTGTGGTACAAGGTGATATCTTGTTTTGATTTGCATTTACCTGATGATTAATGATGCAGAGCATATTTTCATAAACCTTTTAAACAATTTTATTTCTCCCTTGAAGAAGTTTTTGTTCATCTCTTCTCCCCATTTTGGATGGGGAAACAAAATTACCTTATAAGGAGTAAGTTGACTTCTAAAATGTGTAGGTAAGAGCAGGTCATAATCTTATTATTTCTTAATAGTTAAGTAAATGAGAAAAAGTATAAATTTTATTGCAAAAGGGTAAGAACTTCTGCTTCTTTATCTGGAAAGCAGGATAAATAATAAAGAGCTCAAATTTTGCTCTGACAATGAGAGAAAATGCTTAGTTTATAATAGGTTTTATTTGTCATTTATTTGTCATAATTATCATTATACCTGACCTTACAATCTTGACTATATCTCAGCATTTTAGTTATATAACTGCAACTGGTTTTCAACTTTATTTTGATTTTTTTGAGAACACACTCAAAAATATAATTTGTTTTTAATTATTGATAAAGTAAAAATCCCACCTCTTAAAAAACCTGTGTTTCTAGTGTTGTGTGTGTGTGTGTGTGTGTGTGTGTGTGTGTGTGTGTGTTCAGGCAATTGAACTCAGGACCTCACACATAAGAAAAGTTATTTACTTCTGAGCTTCATCATTACTTACTACAATCACTACACTAGTGATTGTAAGGTACGGCTCTTGAAATAGCAGCATCAATATGACCTGGAGAGTTGAAAGAAAAGCAAATTGTCACCCTAACTCAGATCCACTGAATTCAGAACTCTGGGGGTAAAGCCAGAATCTTTGTTTTAATAAGACCTCCAAGATTATTCTGACGAATGATGATAATTTAAAAACCATCACTCTGAAACCATGAATTTATTAGTGTAGTTCAGTTGGGTTTTGCTTTATTTATTTATTTTGAATCACATTTAATTCATTATTGATTTGCAATATTGTATAACTTTAGAAGTACATTTATACATGTGTGCATATGACATAAAATATACTTGTTTACATATATATGTGAAAAAAATATGCCTTCACAACTCTCAAGTTTGTCCTTTATACCTGTCCCCCACCTCTCCTTTCTGTTTGGTAACACCATCATAGCTTAATTGTCTTTGAGTTATTTTTGTTGTGTTTTGTCATTTGATCTTGTTGATACTTTTAGATATGTAAGTATACGTGAGACAAAGGGATTCTGTAAAGTGAAATGCATGCTTTCTTGCAGAAGTTTTCTTTTCGGTGGGGGCAGGTGAATGCCACATTCATTGTGCTCAGAGCTGAAACCTGGCTATATGCTCAGGGGACCACAGGCAGTGCCAAGGCTCAAACTTCAAACTGGAGTCAGCTGTGTGCAAAGAAAGTACCATGACATCTGTACTGTATCTCTGGCCTGCAGTTCTTTATATCCTGATCCTCTCACTCTGGGAATAAATGACCTACTAGGCAGTGCCTCTTATGACTCAAATATTCTTGTATTGTGGTGCTTTTTTGCCTCCTGACTATAGTTTGCCACATTAACTAAAAAAGATGTGAACAAGACAAGAAGGAAAATGTTATTACGGATCACTGTAATAGATTCCAAATATTCCTGTCCCTGGGCTATAATCTAACATGCAAAGTCCTTTCCTAACAGACTGTCTTACAATTATTTCATTACATGTTTTTTGAGATATATATTGGTTTATTATGACACTTTTAAAGTCTGAGGGCTCCACATCAGCCCCAATAGATGTGGGTATAATAATTTAGTATCTAACACAGCTGCTGATTATCAGTAACTCATTGGGTGATATTTCTATTATTATTATTATTATTTTTGCTTTTTGGGTCACAACCCAGCGATGCTCAGGGGTTACTCCTGGTTTTACACTCAGGAATTACTCCTGGCGGTGCTTGGGGGACCACATGGGATCAAACCTGGGTCAGCCGCGTGCAAGGCAAATGCCCTACCCACTGTGCTATCGCTCCGGCCCCGACATTTCTATTATTATATGGGCATATTCTTCCTTGAATACTCTCCCCAAATTTATGCATTCACCTTTAAAACATCTGAAGTTTTCAAGGATTGGGGGATAACTAATGGCCTTTATTCATTTTTCAAAGATGAAGAAACACAGTGGTATGAAACTGAATAGGAAACTTAAATTTTCCATTATACATTCACTTTATAAAAATTTTATTTTATTTATAAAATTTTAAATTTAGCCAAATAACTGTCATTTACAAAGTTATTGATAGTTGAGTTTTAGGCATGCAGCATTTTAACACCAATCCTATCACCAGTGATAACTTCCTCCACTAGTTTTCCTTTACTTCCCTTCCCCCACCCCGCCGCCACCCCCATCCAACTGCTGACCTATCATCCCTGCCTGTCAACTTGATAGGCAATAATACAAAGTTTCAATGGTTGCAGCTTAGATCTCATGTATTCAGTTCTGTTGACTCTGTGTTTTGGATATATGGCTATTCCATTCACCCCTATCGCTAGTATAACTGAGGCCCTGATGCCTTTTCACCCATTACTTCCCGTTCTCTGTTTTCCTGCCTTGATATCTTTTCTCATCTCTGCTCCTCTCTAAACACTAGGCTCAAGGGTAATCTAGGCATCTCTCTTTTACTACAATACATTTCCTCTTCTAGTTTTCTATATTTCACAAATAAGAGATTATCCTGTACTTGTCTTCTGCTGGCTTACTTTACTCAACATGGTATCTTCCAGTTCCAATCAAGTTCTAGCAGATTGCATGATTTCATTATTTCTTGCAGCTTCATTTTGTTCCATTCTGTATATATGCCACATCTCTATAATCCAGTCATCTCCATAATCCATCTGTTGTTGGACACCTAGCTTGATTCCATAGCTTAGCTATTGTACCGAGTGCAGCAATGGCTAACAGTGTGCCTATGTTCTTTTGACAGAGTGTTTTTGTGTCCTGGGGATAGATGCCCCAAATTGGAACTACTGGGTCATATGGTAGTTCAATTCTAAACTTACCCAAAACTCTCCATACTGTTTTCTGTAGAGGTTGCACCAGACAAGACAACATTCCCATCAGAAGTGGATGAGAGCTTCTTTTTTCACCAGATTGTTTCTGCTAGTTTTGATATGTGCCATGCTCACTGGTGTAAGATAGTGTCTTAGGTATCTCAGTGTAATCTTTATTTGAATATCTCTGATGTACACATTCACTGTTTAAAGAGTCTTTGGAAATTATTTTCTAGGGGGAATGTCAATGGGTTGTTAAATCTTAAAAATCTTTTAATATATTGTTTAAAGGTGAAAAAATGCGGGACTGGAGAGATAGCACAGCGGGTAGGTCGTTTGCCTTTTATGAGGCCGACCCGGGTTCGATTCCAAGCATCCTAAAGCATCCTATATGATCCCCCGAGCACCTCCAGGAATAATTCTTGAGTGCAAAGCCAGGAGCAACCCCTGTGCATCACCAGGTGTAACCCAAAAAGCAAAGAAAAAAAAAAGAAAAAGAAAAAGGTGAAAAATGCTCACTTTTTTTTTTTTTTTTTTTTTGCTTTTTGGGTCATACCTGGCTCTGCACAGGGGTTACTCCTGGTTCTGCACTCAGGAATTATCCCTGGCGGTGCTCAGGGGACCATATGGGATGCTGGGAATCGAACCCGAGTCGGCCGCATGCAAGGCAAACGCCCTACCCGCTGTGCTATCGCTCCAGCCCCCAATGCTCACATTTATTTATACTGTTGTTCTTACTTCCTATGGCTTAGAACAATCTTTACCAAATGCATTCAAATGGGTAAGTTATTTAGAAAAATCTTCCAGCTTTTATAGTTGTACTTGTTGGTTTTGTTGTTGTTTTTTGGTCACTGTTCAGAGATTACCCTTGGCTCTGGACTCAAAAACCACTTTTGGCAGAGTTCAGGACACCACACATAGCACTAGGTATCAAACCCAGGTCGGCTGTGTGCAAGGCAAGCACATTACCTGCTATACTATCACTCTGGTCTCCTGTAGCTGTACCTGTTGTATTGAAGGAAAGTCATGCAGGGATGTTGATTCATTATATGAAGTATACTTTTTTGTGTATGTATGCTTAAAATTGACACCTTTTTACACATAGCCTTATAATTTATCAAGGTATTTCTGGAATATTTTTCTGCTGGAACGTGAGATCCTCTTTTATCCAATTAGAGAACCAGGGATAATAGTGCTTAGTAATATCATGTTTGCATCTAGAACCTAGGTTTCCCAATTTCCTTGAAGTAAAAAAAATATTGTGCGAATTTTATATTCTTTGAATAGTGTATGTGTTCTTAAAGAGTGATTTTATATTTGCTTCTGTTGTGATCCAAACTTTTCTTTTTCAGTTTTTGTTTATATGTTTTTGGGCCACCACCACTGGTGCCCAGGGGCTATTCTTGGTTTTGTGCTCAGGGGTCACCCATGGCCATAATTGGAGTCAGGATCAAATCTAGGTGAGCCATATGCAAAGGGAGTGTATTAACTTCTGCAATATGTCTTACGCCTGAATTTTCCTAAGTTCTGGGAAAATCATGTCAAATTCTAGTCTTTCAGTTCATACCACCTGCTGAACACAGATTTGCATCTCATTCACATATGTGCCATTGGCATTTCTAGTTCTCATATTTTCTCTAGAAGTCATTTATTTCTTTTCTACCCAGAATGGGGAGTAGACAGCAATTTTTTTTTTCTCATTGACCTGTTAGGTGTAGTCTTTCCAATCTTGTTTCTCACAGTTCAAGTTATGCTTTGATTTGAGGATCCTTGTTTTATGCAGAGTTATCTTTCCAACTTCTTCTCAAGTGGTTAAGACTGTAGTATAATGGACTAGATAATGACATATTTATATATTTACATTCTACACTCTGTAACATGTATATATTATCTTACAGGAAGCTGTGTCTTTGCAGATATGATGAAATTAAGGATCTTGAGATGATATGATCATCTTAGATTACTGGGTAGGTTCTAACAAGCAGAAGAGAGATTTGAGATAGAAATTTAAATACACACACAGAGGAAAGTACAGTATGAAGACAAAGGCAGAGATCAGAATGACACGTCTGTGAGTTAAAGAATGCTTGCAGTTACTAGAAGATGGAAGAAGCAAAGAACAGGTCTATCTTGGAAAGCTGGAAGCACCTTGATTTCAGATTTTAGTCTTCAGATATGTGAGACAATAAATGTATGTTGTATTAACTACCAGGTTTGTGGCTATCACAGAAGTTCCAAGAAACTGGTAATAAAGCTTCTGTTACCTTAAATATTTTAAAAATATCAGCCTCATCCTTATATTCAGGCAGGATATCAAAGTTGAGCTTTCCCCACCTCTTTCAGTTTAATTCTAGGAACATCATTTACCTAGAATAAACTTCCCCAGAAATAAACTTTCCCTGCTGCCCATCTTCTCTGGATTTACGTTCCTTTTTGTTTCAACACATAGGAAAAAAGAGAATAGTTTAAGTTTTGCTTTTGGTCTCTTCCTTAGGATTTCTTTTTGTGGGGTTGGAGAGATAATATAGTGGGTAGGACACTTGCCTTGACCTGAGTTTGACCCCCATACACCATTTGGTACCCGGATGACAAAGAGTGATGATCCTTCGCTCAGAGTCAGGAGTGACCCTCCCAAAGGGAAAAAAAAAAGATATTTTTTGTTATACTTTATGTAGATTTTCTAGGATCATTTGTAGTGAGTAATTTGCATTAGATTAGTCTATTGGAGGGGGTGGATAAAGAAGAACCCTTATTAATATTCTCAGAGCTATAGAACCATGATCTAGTGATTAGTCTCATGATCTGTCATTTTCAAGCTGGAGAAACAGGGATGTTGGTGGATCTAAAGGCTAATGAACTGGGGAGATGCTGCTATAACTTTGTTTGAGTTCAAAAGCCTGAGACTTGGAGTAATAGGATAGGAAATGATGGGTGTCCTAGCTAAGAAAAGGTAAATTTGGGAGACCTCCTAGAGTACATAGATATGTAAAATGTATATACAAATCGAACATTTTCTGATAATAAACAATAAAGAAAGTTATGCTAAAGTGACCACTCATTCAGTTATGGGACCCCTCCTGAGGCTAGGGAATTAATGTTACCCCTTAGCAATTGTGAGTGTGGGTACTTATTCACTCTAATGTAAATGTTACTCTCTTTCAGAATCTCCCTCACAAACATATCTAGGAATTATTTTTTACCAGCTATTCAAGCATTTCTTATCCATTCAAATTGACATATACAGGTAACTGTTTAAAATAAAAATCTATTTAGAAGTCAATCTAAGTTTCATGTAATAGTATTTTGATGATTTCTATTTATTTATTTATTTTTTAACACATTTATAAATAATGTTAAAATATGTTATTAGTTGTCTTGATTTCCAAAAGGAATGTGACAACATTTCCTTTGTGACATGAGGAATAAATAGTGTTTACAAGGTGTTCCATTTATTATGTTGGTATCTTAATTCAGCAGTATTCAAGGGCACTGAAGTGGAAATCATAATGGATTTGAAAGATGCTTAAATTAGAGTTATGTCACCAAGGTGGCAATGGCCTAGCTGAAAAGTCAACAAGAAAAACTTTTCAAAACAAAAGAGATAATGAGTCAGAAGGAGAGGGACAGGCACAGAATGACTGAAATCATTTGTGGAATATTAAAATAGTATGAGACTAATATCCAAGGACAGAAAAAACAGGGGCCAGGAGTAAGCTCCCACAGTTGGAGCCTACCACAAGTGTGTTTCTGTGTGTGTGGGGGGGCATCACTGAGGTCAGTTAGGATAGAGAAGGAACCACGATGACAATACTAGTTGAAAATAATCACTTTGGACAAGAATTGAGTGCTGAAAGTAGGTAAAGGAATATACATGATAACTTTTTAGTATCTGTATTGCAAACTATAATGCCCAAAAGAGAAGTGGAGAAAAAGGACAGGGGTCCGGGGAGGAGAGAGAGAGACAGAGAGAGACAGAGACAGAGACAGAGACAGAAACAGAGGAGAAAAGTGCCTGCCTATAGAGGCAGGTAAGGGAAGTTGGGAGGGAAACTGGGGACACTGGTGGTGGTGGAAAATGTACACTGGTGAAGGGATGGGTGTCGGAACGTTGTATAACTGAAACCCAATGATGAACAACTTTGTAATTGTGTATCTCATGGTGTTTCAATTTAAAACATTAAAAAAAATAAACTGGGAACTAGATGGGGGAATATTTTAAAATTATATTATATTTATTATATTTATATTTATAATATAATATAATATATATTGCTGATTAGTCTATTTATTGGTACTGCTTGTTTTTTTTTTTGGTTTGCTTGTTTGTTTTGGGGCCCCACCTGATATGCTCAGGACTTACTCCTGGTTCTGTTCTCAGAGAACATTCCTGGTGGTCTCAGGGGACCATATGGGATGTTTAGGATTGAACCTGGGTCAGATGCATTCACGGCAAGTATCCTACCTACTGTACTATCTCTTCAACCTTCAGTATTCCTTTGAAGAGCAGTGACATAGAATTTATCACATATTATTACAGGTCTCAGACATATTACCCATCATAGAAAAAAACTTTACTAAGATTGGTATAATACTATCTTCTTTCTTTAATCAGGGGCCATTTGTTTAATGAGCTTTATTTTTATGTGTTCAGCTGCTAATTTCTCCTTATCTTTCAGATCTCTAAGAACTGATAAATGACCCTAATGTAGAATTCTGATTGCTAATGTAGAATTCTGATTGCTTCTCCATATCTGATTCCTTTGGTTATATTATCTAATTTTATCCCTTCAGTACTATCTAGAACTCCCAGATAGATAATTCTGACCTTGACTTCACTCCTGAACTCTTCAGTCACTTACTTATTTAGCATTATCATTTGCTATTCATTATCTCAATCTAAGGTATCTAAAGATTGTATTTCCTAACCTATTTCTTTTTTAGACTTTATTTTCAGAGAATGACAGTTTATTCTTCTAGTTGCTCAGGACCCAAATCTCAAATTAGCATAATTTTTTCTCCCCCTTTCCTTTTACATTCCATATTAATAAATACTATTGCCTTTTCTTCTGTCTTGACAGTAGAAGCCCCAATATTTCTTGCTATCTCTCAACCATTTTTCTTAGTTTTACCGTTTGCCTCTCAGTTATGTTTTCAATTTAGATAAAAGTATAAATTAAATCTGTCCAAAACCTTCCAAATGGACATATCACTTGGAATAAAACACTTATGGGAATCTATATTTTTTTCCTCCTGCTTATCCCTGACTTTCTCACCTTTATCTTTCTCTGTCTCCTGCATATGCTATAGACATGTTAATCTCCTTATTATTTTTGGAACACACCAAACCTGTTTCTCCTCAGAGACTTGACACATTCAAGGTTCTCTACTTATTTCTTTTCACATGATTACACAAGTCAACAAGTCATACAATCTTCTGCCTGCAAGCTGGAGAGCCAGAAATAGCAGTGAACTAATTAAGTCTGAGTCTCAGGTATGGAGAACCATGAATAGGATGCTCAGGAGAACTACCAGTAGGATGCACATTGGTTTGTCCAACAACAGAGAATAGAGGTTCCAGTTTAAATAGAGTGAAAATAAATTTGCTCTTCCTCTGTCTTTGCTTTGTTGAGGCCCTCAATGGATTAGGTGATAACCCACTACAAAGGGTACCATCTGTTTTGCTCAATCCATCCATTCAAATGCTAATTTCTTTTAGAAACACTTTTACAGGCCCACCCAGAAGTCCTTTACTAAGGCATCTCTTAGTGCAGTCAAATTGACACGTAAAAAAAATTAAGCATCACAGTTGGTTATCCATAAATTGCTGTGAGGACAGGAATAGAAAGTAGAAGAATGTCAAGTAGTCTCAAATGCTTGTGTGGTGCCTGTGAGACAGAAGTAACAAAGTGCAAGTCTCTAAAGTACATCCTGTAATTGCATTTGAAAGAACTTCTCTGTCTCCTGCTTTCTGACCATTTCTTTGTCAGCCAGTTAGGATGTGAGGCCCTCAGTCTATTTAAATGTAATTAAGAAGTCATATTAATCCAATGACATTTTTTCTTATTCCTTTCAAATAAAGTATTAGCATATATCCTGATGGCTCTAGAGTTCAGGACAAAGATATTTAATCTGTGCAAGCTGTAGTGTCGTTCTCAGCAAGTCTCAGAGTGAGGGAGAACCTGTGATATTTTGTCAGTTGTTATCAAATGCCAAAATGGAAAGTGATGATCTTTTCTAATAAAAGAAGAATTGACTATGCAATTTATATCAAGGCAGTTCCAATTAATATCTAATCCTTGAATATATGTAATTGGATTTACATATTCACATCTTTGCAATTAGGAGTTGGTATTTAAAGGGCATGCTTCCTATTTCCCATTTTCTTTATCACAGAAACCTAGGGGGGCTTTTTGTTGCAGAATTACAGAATCAAGGTAAATAACTTTCCCTGATAACTTCCAATCCTGGGGGAAAAAGATTTTAGCTAATACAGACCCTTCAGAGATACAAAAATATTCATAGTTGATTTAAATGGTATTTAGCCTTGACATTCTCAATTTGTTCCACAATGCTCATTTATAATTGCGACTGGTTTCCTTTTAATTTATACATCAGAAATACTTAAATATAAAGGTTAAGTTCTTCTCTTCTTAATCTCTTGAGTGAATAAGATTCTTTATAGCACTTTATCCTGGAGAGTACTTCAACCTTCTGACACACCAGAATACCACAAAGTAAATTACAGGTATCTGGGTATCATTTAGTTAAATGAAGTGGCAATTTACCCTAGGGGCTTGGAACAACTTAAGTCTAACAACTAGTCCATTCAAACTACAGGTGAATTGCTACATCTAAAACATCACAGAAATAGGTCAGACAACTTTGCAGCGATGCAGGTTAATAATGGTGAAACATGGAGATAGGTATCTTACCCTCTCACTTTTGAAGAAACACTCATGACTGATTGTACTACGAGCTACTAGTTCTGAGATAATTCTTGGATGAACTTCACTCTGCTGCCTGTTTCTCCCTAATCTTTAAGTGAGGACTTCTCCAGAACTTAAACTATGTTTATTTTAAATACCAATATCTAAGAAGAAATAATATTGTTTGGTGCTGGAGAGTGTGAGAGGAGAGTCAGTAATTTTTATATTGTTTGTAGAGTATAGCTGAGGGTAGCCTTTTTAGGACAGTTGGTGATAATGTACCAAAAGCCTTAAAGTGTTTTTTTTCTTTGATATAATAAATTATTGGACTGGAGTGATAGCACAGCAGGTAGGGCATTTGCCTTGAACACGGCTGACCCAAGTTCGATTCCTCTGCCCCTCTCGGAGAGCCCGGCAAGCTACCAAGAGTATCCTCCTGCCTGCACGGCAAGGCCTGGCAAGCAACCTGTGGCATATTCGATATGTCAGAAACAACAAGTCTCTCTATGGAGACGTTACTGGTGCCCGCTCGAGCAAATCGATGAACAACGGGATGACAGTGCTACAGTGCTACAATAAATTCTATTCAGATGAAGCAATTATTAAAAAAAGCAGCTATAATTGCACTATGGTATTTATAGCAGCCTGTGAACTGTCCAAAATCCCCTGTAATGAGGATTTATTAAATATCTTGTAGTAATGCAACCACAGAAACTTTAGTTCCACTGCTTCTTAATCTAGAGGCAAGATAACAGATTGAGAAGCTTTAAAGAAGACTCATAACCTCTTCCTTGCTTCCTTCCTGTAACCTTCTTGTTACTAATTGGCCACTTTGTCTTACACCTTAGCCCCACATTTTCTTGATATTTTTTTGTGAACCCCATGAAATATTTTGGGTGTCCACAAAAGGGCTACATGATCCCTGGTGGGAAATAATTCTCTATAGAACCAGTTTGCCTGCATGGCTACAAAGAAGCAGAACTTTCATAGGAAAAAAGAAAACAGGGAAATATAGTTTTAGATAGGGATGGTGGGCACCCAAGTGATCAATAAATTCCTTTGTGGGGTTAAAGGACCCAGGAGGCTGGTCATCTGAGATATACTCTGTCATGTCTGCAAATTTAAACAAAGATGTTCGATTAAGGATTCAGCTTGTGCATGTTATCTCCACATATAGATTTTCAGGGGTTGACTGGGGAGGACAAGATAAAGGCAAACATTTTATACATCCTCAATAGCCCCTGCCCAGAAAACATTTCTGATTTTTAACTTGAATTTAGCTTTTTATATCTTGTGTGCCAGTTTCAGTAAGCTTAATGAATAGAATTCTGTGTGTTAATGGAAAATGATGATGCTTTGATTTGAAAATAGGTTCATAAATTTTTTAGTGAAGATAATTTAAATAGCTAATGCAATGGTGTATATTACAATAATAAACTTGGATGACAAACCAAAGATTAACTGTGGATATCTTTAGGAGATAGGCATATTTGTGATTTATCCTTTTATTTCCTATGTGTTTGTATAAACAAGTATAAATAAGCTTTGATAGAGGATAGCTATGAAATAGATGTCATATTATACTATTGAAAATCATGTTGTATAAGAAAGGTATTTTATTTCTATAAACATTGTCTTAAAAATATGAGATATAAATCACCACTGAACTGTTTTCAAATTCTATTTTTTTTTCTTTTTTTGGGTCACACCGGCATATGCAAATGGTTTACTCCTGGCTCTGCACTCAGGAATTACACCTGGCGGTGCTCAGGGGACCATATGGGATGCTGGGAATCGAACCCGGTTGGCCACGTGCAAGGCAAATGCCCTACCCGATGTGCTATCACTCCAGCCCTCAAATTCTGTTTTCTTAACCTGAGAATAGTACTATTAGGCAGTAAGCATTTGATATTTTAATAAATAGAAAATTTTCTTGAGTTTTTTACTGCTTCTAAGAGTTTACTGTTTATAAATTTGAGTGACAATTTAAATTTGACAAGGATGTATTATTTTGCCAACTATTAACATTTATTGATTGATATAATTAGCAAGTTAGCCATTTTATTTTTAAAAGTCTCTCAGACATTTCCTTTAGCTTTTATAAAAGGATATTGTAGCAATGATTACATGAAATTAATAAATCAGAGCTTCAAATGACCATTTCATACACATAAGTTTTTAGGGCTCTTATCTAGCTGGCAATGCAAATTTTCATATAAATTGCTTATCTATCAACTGACAAAAATGTTAATGTATTAATAATATCTTTACAATACAGTCTTACCTAATTTTGATAATGTGAAATCAATTTAACTATGTGTCTTAGAATAATTCTCAAATTGTTATTTGTTCCGATGTTCTAAGGCATTAGAATTCTAACTTGCTTTTATACATACAGTATTCTGAAATTTTTTATTTCTCTTCAATTTTTTTATGGAAAAGAGAGTAGATACTTTCTCTTATTTTAATGATCAAGTGGTATTGTAATTGGCATGTGTGAGATTGCTTTACAGGTTTGACTTGAAAAATATTTGCTTTTCTTTTAGAGAACTGAGGTGATATTCCCAGTTTCCTTCAATCTTAAAACAAGTCATTAACTATTAACTTTAACTGATCATATGAGTAGTGGTAACCTGTCTTTAGATTATATTGATGTTTCTGTAAAGTGAGAAATGATGCTAATTGAACTTAATTTGAAAAGCATCCCTTAGTTTTAATTCTTTAATTACTGCCAGTAGTACAGTGTACTCATCTCACTTGATCACTCTGTCTAGTTAGTCAAGTTCTGCAGAAGTTACAAAAGAACAGGTGATGCTTTTCTCTTGAAAACATCAAGAGAAAAAGTAACTTTAGAAAAAGTAACCAAAATGAAAGGCGAAAGGAAAACTAGAAGAAAGATAAAAAATAGATGTATGCATACCAATGTATACATAAGCCTAAGGAAGCTTATGATAAAAAATTAGAAGGTTTATAAGAGGCAGTTAAAATGATAAAAGTAAAAAAATAAAATTATGAAAGTAAAAGCAGCAGACACAAAGATGAAAGGAGCAAACATGAGATGATTTCCAATATCAAACATTGTGTTTGTACATATATTTCTAATATATAAGGCAAAAAGAGAAATAGGATAATTCACAATTCACTATCTACTATAAGGTTTGTAAACTTTCAAGACAGATAAAAATTTTCTTGCAGCTAAATCTAGGAAAATATACATTACAGGCCCGAATTTAAGGGGTTTTGAAAAAATGATCCAACACAAATGCTACCCTTTTGATGACATCTTCCCTCCCTTTTCCAGATACAATTCTCTTTTCTTTATTTCTAGTGTACATTATCTTTTCAATCATTTTTTTATTTGTTTGTTTTGTTTTGGGGCCACACCCCATGTGTTCAGGACTTACTCCTGGTGGGCTTGGGGGAGCACATGTGGTACCACCTTACCTGCTGTACTATCTCCCAACCCCTATCCTGTTACTCTTAAAGCATCAGTAACACTTTTACAAAAATATTATTATCTCTTTTTATTCCCCCTTTAAGAGAAAGTTACAAAGGCTTTTTAAAACACTGGGCATAACCCCAAGAGCCAGGAGATTTATAAATAGTGTTTGGGTAATGACTCCCCTTACTAAATTGCTTGTGTTTCATAGAGTCACATAGTGACTTGTCAGTGAGGTAAAAGGTATAAGGTATGCTGGGCTCCAGAATACAGAATCCTGGAGCCCCAAGATGGAGTGCTGCTCCTGGGCAGGCCTCCTAGAAGAATTTCCCCTGAAGAAAGCGCCTCATCTGCTTATGTTCAATTAAACCCATATGTGTATCTATTCTTTGTTTTTGTTTTTGTTTTTGTTTTTGTTTTGTTTAGAGTTTGTAAATCTTTTATTACCGGCTTACTGGCTCCAGGATGAAACACAGAATCTTTTTTTTTTTTTTAAATTTTTTTTATTGAATCACCAACTGGAGGGTTACATAGTTCTCAGGATTATGTCAGTTATACAATACTCAAACAACCTTCCCTTCACCAGTGCCCATCTTCCATCACCAACACCCCCAGTATATCTGCCGCCCCCTCCCACCTCCCCGGTCCCCACCCTTGTACGTGATAAGTTTCACTTCGTTTACGCTTTATCTCAATTACATTCCATGTTTCAAACACACAACTCACTACCGTTGCTGGGGTTTCCCCCCAAAAAGAAAAAGACAGTCCTATTGCCAAGGAAGCATTTGATAGTTCTCCATTGCTAAGAATACAGAGAAATTAAGTCCCGCTGTTTGTTACATAACTTTTCTTTTTCCCCCTTGCCCCGCGCCACCGAGTTCACACCTGTTTAGTAATCGCCACGCTGTCTGACAAAGGGAAAAAAAAACTGAAGAGGATGGTTATTTCCCGTCATCAGCTGGCGTGGGGCTCTGGCTTAGTTGATAGACTAGTAGAGTGTCTGCAAGCAGTTTCTGGAACCAAAGGTCTTGCGCTGGTATCGGCTCTGGCTCGAGATTCCACCAGCGTCCCGCTGGTCCATGTACATAACTTTTCCCCTTTTATCCCATTCCCACGCCACCAGGTCTGTTTGCTTAATGGACATCACACTATGTTTGACACCACGCCGCGTTTCTTCCCGAGAAAGAAGGATATTTCTTCTCAGCCGGCGTGGGGATATAGCTTAGTTCAGTCTAGAGAGATGGCTACCACTTTGATTGCCTTCAATATTTCAGCAAAAGACGTACTATTCTTGTTAGGATCTCCCACGAAAGTCCGACCCATTAAGAAGGAACCATTACATATTGCTGATACTAAGATGACATTAGGTCGCAGCGGCCACGCGGTTTTGGGTTTCTGTATAAAGTCCAGGGAAAGTACAACCAGAAATGACATCACTATAAACTTTTACCCTTTTATGGTGCTCATAAGATGGAGAAATCTAGAGAGAGGTTCGGCGTCTCCATTTTGCACTCAGAAAGCCGTGGACCCTGCGCTGTGCTCGGGAGGGAGGGATTGAGAGAGAGAGGTTAAAAGAATTGGGGAATTCCCGGTTTCCACTCTCGCAGCCCGCCGTGGGGTCTCCGATCCCGTGCCAGAATTAGTTCAGTGGGCTGCTTGGAGTCCAAGGCCGCGCTTTTGGGTTCTTCCATCCTGCTCGATCCACAGCACGGCCCAAAGGCTGTGTATCTATTCTTAACTAAACCTATTTATTTTTATATTTGACCAGCACCCTCAGATATGTAAAAGTTTAATCCATTTGAAGAATGTATGTTATTCTAATGTCTGCTGGTTCTAAGCAATAAATACAGCAAGCTGCGGAGTCAGGGAGTCAGGGTCCTCAGTCCACGAGGCTGTTAGCCGCCTGATCCCTTGCCTTTTTCTCATATTTTGTCTTTTCTTGATCTTTTCAGCAACCTTGCTTCAGGCTTGTCCACCCAGGGCTGGGCCCAGCAACGGTACCTATAGATAATTTTGCTTTAAATTAAAGTAACCCAATTTACTTTAAATGAAGGTAACCCAATTTTGTACAAGATAAAAATTCTATCTTATTACTCAGGGATTTAGAAGTAAATTATAATAAACATTTACCTTTCTGTATATTGCTATGTTTATTGGGCATGTGAGGGAAAAATATATCCTGCAGCAAATTATTTCTGCTGTTGACTAGATAAATGCATAAGACTGTAACCCTGGCCTTGCTTTCATAACTAAGGCTTCTAATTTAATCCAGGATAAAGAGCTCAAATATTTTCCATTGAGCTAGGAAATTGGGCAAAAAATTAAGCCCCAATGGATAAATACAAGGAAGAATTTTTATGCATTTGGCTGAGCATTAATATAGACAATGTGATTTTTTTTAGTGTTCATCATTAATATGGATCATATGTGTGTAAGGAGTAGGAATGAGGGATTCTTGCTGGGAAGGCAAAAATAGTTGATGATATTTGAATTGTTTTGGGCTTTGTTTCTGTGAAGACAAAACCTGGAAGTTTTTACTTTCATTATTATTGGGCTGGAGTGATAGCACAGTGGGTAAGGCACGTGGCCGACCCGGGTTCGATTCCTCTGTCCCTCTTGGGGAGCCTGGCAAGCTACCAAAAGTATCCCGCCCACACGGAAAAGTCTGGCAAGCTACCCATGGTGTATTCGATATGTACAGTAACAACAAGTCTCACAATGGAGACATTACTGGTGCCCGCTTGAACAAATTGATGAGCAATGGGATGAGAGTGATACAGTGATTATTGATGTAACATTTGTTTATAAGAGTGTAAATATTTATATATTTTAGGAGTATAATATTACCACACCGTGATGCCAGACCCTTTTTTTTACTAGGTGGTAGGCATTAAAATTACTTCTCAAGAAGATTCCAATAAAATCTTAAAACATTCTCTGTCTTTTTTGTGTATGTGTGGATGTGAGGTGCAGTGGATGGAACCTGGACCATACCCAGCAGTTCTCAGGGCTTATGCCTGGCTCTGGCTTTGGTTTCACTCCTGCAAATGCTCAGGCAACCATATATGGTGCTGGGAATCAGACTAGAGTCCACCACATGCTAAGCAAGCTCTTCAACCCCTGTACTACATCTCTGAGCTCTGACTTCTAGCTTTTGGAGGATCCTCTCAATAAAATCATCAATTGATTGCCGAGGAAACTTCTGACAATAAGATACTTACTGGTCAGACAAGTAGGAATTAAAATAGATCTTTTAAATCTGTTTGAGCTGATTAGCTTGGTTATTTTGACAAATAATTTCAAACTCAACTGAAATCCAAGGCCTTAACTAGAACCTGTGAAATAAACAAAAAATGAGGTAGATAAGGTAATAGCTGTATTTCAATGTTTCTTTTGTGATTTTTGACAATCCATCCATGTAAAGTTTGGGAATCACTGGATTATAGCATGTGGCTAATGAAATGTGCTCTGCTTCAGCCTACGTGCTTGGTACATGAAGGCTTTGAACATTTTCTTAATTTAACACTGATATAGTAGTTGAGACAAAGGAAACAGAGGAATCCAAGATTTTTGTTTGAAGTAAAATCTACATTTGCTTATGAGTTGCATGTGGAATTTAAGGGAAAGAAAGGGACCAGCAATGATTTCTAAATTTGGTTTGAGCAGCTAAGTGTGTGGTGGTAATAATACCATTATTAATATTAGTAGTTAATAGGGATTATAATTATTCTTAACTATTATTAAACTGGGCGTTTGTCTTGCATGTTGCCAGCCTGGGTTCGATTCCCCCACCCCCTCTTGGAGAGCCCGGCAAGCTATGGAGAGTATCTCACCTGCACGGCAGAGCCTGACAAGCTACTTGTGGTGTATTTGATATGCCAAAAACAGTAACAACAAGTCTCACAATGGAGACATTACTGGTGCCTGCTTGAGCAAATCGATGAGCAATGGAATGACAGTGACAGTGATTGATATACATATACATATATGTATATATATATATAAAACTTGTTTTTTTGGTTTTTTTTTTTTTTGGTGTCACCTGGTAATGCTCAGGAGTTACTTGTGGTTTTGTACTCAAGAATTACTCTTATATGTGATTGGGGTACCAGGGATTGAATCCTGGGCGATTGCATGCCAGGGGCCCTATCCATAGTATTATCAATCTGACCGCCTCCCAAAGAAACAATAGGCAAACTAACATATAAAACCTCAGCAATATGATTTCCTTTGACTGAACTAACAGTACTAAAAGGGAAAACACGAGAGGAGCAAATACATACATTTTAATACATTATGTTTTGCACTGGAGAAAGTACATCTAAGAACGACATTTTGATTTAGTTCAGAACATTGAGTGCTTGTAATATGCCACAGTTTGCAGCTATTTGCTGTGAAATATAAGCAGAAGCTTTGGATTCTCTGTTTCTAGAGCATACAATTCAGTTGCTATTTTCAAGAGGGTTAATTACTTTTTGAACTATTATACAGGTCCTGAGGTCAAGACACATCCTCTAGTTTTGTCCATAGATGGGTCCAGTTGCCTTAGTTGAGCAGAAGAAAGGGATTAAAACAATTTCTTACATACTTTATGGTAGATGATGGTGGTACCCCAAATCATGACACCACTTTGGTCTCCACTCTAAGGACTAAAGAAGCATATACTAATCCTGAACACTGAATGTGGGATCATTGATTGGTAAGAGAGGTTTTCTGAAGATTTAGGAGAGATATTTCTCTTGTAGAAGAGAAAGAAGCAAGCATTATTCTATAGAGATACCTACTTCATGCCTTTGAGAATCATGTTACACAGATTTGGTGTGACCACTTTCTTCCACTCAGGAAATGATCATAGAAACTCAGAGTCACCAACCAAGAGACCTGACATTGTTATTATTCCAGATATCACTGTATCACTGTCACTGTCATCCCATTGCTCATCGACTTGTTCAAGAGGGCACCAGTAACGTCTCCATTGTGAGACTTATTGTTACTGTTTTTGGCATATCTAATACACCACGGGTAGCTTTCCAGGCTCTGCAGTCGGGGCCATATGCTCTTTATTTTTTTGGATGTGATGGTGACATTCGTGGGCACCATTTATTTAAAGAAAATTCAGCAGCAGGACAGAAACACAAAGGTTTTTCTTATAATAAAGACCGCGGCTCCAAGCAAGATTAAATAAGATGTTAGGAAGGTGTTTCTTTGTTCAAAGGTTAGGAATTCTGTTTTAAAAATGCAGCATCCCCCAGAATCTGGGGACCGCCCCACCCTCTCGGGGAGCCGAGGCAGGAACTGGCTATATGCGGAGGGGGTCGTGACCCTGGTGTCTGGAGGGTTCTGGACGGGTCACTTCCACGCCGGGGTCAGCTGTCATGAAACACGCACAGTCAGGCCGAGGACACACCCAGCCCCCGGCTCATGGAGACCATTAACAATTATTCTTTCATTTGTGGAGTTAGGACGCACCGTTCGAGGAGAGGCTGAGATGGGGGCGAAGGATGGCGAGGGGACAAGAGCGAGGGCTGGGGGGACCAAAGTGGCGGGCTGTCTTCATGCCCGGGTGGGGGTGGGGTCCTCTGGGCGGCAGAGGGCACAGCAGGGGGCTAGCCTGGCTCCCCGCGAACCTCAGTCGCAGCCAAGGACTGGCGAAGATGCAAAAGCCCAAGGTCGAGCCACGTTCCACCGGGACGCGAAGGGCACGGGGAGAGGCACAGAGCGGGGACCCGGCAGCATCCGCCAGACCCCGCTGGCCAGGGCCCGTCTCTGAGCTTGCCCACGCGGCCCAAAGCAAAGGGGCCAAGCAAGGCAGGAGGGCAGAGGGCGGGCACGAGGGCCCCCCCCCCCCCCGCCTCCACTGGAGTTCACAGGGCAGAGAGTGGACCCCAGCCACCAGGACGGGGAGGAGCTTGCACCGGGGGACAGGGGTGGAAGGGGGGGCTGGCATGGGTGAGGAGGCCCGCCAGGCCTCTCAGAGGGCACCTGCGAGGCACAGCGGCGGGTCAGAGACAAGCCGCCCGACTTGCTGAAAGTGGCCTTGAGCTCCTGGAAGGCTGCCTGGCGGAGACGTCGCTTCTCCTCCTCCTGCTTCCGCTCGTCCTGCTCGGCTTTCAGCTCGGCTTCAAACTTACTGGCCATGGCCAAAGCCTGGACCTTTGCTTCAAAGAAGTGCTTGGCCCCTTTGACCCCCTCCAGAGCCACGGCAACCTCGGACAGCTTGGCCAGCGCCGTCAGCCCGCTGTCCTCCTGCGCTGCCCGGCGGCCGCCTTGCGGAACGTGAGCAAACACTCGCGGAAGCTGAGTTTGCCGTCAAAACCCTCGCCCACCTCCTTGATGATGTTCTTCAGCCCCAGGTGGGTCTGGGGCCCAGCTTCTCCATCAGCAGCTTCAGCTCCATCAGGTCGACGAAGCCGTCCCGGCCCGTGTCATGCAGCTTGAACATCCCCTCCAGGTCCCTGATGAGGCGGCGGCTGAGCTCGGGGAACTCGGGTGGGGTGGAAGCCTCGCAGCGCCGGCCCGCGCCGGTGTCCACCGGCCGCTCAGCTGCGCTCTCAGCTCGGCGTCGGCGCCGGCGGGGGCTCCGGGGCGCGGGGTCGGGCCCGGCCGCGCCGCCCTCGGCCGCCTGCTCCCACCGCAGTCGCCGCTGCAGCTGGCGGCCAGTTCCTCGCTGGCCATGGCCGGCGGCCGAGATGCGGGGACCGGCCCGGCCGGGGCGGGCGGCGTGACTCGCGGGCGGCCAAGGCGGCGATCTGCTCTGGATAGCTCGCTGGGCTCTCTGAGAGGGATGGAGGAATTGAACCCAGGTCAGCCACGTGCAAGGCAAACACCCTACCCGCTGTGCTATTGCTCCAGCCCGTTCTTCCAGATAGAGGACAAAAATTCTCACCTTCTCTGTAAAAATATAAACCCAACATTTCTTAAACCAGTATTTGTTGGCTATTATGTTTCTTGCTGTCAAAAGAATTCATACCAGTACAATATAATATAAGACAGCTTATTTCAATTGTTTAATTTGTTTGTACCTTTACAATTTTAGGGGAAAAAATCCTTGACTCATTTTTATGGTTTAGAATATGGAAGAAAATAGAACTGTGGTGGAATTATCTACTTTTGATTGTCCAGTTAGGAAGTTTTAGACTTTAGTGTTTAGTAACACTGATTCTAATCATGACAACCAGGATTGGATATGAAATGAATATTTTTTTTTTTTTTTTTTTTTTTTTTTATTGAATCACCAAGTGGAGGGTTACAAAGTTCTCAGGATTATGTCAGTTATACAATATTCAAATACCCCTTCCTTCACCAGTGCCCATCTTACATTCCCAACCCCCCCAGTCTATCTGCCGCCCCCTCCCACCTCCCTAGTCCCCACCCTTATACGTGATAGGTTTCACTTCATTTGCGCTTATCTCGATTACATTCCATGTTTCAACACACAACTCACTACCGTTGCTGGGGTTTCCCCCCAAAAAGAAAAAGACAGTCCTATTGCCAATGAGGCATTTGATAATTCTCCATTACTAAGCATATAGAGATATTAAGTCCTGCTGTTTGTTACATAACTTTTCTTTTTCCCCCTTGCCCCGCGCCACCGAGTTCACGCCTGTTTAGTAATCGCCACGCTGTCTGACAAAGGGAAAAAAAACCGAAGAGGATGGTTATTTCCCGTCATCAGCCGGCGTGGGGCTCTGGCTTAGTTGATAGTCTAGTAGAGTGTCTGGAAGCAGTTTCTGGAACCAAAGCTCTTGCGCTGATATCGGCTCCGGCTCGAGATACCACCAGCGTCCCGCTGGTCCATGTACCTAATTTTTCCCCTTATTTCCCATTCCCACGCCACCAGGTCTGTTTGCTTAATGGACATCACACTATGTTTGACACCACGCCACGTTTCTTCCCGAGAAAGAAGGATATTTCTTCTCAGCCAGCGTGGGGATATAGCTTAGTTCAGTCTAGAGAGATGGCTACCATTTTGATTGCCTTCAATATTTCAACAAAATACTTACTATTCTTGTTAGGAACACCCACAAAAGTCCGACCCATTAAGAAGGAACCATTACATACTGCTGATACTAAGATGACATTAAGTCGCGCGGCCGCGGTAGCGGCCGCGCGGTTTTGGGTTTCTGTCTAAAGTCCAGGGAGAAAGTTGAAGGAGAGAGAGAGAGAGATTTCCGCACGGGGGACCTGGCGGAAACTCTCAAGTCACATACTGCAGGTTGCTGGTGGGCTGCCGGTGTCCCAAGCACCTCCGTCCTCTTCGTCAGTCATTCTGGGGGTGCGGGCGCGGAGAAATGGGAAAGCCCACGTGGCTGCACTCTCTTTAAGTGTCCGATGTGGGCGGAGACCGGTACTTCCCCGCCCTCGATCCCCCCGCCAGCCGCGCCGCGCACTTGGGTGCGTCTCTCCATTTTGTGCTCAGAAGTGGGATAGATGCTGTGCTGTGCCCAGAGGTTGAGGGGAAGAGAGATAGATTAAAAAAAAAAAAAAGAGAAACGCCAGGCCCCCGCTCGGGGGACCTGGCGGAAACTCTCAAGTCACATACTGCAGGTTGCTGGTGGGCTGCCGGTGTCCCAAGCAGCTCCGTCCTCTTCGTCAGTCATTCTGGGGGTGCGGGCGCGGAGAAATGGGAAAGCCCACGTGGCTGCACTCTCTTTAAGTGTCCGATGTGGGCGGAGACCGGTACTTCCCCGCCCTCGATCCCCCGCCAGCCGCGCCGCGCACTTGGGTGCGTCTCTCCATTTTGTGCTCAGAAGTGGGATAGATGCTGTGCTGTGCCCAGAGGTTGAGGGGAAGAGAGATAGATTAAAGAAAAAAAAAAAGAGAAACGCCAGGCCCCCGCTCGGGGGACCTGGCGGAAACTCTCAAGTCACATACTGCAGGTTGCTGGTGGGCTGCCGGTGTCCCAAGCAGCTCCGTCCTCTTCGTCAGTCATTCTGGGGGTGCGGGCGCGGAGAAAATCTGGATATGAAATGAATATTGAGTTGGCAGATGAGAATATTCTAAAGAGGACTGGATATGAAATGAAACTTGAGTTGATGGATGAGAATATTGCACTATATGCTCTGTGACTGGCTTGGGGATAGAATCCCTCTCCCCTTCACCCCCTGCACCCTCAAAAAAGAGAAAGAAAGAAAGAAAGAAACGCAGTGAGATCAGAAGAGCCCAATGGCAGTAATTAAGTTACAGACTGGTAAATGCATGAAACCTGATTTAAACACAGACACTAGTATATAAGAAAACAATTTCTAGGGGGAATTATTAGTTTAAATTAAATGTCTGATACCAGAAATAAGGAAAAAAACTGACTTCAAAATCATGTCACTAGAATCACAACATTTTTATTATCAATGGCATCTGTGCTGTAATGTACGAACAATGTAAGCTTGATGGAACAAATCAGGATTGCTATAAAAGGAATTCCAAATCTGAGTAGGAAGTTGAAGTAAATGGTCATTAAGTTCTATTTCAATTATCAAATTTTATGATTCTATAAACATTCATGTCTGCATAGAGATTGTGGCATAAGAGGAATGTGATGCCCTTAAGGGATGTAAGAAATATGATTTTGCATAGTTCAAGCTTGATACATGCTATATGATTTGAAGGGATTGTAGAGATTTGGCTATCATGGAAATAACACCATATGGTTAAGCTAGAGACAGATTTTTATACTATTGCAGACCTGGATCCCATTTCAAACTGTGGCTATTGATCTGTGCAAGCCCTTAGCTCATCAATGACTTAGTAAACTCATTTATAAACTGGGAATACAATTTCATGGCTGAAAGAAAAACCTTAGGAAAATAAAAATGTGCAGAGTAATATTCATTGAGGATTTCTGTGGGTCAATATTCATCTTTACTTGTATTATAACAATGAATTGAAGAATATGTAGTCATTTATTCTATTCTCTTTCAAAGCGATAAAAAATTTAGGTAGATTAATTAAATTTACCAGAAGTCACATATGAATAGATGAGCAAGACTTAAATATTGCTTCTGAGGTCAAAGGTCATGTGTACCATAGTAGTCAAATTAAAATTATTTTTAAAATAAATATACTTATCCCTAAAAAGTGAATGACTGACAATTCTGGTACTATTATTCAAATATATGGGTTTACATATATTTTACTAACAATATTTCCTCTACTTGCTGTATTAAAATTTTCATTCAAATAATAAAATGATTAGGAAAATGGTTTTGAGGGTCTGGTACATTTTACATGACCATTTGGAATTGAAATCTTTCAGGTCTTTTTCCCTCTTTTCTCTCTATTATTAGTCACTTCTCCTTGTGATATTTTATTTCTTTCTTTTAAACTTGTTATTACAGTGAGACATCAGTGTAGTGACCAGCAAATATTGGGCTCATAGATCCTCAATTTTCTTTTCAAAATACGCTAAAAAATTGTAGAGGTTAATTTGTCACACATGACAAGAGATAATGGATATAGGCAGAGTTGACTCAGTAGCTTTAAGAAACCAAAGAAAACAAAGAAAATATTTTGATATTCACTCCTAATATTGAATATTGAATACACCACAGGTAGCTTGCCAGGCTCTGCCATTTGGGTAGCTTGGTAGCTTGCCGGGCTCTCTGAGAGGGATAGAGGCTTTTAGGGCGGCCTCTAATCACCATTATAGGTGTTCTGATGGGTCACACCATATTGAACCCCATCAAATATGGTATGGTAATGATGGAAAATGGGTAGGAAGTGTTAATGATGTTGAAAAGTGGACTGGAGCGTGGTGGCAGTTGTGTAGTGGAGGTCGGCCCCTGAGGAATTTATCTGGTGCTGACAGGGTGGGTCTTATGGCTGTGATCCCTGGGTCGCTGGAGATTGGTGGAAGCAGGCAGAGGATCTGTGTCACACCATTTCATTGGTAAAGAAGTGTACAGCACCTGGTCCAGACAAGGTCAGATCTGAACACCTGAAGAATTTGCGGCCAGTGCTCGTCAATACACTGGCTCGGCTCTTCTCACATTACCTGTCCAAATACAAGGTTCCGTCCGAATGGAAAACCAACAGGACCATTCTGTTGTACAAGAAGGGAGACATCCATGACATCGGCAACTATTGCCCGATCTGCCTGTTGTCCATCGTGTACAAGTTATTCACTTGAGTCATCCTGACTAGAATAGGCAGAACACTAGATGAAGGACAGCCAAGCGAGCAAGCCGGGTTCCGAAAAGGACTCAGCACAATTGACCATATTCACACAGTGGCCAAGCTTATTGAGGTTTCACAAGAGTTCAAGATGCCGCTCCATCTAAAGTTCACGGGATTCCACAGGACGTCAAAAGACCACGTGGCTACCCACCTACGAGATGGTCAGACTTCTTCATCAAAACCCCGAATGAACAGTTTGAGGCTCTTCGTGTTCCTGGAGTGAGCAGATGCCATTGGGCTACACTAGCACACAACAGGGACAAATGGAGACGTTACTGGTGCCCACTTGAGCAAATACAAGATCAATGGGATCACAAGTGATACATGTGATACAAGTGATTCACTCCTAAGTTTGTTTAAGAGATGATATTTCTTCCTATAACTTGTATCTAACTCAACTGGAATTACAGTAATTGAGAAGGGTGTGAGAAATTGATCCAAGCCATGTTAGACAGAGTATTTCTCTAGGAATTTCTGCAAATGAGCTAGTAAAACAAAAGTTTCTCTGTGTCATATAGCCACATTTCACTGTAAGAGAGGTTGGTAACTGAGCAGTTAGCTTTTCAGCTTCTAAGGTAGAATGACTAAGAATTAGCTAGTTTCATAGCTAAGGATGGATCAATGCTGTAGGCGAAAACAACAAAGTCCTGGCGTAAAGCTGAAAACTTATGTCACATTCATGAGTCAAAGGAATATCAATATAATTACAGGAAAGCAAGTAACAAAAGTATGCTTATAATACTTATAATTCAGTTATAGTATTGGATTCGCTTGAGCATATACCTGACTGCCTTACTAATTTTTTGGCATCTTACTCCTGCTCTCTTTATTCATTTTCCCTCTATCCCTAGTAAGTCTTTAACGCTATTTGCAATGCATTTCCTTATCCTGCTCCCCAGAATATTTTCTACTCTAGTCTACTTGGATGTTTCTTCACAGTAACTTTTCTTTCTTCTTCTTCTTCTTCTTCTTCTTCTTCTTCTTCTTCTTCTTCTTCTTCTTCTTCTTCTTCTTCTTCTTCTTCTTCTTCTTCTTCTTCTTCTTCTTCTTCTTCTTCTTCTTCTTCTTCTTCTTCTTCTTCTTCTTCTTCCCTTTACTTTCCTCTCTAGCCAGCACAATATTGTTCTAAAAACTCTCAGGGACAGTCCCTGTGGTGAATATTTCTGGAGACTAACATTCCTGTAAGAGAAATTTCAGTCCACTAAGGTTTCATTCAGGGGGACCCTTTGATACCTGCTGGGACTAACACCTCTTGTGCTGGTGACAGGATGTGGGCTGCCCTATGTGTCTTGTTGGCTAGATCCCATAATACCTCCAACTTCACTTTCTTGAAACCACCTCTTCCTGGATGGCTGTTCTTTGAATCCTTTTCTTACAATGCCAAGTTCAACATCATCATCTGGCATAACCTAACTGCCTCTAGGCTTGCTTGGATTTCTTTTGTTTTGTAACACATATTGCTTCTGTTTATTGATTTCTTGTGGCACATTTAATACCAACTTGAATCTGATTTTTGCAAAGAAAATTAACTGAATTCAAATTACTTATGTGTAATGAATTCCATCAGCCTGCTACATTGCTGTATACACTAATAAATATTAAATTATACCTTTAGTTTGACTAAATACAATTACCTTAGAAGCTTTGCCTAACACATAAACCAGAACTCAAATTGAAAACTGAGACTGTGAGAAGGGTGAAGTAAAAGTTATTAAGAAACGACTCAGATTACCTCTATTTTAAAAATTAAAAAATGGTCAACAGTATATTATGCTGTTTACATAAAATGTTGTGAATTAAATTGACTCTTTGATTGACATGTAATGGTTTTGTTTGACGAGATGCCTAATGTGGCACCACACACAATCGAATCATAGTCTTTGTTTCAATAGTGGGTGGAGAGAATACTAGTTCAGGAAGAAATAATCAGAGCGCAAATGCTGTATTTGTACTCCCTTCTTACATTTGGGTCTTATGCATTGAGACTCCATATATGAACAGCAGTTGACTAGCATTTTCTCATGTGTTATTTTCAATTGGTACTTGGGTTGTAAAAAAATAATTAAAATAATAGTACTTTTGGGAAATCATCATATAGAAAAGTCTCAATCAACTTCTGTGTCACTTTGCAAAGGACTATTTTTATTCAGGCAGTACTTAGTATATTTGAAAATATTTATGTTAGAGAAGGTAAAGAAGCCCTCGACCCACCCTCGGCGCCATCTTGATGCCACAATCCACAGAGAAGCGGCAGGCATTCTGGTGAGCAACGCGGCCTGGACAATGCTCCGGACCCGAATCGGGGCCAGCAACAGATGGAACCCTGGCGCCACTGAG
Source organism: Sorex araneus (assembly GCF_027595985.1). Lineage (NCBI taxonomy): Eukaryota > Metazoa > Chordata > Mammalia > Eulipotyphla > Soricidae > Sorex > Sorex araneus. The sequence continues at coordinate 105,019,301 of NC_073306.1, forward strand.
CAGCAACTAACACGGCTCCAGGATTCGGGACTGGGACAGATCCGAGCATCGCAGCCGCATTAGCGGCCGCGCGACCTTTTCTAACACCTGAAAACATACAATCTTTGAATGGAAAATTAATTACAAATGCCTCCTTATTAGGGTTATCTTGTTTGGGGATATAACTCCCACAACAACAGTGAGTTTTGTGTTGAAATATGGAACGTAATCAAGGTGAAGAGAAAATAAAGTGAGGTTCATCAGTTATACAGTTGGGGTGGGGGGTGGGGGGTATACCGGGGATTTTGGTGGTGGAATATGGGCACTGATGAAGGGATGGTGTTTGAATACGGTATAACTGAGACATAAACCTGAGAACTCTGTAACTTTCCACATGGTGATAAAATTTTAAAAAAAATAAAAATTAAAAAAAATAAAAGCTTAAGTAGACTTTAAAAAAAAAAAGAGAGAAGGTAAAGAAGAATTGTCCCATAACTGAAGCAAACAATTTGACAACAGATGTGGGATTTTCTGTGAAAAGAAAGTGCTCCAAGATTCTGAAGACACTAGTCCACACTTCAATTCTAATGCTGATACCAGGACACTAACTACATAAACAATGAACTATTTCAGACACCAGTCACATATATTTGATTCCCAGATTACCATTTGATTTGGATATAAACTAGGTATTTACATGACCTCTTCCTGAGCTTAAATAATTTGCTATGCAGACCAGACCCACAAAACTCAGGAAAATCTATATTTTTTAATTGTTTCATCTTCTAGGTTTTTGGATTTCGGGGATAGCACCCAATAGTGTTCAGCCCATTCCTTGACCTCAGGAACTACTCCTGGTGTATTTTTTTTGTTTGTTTGCTTGCTTTGTTTTGATTTTTGGTTATAGCCAGAAATGCTCAGGGCTCATTTCTGGCTATGTTAAGGTCATTCCTGGCAGGAATCAGGGAATGATGTGTTTCTTGGATCAGCACAGGTCAGCTGCTTGCAAAGCAAGCACCTTACCCTTGTACTGTCTCTCCAGCCCCTGGTGACATTCATGGACCACCTTGCAGTGCTGGGGCCAACTCTGGTTGGCTACGTGTAAGGCAAGTACCCCGATGGCTGTACTATCTCTCCACCTTCCCCCACATCCTTTTTTGGGAAACATTATTCTTTATGTTCACTAGTTCATCATAAAAACTATTATAAAAGATTCAGATGAATATTAATGTGAAGGATACAGAGGGTAAGGTCCAGAAGACTTGAGAACACAGGGGCTTTTGTCCTCATGCAATTGGGATGCGTTCACATCCTAATATATGGATGTGTTCACAGCCTAGAAACTCTCTAAACCCTTTAGTTTAAAGACTTTTCTATTTTGTTTGGGGTTATACGTAGTGGTACTTGAAGCTACTTCTGGCTCTGTGCTTGGAGATTGCTCACTGTGGTGCCCAATCTACAGGGGATCAGGCAATGCTGGAAATCAAACTTGAGCTGCCTGCATGCAAAGTAGGCATTCAGCCCATTGAACTATTTTTATGGCCCAAGCTTAAGAATTTTTTATGGAGATCTCCTCAGGAGGCATGCTGTATTATTAACTCAGTCTCCAGTCCCTATACTTTCACAGAAGGAAGTAAAGAGAGGCTGAAATTTACAAGCTTCTAATGATGCTTCAAACTTTCTGGTGACCAGTTTCCATCCTGCCCCTCTCCAGGAGACCACCAAGAGTCATCTCCTTAGAACAAAAGGTATTCCTATCACCCAGAAATTTCCAAGGCACTGAAGAATTTTGTCAAAAATCAGGGACAGAAAACAAGTGTATACTTTACTGTGCCAGAAGGATATTCTCAATTCTTCCTTATTTGGACTAACTACTTAAGAAAATGCTGATTGCATTTGAATTTTGAAATCCTCATGAAGGATTCCTGCTTGGTTTTCTTCATCCCCTTGTTGTTTGTCACTATAGCTTTTAAACTAATTTTTATCTAAGTTTTACTGACCCTTCAGTTTAAAATTAAATGAAGCCTCCAATGTTTCATTGAAGTATGCTCTGACTGAAGAGAGAATGAAGGCCCAAGAGTTCCATGGATCTTGTCCCCCTATCTTTCTGACCTTTCAGTGGTTCCCAAATCCCTAATGTTAGGAAGCATGATGTAAAGACCACACTGTTTTGAAGAATATAAATGATTCAGGTGTCTGTTGGCTAGTGAGAGCTTATTATTTTTTTTGTAGGTTTTGATAAGATCATCTGGATTTTTCTTTTCTTGTTTATTCCTCTGGTTGGAGGTCTACAAACTATATCTGGAGTCATCTGGACAACATGCTTTGGCAAAATTGGAGTATAGTTGAATCCCAGATTTATGCCTTTCTCTTCAAAGATTGGTCAAGTTCTTCTGAGAGATGTTTACCAGAAAAAGCCAAGGGCTGAGTAGCAACTAAAACTTGACATATTGAAAACCGAAGCAAACTCTTGAAAAAATGTCAAGTTATTGATTGAGTCTTGAAATATGTGATGTCTATCTAAATTTTGAAAACAAAGTGAAGAAAATGAAAGAAAAAATCTTAAAAAGAACCCCTAAATGTTTGCCCTGGTATCAATCAGGATAATTTTAATTCAAGTATTAAATATTTCAAAATGCTAAAAAATTCTGAGTATGGATGATATTAACAGGTTTTTTTATTTTGCACAATAAATTGACTTCCCCCCACTTAAAAAAGAGAAGTGAAAATGTTTATTATATATCATTGGTAAATTTTTTTTTATTTTTTTTATTAGTTTATTTTTAATTAGAGAGTCATCATGAGGGTACAGTTACAGATCCATACATCTTTGTGCTCATGTTTCCCCCATACAAAGTTCGATAACCCATCCCTTCACCAGTGCCCATTCTCCACCACCAGTAAACCCAACATCCCCCCCCTCCCCAGTCCCGTCTCCCCCCACCCCACCCTGACACTATGGAAGGGAATTCCCTTTTGTTCTCTCTCTCTGATTAGGTGTTGTGGTTTGATCATTGGTAAAAATTTGTCCCTTGTTTATTTTTTATATTGAAAATATGGGGAAGTAATACAGGATTTCAAGTTTTATTTATTTAGTTTCCACTTCTCTTCTTAAACATTAGGAGAACATTTGGAGGATATTAGGTGAATATGGCTTTTTAGAATTGTTATTTAGGTAACGTGTTTACAGTAGTATTAATGTTTATGGCTTGATGTACAGATATCACACTTTGCCAACATCAAAATGCCAATTATTTTTCACTATTGTTTTTATTTTCCTTCTGCTTCTTCAATTTCCACCCTAACTTTCAATTTGACATGTTTTATAATTCAAGGGTAAGAGTTTATTATTATTTGATACTAGTTACTTGATTTGTTTCACTGTTTACCACATCTTACTAAGACTCTGAGGTATATATTTTCTCTTTGATTTACTTTATTTAACTTAATACTTTCAAGTTGAATCCAAGTGTTAGTTACCTGAAAAATTTTATCTTATAACTTAGAAGTATTATATTGTATATATATATATATATGTATTTGCCACAACATCTTGATCCATTAATCTGTTCTTGAACATTGTTCTCAAATCTTGACTTTTTCACTATTCACTGCAATGAACATAGGTATATCACGTTCATTCAACTTTTAAATAATGTTTTTTTTTTTTTGAGGAAGATGCCAAGAAGAGGAATTACTGGGCAATATGAAAACTATTTTTTTTTAAATATCCATACTTTTTTCTGTAAAGGCTGAGTCTGATGATAAACACAGCAATGAGTGATGGTTCCTTATTCACCTCATCTCTGTCAAATCTGGTTATTACTCATCTTTTTGACATATGGCATTTTCACTGCTGAGATGATATCTCATTGCTGTTTTGATTTGCATTTACCTGATAATAAGTGATGAGAATTTTTTTGTATGTCAGCTGACTGTCCATATGTCTTTTCATGAAAATATCTGTTCAGCTTTTATCCTCCACATTTTTGATGTGTGGTTTTTGTTTTTGTTCTTATAAAACTTTGTGGGTACTTTCTGTATCTTCAATATCAGCCCCTTATCTAAAGTATAGTGTGTGAATATTTTCTCACATTCAGTTTGGTGTACTTTTATTTTGACTCTAGGTTTTAAAATTTCCTGTAATACCAATTTATTTTTTCCAAACACAGCAAAAACAAGTCTCACCATAGAGATGTTACTGGTGCCCACTCAAGCAAATTGATGAGCAACGGGATGACAGTGACAGTTCTTTATAATACTATTAATGATAGTTTTGTGTATTCATTGTTCTAACACCACAGCACCACCACTTACCTTCAGCAATTTCTCAATAGTGTTTCCCACTCTTCCATTTCCTACTTCTATAAACTCAGTTGTGGACCAATTCTCCAGTTTAGTTTTCTTTTACCATTTGTTGCTCAATGTATCTTTATATTCCACATATTAGATACCATTCTGTATCTGTCCCCTTTCTTCTGGCTGACTTCACTCAATATTATACCTTCAATTTATATCCATTTGTGGCAGCAAATTGCATGATTTCATCTTTTCTTATAGCTGCATAGTATTCCACTCTTGTGAGTGCTGAGATAGAGTTCCAGTTTTATTGTAATACATGTAGTTATCCAGTTTTCCCATAATTGTATGTTGAAGAAACATTCCTTGATTCACTTTATGTATTTGACTCCTTTGTCACAGATTAACTTCCCATAAATATGAGGGTTTATCTCAGGACTTTCATTTCTAATCCTTGGGAATTAGAATCCGTGTGAATCTTTTTTTCAGCAACATGCAATTTTGATTATGCTAACTGTTTAACCCTCTAAGGAAATCTCTAATAAATTAAAATGCTACATGCATATTAAGTCACTGCAGCACTGAGTATCATAACTGAGATATGGAAACAACCTATGTCCAACTATAGGTGAATGGAACAAGAAGTTGTGGTATTAACACCCAAGAATGGTAGAAATAAGTACCAGGAGGTTGGCTCCATGGCTTGGAGGCTGGCCTCACATTCTGGGGAGAGGGCAACTCAGAGAAGGAAACACCAAGTAAAATGTGGTCGGGGGGGCCATGCGGGGGAAGGGTGATGTGTGCCGAATGTAGACTAGAGACCGAACACAATGGCCACTCAACACTTTTATTGCAAACCACAACACCTAATTAGAGAGAGAGAGAGAACAAAAGGGAATACCTTGCCACAGTGGCAGGGTGGGGTGGAGGGAGATGGGACTGGGGAGGTGGGAGGGATGCTGGGTTTACTGGTGGTGGAGAATGGGCACTGGTGAAGGGATGGGTTCTCGAACTTTCTATGAGGGAAACATGAGCACAAAAATGTATAAATCTGTAACTGTACCCTCACGGTGATTCACTAATTAAAAATAAATAAATTTAAAAAAAGAAATTGTGGTATATTTACACAATGGAATGCTATTTAATTTCAATATATTTCTATTAAAGTATATACTTAAGAATAGTATTTTTAATACTTATATATTTAAAAAAATTGAAAAAATTCATTTTTCTGCAACATGGATGAATGGAACTGGAGAGTATCAAGTCAACCAAAGTAAGTTAGAACAAGAAGGACATATACGAATGATCTACCTCATCTGTGTTATCTAATGAGGAAAAAAACAAGGTAGTGGACAGTAGTAAATAATGACATGTTTTTGGCCTTGGGTTATAAACGAAGTGGGTGCAGGCAAAGTAGGGAATGAGGAAGTGAATTATGGACAGCAGTGAAGGATTGTGGGCGCTTATGTGTTGGGGGTGGGCAGTAAATTTGTAAATCAAACCATAAACTTTTAAGACTATTATAGTCATGCTACTAAAACTATGGTAATACTATAAAGATGAAAAATATTTTTTATCCTAATGTACTAGGACCTCATGGTTTCAAATATCTCTCAGTTTTAAACCTTAATTAACTTAGTACCTAATGAATGTGGATGAACATATTAGTCATCTGTGTTTTTTTTTGTTAAAAAAATCTTACTTAGTTTATAAGCAATGAGAGAGTTCCTTTTCCAAGTTGCAATTTTATTATCATTTTCTAAATATTCCATCTCAGAAAATATTCCAGGGACCAAAGCGATAGTACAGAGGATAGGGTGCTTGCCCTGCATGAAATTGACCTGGGTTTTATCCCTGGCATCCTGATGGTTTCCCAAGCACCACCAGGAGTGATCCCTGAGAACAGAGTCAGGAATAAGTCTTGAGCATCACTAGGTGTGCCCCCCAAAACATACAAAAAGAAAGAAACTATTTCAAGTATGGCAGCTTCTTACATTTATTTTACTTTTTTAAAGTTTTCTTTTTCATGCTGGAGAGATTTTCAGCAGTCTCAGAAGGCTAATCAACTTTCTCTGCATGAATGAACTTAATCTTCTTACATTTTCAACTTATTCCATTCTAGGAAAGACTGTTTCCTATCTACCTCATATTTGGATCTGTATGAAAGATGCAACCTTGCTGTCATGACAAAGTTTTCTCAAGGTGAGTATATTTTATGAATTAAATGAGTTCATTTAAGGCAATACTAATGAGTTTGTATTTTATCTATTTTAAATTCAACCAATAGTATTTATTTGCACCAATTTTCAATATTCATCATGTGTTAAGTACTATGTGGCCTTAAAACAAGAGTAGCTTATGCCAACAGATCGCTTGCCAAAATTATTCTTTACAACTATGTGATTTTTGTGTGGTCATCAGAGTGTGCGTTTAAATTGAATCTGATTTATTGATTCAAGGACTATGATTAACTTCAGTGTACATATTGTTTTGAATTTTTATGTCAAAATAAGCGTTAGTTTGTATACTTTTTATCTAATGATAGAAGATGAAATTTTCTGGCTTCAGGGCTCATATTTGGCTGTTTTGAATTTCTATACTTTATGGGTAGTATCTCTTTTTATTAGTGAATTCTCCTGTCATATTGAATGTTACTTATCACTCACAATGTATTTTTTATTCTTTTAGAGGTACAAGGACTTATTAGAAAGGCTGTTGGGGGCTGGAGCGATAGCACAGCGGGTAGGGCGTTTGCCTTGCATTCGGCCGACCTGGGTTCGATTCCCAGCATCCCGTATGGTCCCCTGAGCACCGCCAGGGGTAATTCCTGAGTGCAGAGCCAGGAGTAACCCCTGTGCATCGCCAGGTGTGACCCAAAAAGCAAAAAAAAAAAAAAAAAGAAAAAAGAAAGGCTGTTGGACCACTGTTAGTATAGCACAATCCTGTTTTAGTTTTAAAAATTTACTTTTAAAAAAAAATTTCCATAATTTTTAATGATCACATATTCTTCACATATAAATCAATCCTGAAAACTCTCAAAATTTAGGAAATTTACTTTTGATGCCATTTTAAACACTTTTGGGCAATCATTATTTTTCAGTATCTAGAAAAAGTATAAAACTTATAAAAAAACAAATAAATATCCTAGCAAAACATTGAGAAATAGTTATTGGAAAATTCCCACTGCTACTATTTCTTGGGCCAGTTTGGTTTATTTTGCTTTGTTAGTAAAACTTCTCTATTCCCTCTTGAGGAGCCCTTCTTATCATTTCTCTATTTCCTGTCACTGGAGGGATCCTGAATTCAAAAACGAGAAAATCATTCACTTTGGGTCTCAGTTTCTTCATGCACAGAATGGGAATCAAGTTTGGCTAGACTATGATTTTATTATCCTACTAAGAATTATGTTCCCTTTCATGCAGTGATTTGAAAAACATAATTTTGGTATGTTAGGCACCAGGAAGCCAGACCCAAAGCCAGACTGCAGCCATGACAGGCCACAGTTTTGACTAGGTTAAGTTTTGACTAGGCCTAAGTATCTGTTCCCCGGAAACTGAACTTGCAATTTCTGGTAAGAAAATGCTAGATGATTTGACTGGTCATGAGGGATCACTATGGCCATATTTTGGAACAATGACAAACTGACTGTCACTATGTCCATTTTTTGGAACAACCAGAAACTTGACTGTTATCCAGTGTTGGCTAATTGCTGGTAACTGTTGCTTGGTCACTGTTATCATCATTCTTGCCGAACCTTGGAACCTATATGAACTGCTTGCACTTGAAGATTGGTGTCGCTATCAAGAGACCACTTTGTGAGTGAGATAGTTGACCCCAGCTAATTATAATAAAACTCCTCTGCACTTGCATTACTGTCTCTCTGACTATGTCATTCATGCCATGACCCAAAAACCCAGGTACAACAGGTACTTGAGCAAACCTGCTTTTATTCTACCACTTAATGTTTGGGAATAATGGATTTAGGATATTATCCCTTTCCTCTCCTCAGACTTGGTGGTAAGAGAGTTATGTTTATGTGTATTTAGGTGGTTTGAAAAGTAGAGGTGCAATGTAACTGCTGACTTTGGTAAAGTATTAGCTCATCTTGTCTGTCCCTCCCTCTCAGAGAGCTTAGCAAGCTAGCGAGAGTATCCCACCTGCACGGCAGAGCCTGGCAAGCTACCCGTGGCATATTCGATGTGCCAAAAACAGTAGCAACAAGTCTCACAATGAAGATGTTACTGGTGCTCCCTTGAGCAAATCGATGAACAACGGGACAGCAGTACTACAGTGTAATGTCTGTTACTGGTTGTTGGCATCCTGGCAACCCTCAACCAGATTTTCATATCCTTGCCCTAGCTCCATCCTGATTCTTTGCCTACTTTGCTAGATGTGCTCACTTCTTTCTCATCTAGACCATGAGATTTCTTTGGTTTCATCCATTGTTTGTTTCCTTCTATGGTCCCAGAAAGATCTTGCTAAGTTATTCAAGATTAGAAATAAGGGTTTGACTTTTTACTTCTATAATTTATTACAAAAAATTTCTAAAAAAATACAAGCATTAAATAGAATTTACACAGAACACTAGTATACGATCATTTATAAATAAAAATATCTAGTAAATGTAAACAAATATAAATATACTTATATGCAGAATATTGCTCTATCCCTTCGACAGCATCCCTGACAAGTATAGCCATACCACCCTGAACATACTCCTCTCCTAGGTCTTCTTTGCTCTCAGAAGTCAAATATGTTTTTCTAACTCAGAATCTGTGATCATGTAACCCTATATAGCCAATTGGAACATATATATGTAATTTTGTTGAGAATTTTGAGAAGGGAAGTTTGTTCTGTATTACCTAGTTGGCATTATATAGCCAAATGGATTGTGAAAGAAGCAGAGAAGATTGACAACGCAGACAGTCAGAGATTTGCAAGGCTTACTTGCTGTCTTTGAGGAAAAAACAAGTGAAAACATTTCTTTGAGTTTTAAAATTTGGTCACCTTTAGAAGATAGAAAATTGAGGGAATAGATTCTATTCTGGAGTCTCCAGAAGGAGCACAATCCTGCCTACATTTTCATTTTTATCCCAGTGAATTATATCAGATTCTGGTCTCTGGGACAGTGAGATAGATATTTATTTTTATATTTTATTCTAATTATTGTTTATCCAGGGTAAAATGATTTATAATAACGTTAACGTTTATGCAATTGGCATACAAAATTGCTCCACTACCACCTTCAGCTCCAAACTTCAAAAACCCCTCTGCCTCTGTTTCGAGTTCTTTTTTAGTTCACCCCATCCCCTCCCTACCTTTTTCCCCTAAAGCCACCTGCACTTGCTATAAACTAATAAATTTGGGATAATTTAAAAACAAAATTTTTTATTGATGGTACTGGAGCGGTAGCTCAGCAGGTAGGGCATTTTCCTTGCACACGGTCAACCCTGGTTCAATTTCTCCCTCCCTCTCGGAGAGCCCAGCAAGCTACCGAGAGTATCCTGCCTGCACGGAAGAGCCTGGCAAGCTACCTGTGGCATATTTAATATGCCAAAAAGAGTAACAACAAGTCTCACAATGGAGATGTTACTGGTGCCCGGGTCTACAGTGCTACAGTAACATTGTAGTATAATATTTTATAAATTCAGTTTTGTATCAGCACACATAAACATCCGTATGTACTGCATTAAGTTCTCCACTAAAAGTCCAATTCTATTCTTCACCATCTAGTTGACAACTTCTACTGGATTAATTAACCTGATCCTTTCCCCTCTTCTGATTACCACTAATTTGGTCTAACAATTAGTGAACTTTGTCTTATTTATTTTGTCTGTTAATCTGTATGCCACATGAGTGAGATAATTAATGTTTGCCTTTCTTCAGCTAAATTATTTCATTAAACATAGTACTCTAGATCTATCCATACTGTTACAATGACATGGTTTTATCTTCTCTTACATATGAGTTAATATTTTATTTTTTATTTAGCTTATGAAGGGGCATTTAGACTGTTTCTAACTCTTGGCAATAGTATGTGATGCTGCAATGAATGGAGGAGGGTGTGAACATTTCTTTTAAAAATCATTCTTTTGTATTTTTGATAATTATTCAGAAGTAGGATAACTGGATCCTATGGAATTATTTTTTTTCTTATTTTAGGAAATGCAAACTGGCATTCTATAGACTGCCTCAAGTTACATTTGTGGTAACTTCTTATAGTAGCAGCAAAAAAACCAATATACCCTCTATCTTTCATTCCATCAATCCATATTTTAAAAGGTGTTATATATTTAGAGGTAGTACATGAGTGGATAGGGCTGGAGTGATAGCACAGTGGTTGGGCGGTCATCTTTCACGCAGCCGACCCGAATTCGATTCCTCCGCCCCTCTTGGAGAGCCCGGCAAGCCACCGAGAGTATCGAGCCTTCGAGGCAGAGCCTGGCAAGCTACCTGTGCTTATTGGATATGCCAAAAACAGTAACAATAAGTTTCTCAATGAGAGACATTACTGGTGCCCGCTCGAAAAAATCGATGAGCAACGGGATGACAGTGACAGTGACATGAGTGGATGCACTTTCTATTCAATTACTTAAGCATGTCTATTATTAATTATCATACAATTATTAGTTATTGATCAATAATTATATAATACAATAACTAATGATTAATACAATTGAATTACAACATATCATACAATTATATATGATATACAATATATTATGTCACATGTAATTATATAATAAACATCAAATTATTATATAATAAAATTATTGATAATTAATATGATTATTAATTGGCATATGATATTAATTATTAATTAATTTATTTCCAACAAACTCCTTCCATACTCCAAGTACTTTTTGCTCTTCTATAGATTCTTAAAAATGGGATGTTTACCATCCACTTTTTAGTATATGATTTCTTTCAGCATAATGTTTTTGAGGTTCATCCATGTTCTTGCAGGTATTAGTAGTTTTACCCTTTTCAGTGTTGAATAGTATTTCAGTACATAACTAAACTACATTTGTTTATTGGTACTTCGTTTGATGGACATGGCCATTTCCAGGTTTTGGTAATTATGAATGCTCATAGTTGATATGAGCACTTTTATTAGATCTCTTTTATACACATGTTCTTATTTTCCTTGGTATGTATCTATAAGAGAAATAACTGGGCGAGTGTTATTTTGTTTTATAAGAAATTCCTAGAACTCTGTGGTGATACAATTTTATACAAAACTGCTCTATATCATGTTCAACTTCTGCTGTTCGCAATCTTATTAATTTTAGCTACACTGTAGAATATGTCGTAATATCTCACAGTGATTTTAACATCTATTAACTTGATATTTAATGGTGTATATTAGGACTCTCTATTGAAAAAGACCTAGCTTCTTGTAAATTAAAACAGTTGTAGAGTTTTAATTTGAATAGTCTTTATATTCTCATACAAGAAGAGTTACCAGGTTCAAGTAATGAGGTTGAGGTCTAAGGACAGTGAAGTTGAGGTTTGAGAAGAGTCAATCCAATAGCTCAGAGTTCTTTCCTGCTGCAAATTTCTATTGTCCCTACATGCGTATTCACTGTGAGGTTCACATAAGATGATCATTAAAATGTCAATTGTTATTATTTCAATTTTGCTAAAATAAGAGCTGAGTAATTTTTTCCCTTTTGGAAAATATTTATTATAATTATGTTATCATATCTCAGTCTTGGTTTATGGATAGATAGATGGATAGATATATAGATAGATGGACAGTTTAGGGCAACACTTGGCAGCAAGTGCTCAGGACTTACTTCTGGTTCCTTACTCCTGATTCTTGGCTTAGGGATCACTCCTAGTGGTGTTTGGGGAACCGTCTGTAGTGATCAAACCCTGGCCGGCCTTGAGCAAAGTGTAAGGCAAACACTGTACTATCCCTCCAGCCTATTAATATTTCTTAAGTTGAATCTGAGCAGTCTGACTGATGGATAGAATATTTACTAGTGTTCTGTGGAGATGAGATTATTGTTTGGATATGGATGCCTGCATATTTATCAAACACATCTAAGACCTCAAATTTAAAAGGAAAATACCAGATCTATATTTCAACTATTCCTCTGAGGCCCCTTTCAAGTGGGAGAACACTTTTGTTGTATTATCTGTACTGAGCACATGATGCATTTTTGTTTGTTTTTTTATTTAAAAAATTTTTCTTTGTATCTAGATTTGTCATGACCCTTCTGTACTACAGAAACTTAGCTCCAGGCAAAGTTTTACAGCACAAAGTGCTCACAAACCTATTCTATCTCCTGCCAAAGTGAAGAAAAATCTAATTTTTAGAGGAAAAAATATCTATATCTTTCTCCCTAGAGGGAGAATAATACATTTGAGAGAATAGAAGAATGTTTTTTCTCCCTCTCCTTTTCTGATCCCCCTCTGGTGTTTTTTTCTTCTTTTTTGTGGTCTCAGCTTCTCTTTGAACTCAATAGGACTTTTTCCTTAAACAACAAATGCATCTGTATCTCTCAGGTTAGTCTCTAGCTTCTCTCTTTAAAGAAATAGATTTCCCATGTTGAGGCTAGAGGGAAACTAGCATTTCTGTCTTTCCAAAATGCTTAAAGAAAAATGAACTGTAGATGTCAAGAGAATGTTCCCCACCGTTTTGTATTGTTAGATCCCACTATTTGACCTTGAGGCCCAGGGTTTCACTTCTTGGGTGGCAATCTGAAATTTTCAGTTAACTTTGGGAGTGTTTTCTGAGAACTCTATATAATGTGGGCCTGCGCTACTGTTTAGTCTGTGAACTAAATTTTCTATTTTTAGAGTTTTCTGTCATGTTTTGAAAATCTCTCAGCTAAAAAATTCTGACTTTAGATCAATAGTGCTCTTCTTAACCTTTCAGTCTTGACTTATACATGCAATGTACATACTTAATTGGTGTGTGTGTGTGTGTATACACTTGTGTGTGACAATAAAAATGGAAATAGTAGATGAGAAGATGCTTTTTTTTTAAGTGTTTTTCTTTCTTTCTTCTTCTTTTTTTTTTAAATTAGTGAATTGGGCTGGAGCAATAGCACAGCGGTTGGGCTTTCGCCTTTCACGCGGCCGACCGAAGTTCAATCCCTCCTCCTCTCTCGGAGAGCCGGGCAAGCTACTGAGAGTATCTCGCCCACATGGCAGAGCCTGGCAAGCTACCCGTGCATATTGGATATGCCAAAAACAGTAACAAGAGGTCTCACAATGGAGACGTTACTGGTGCCCACTCGAACAAATCGATGAGCAACGGGATGACAGTGACAGTGACAGTTAACAAATCAATGAGCAACGGGGATGACAGTGACAGTGACAGTTAGTGAATCACTGTGAGGTATGGTTACAGACTTACAAACTTTCATACTTACATTTCAGTCAGATAATAGTCAAGTATCCATCCCTCCACCAGTGCCCATTTTCCACCACCAATGGTTCCAGCATCCCTCCCACCATCCCCACAATGTTCCCCCTTTCCCCACCCCACCTCTGTGGCAGGGAATTCACTTTTGCTCTCTCTCTCTCCTTTTGGGTGTTGTGGTTTGCAATAGAGGTATTGAGTGGCCAGGAGATACTGTTCTTTCTTAACGATTTTCAGGTTATGAAACATGACAGAGTAAATCATTAAACATTTTCAAAAGGGGCAGGCCTACTAAAAATAACTAACTTTGAACTTAAACAAAATGACTAAAATTATAAAATTGGATACTTAATAGAAGTGCTAAATAGTCTTCTTACACCTAATAGCATTCTGTCAAACTAATAGAAAACACAGGAGTCTGGTTTGTGTGGAATAAATGGCATAATTTAAGCTAAATTAGAGAAGCCTAAATGTAAATTTTCTGGAAATTCAATAATTTGGATCTTATTTACAATGATAAATATTATAATGATGATCTACAGATAAATATATAAATTGATATACTAAATGCCATCAGAAAATTTCTAAACCTATAAATGTGTATGTTTAAGTTCTTATTCTATCATGTTTTGTATTTGTGTGAAATAGTAAAAAAAATTCTCTGCACTGTAGCACTGTCATCCCGTTGTTCATCGATTTGCTTGAGCGGGCACCAGTAACATCTCCATTGTAAGACTTGTTGTTACTGTTTTTGTCATATCAAATATGCCACGGGTAGCTTGCCAGGCTCTGCCGTGTGGGTGGGATACTCTTGGTAGCTTGCCAGGCTCTCTGAGAGAGACAGAGGAATAGAACCTGGTCGGATGCATGCAAGGCAAATACCCTACCTGCTGTGCTATTGCTCCAGTCCAGTAAAAATAATATGTTATTAAAAGTATAGACTTGCTATTTTGTATTGTTCCAATTTCTAATTTTCTGTTTAGTCACTTCACTAGGTAAATTATACAATGTTGACATAGGCAACATATTGTGGTCACTGGAAATTGAAATAAAAGGAATTAAGTTTGCTTTCTGGGATTTCAAATATAAATGAAAATCTACTAGATCAGAGGAATAAGTTACAATTGCCTTGCAGAGATGCCATGACTCTGACTCCAGGAGTGTTAGATCAATATTTGATTGACACTATTCATGTGTAGTGAGAAATATTTATAAGTTCATATTTTAACAAATGCAAAGAATTCTGTCTGCCCATCTATTGGTTTTTCCTATTCAACTCCTATTCACCCCAAGAAGCAGAAATTTAATATAAATTAAAATGTCTATTTCACTTTTTTTTCTAAGAAGACAAAGATAAAACCAGGGGTTTAAGGACTGAAAAACATCTAAAAGCTGATTTCTTGGGGGACTGTGACAGTAGGAGAAATACACAGATCCAAATGATTCACATGGGACCAGTTTCTTGGTCCCTTAGCAGCTATAGCTTTATTATATGACAGATGCAACATTTTTTCTTAACCTGCTGCTATTATTAAAACACAAAATTAACTCCCCTTGTTCTTATTTGGCCATTGCAAGCAGTCTTTAGACAACTTCATTTTCCATTCACCTTGTGTAGGGAGCCATTTTACAAGCCCGGCTCTTATCCTCTAGTCCAGCGGAGGCTTACTTGGGATTTCTGTAAGAAGGTCACCACTGCTGACCTTACTGATCTTATCAGTTTGCCATTCCTCTCACTAGCCAACGCCCATGCCTGATCTGCCCAACGCCCATGCCTGATCTGCATTTTACTATTGTTCCTATGGGGGTCCAAGCATGCATACCGCCCCCTCCCACCAAGAGGTATAAGTATTGTAACTGCTGTGAATAAACTCTCTCTCTCTCTCTCCTCCTCCTTCTGGCTCTGCGTCTGTTCATTCGGTTGCGTCCCCTCCTTAGCCCCACGAGGGGTCCTCCCTGCGGGACAGGATGGGACCCCACATCTGGCGCCCAGCGTGGGGCACTAGGGGACCACCGAACGCCCGGTCAAGTTCACATCGGCCGGCCGACGAATTCACGGAAAAGTGAGTGTCTCTGAGGGTCGCCTCTCTCTTGGCGCACACCCTGGTATGGGACCGGGCTTGAATACAGTCTCGTGTTGAGGACGAGACGGTCACTGGCGGAAAGGCTTGAATTCCCTTGTCTTGTGTGTATGTGTGAGTGATTGTGCAGTCTTGGATGTCCTCGTCCTTGTACTGAGTCTGTGGCTCCACGACTTGGCATCCTTAAGATCCCTTTAAGGTTACGGAGTCCGATTGGGCTGTCTGCGATTCCACGAGGAACATATGGTCTAGGGTGGTGCTGGTTTAGACACCGGCCGCAAGTCACCTCTCAGGCTGATCCACTATGGCTAAGTTCCTCACCGGCCAGACATGCATCTGAGTGGTTTGTTATGAGTGTCCCCATCCCCCCCGCCCCCTTCTCGTGTCTTTTGTGTTTTCATTTCTGTCGAGTTGGCAGAAACTACCTTCCAGTGTAGACAGTCACTGGTGGAAGGTCGAATCCCTTTGTCCTGTGTTTTCATTTCTGTCGAGTTGGCAGAAACTACCTCCCAGTGTAGACAGTCACTGGTGGAAGGTCGAATCCCTTTGTCCTGTGTCTTCATTTCTGTCAAGTTGGCAGAAACAGCCTACCAGTGACCCTTTCTTTTCTCTTCTTGCTTTATGGCCTGCTTATTCTCTGTTTCCAAGGCTCCCTCAGTCTGTGGGGATGAGGCCACCCCCATGCACGGAACTGACTCCTCAAATTCTACTACTATAGACTCTGACCATCCTGCTTTCCTACCTGAGCCCTCCCAAGCGGAGGCGCCTCCAAGACTTTACTTGATTTAAAAGACTGCTTTTTCTCAATTCCCTTGCATCCTGATGATCACCCCCGCTTTGCCTTTAGTTTGCTAGCTTCTAATTAGAAAGAGCCCAATGTACATTGGAGCAACCCCACTGTCAGGGGGATAAGACCAAAGATAATGTGGACGTCCGTAGGGCAGGTTCAGGAATTTCAGTGTGAATGTGGTGAGTGGGTGCGCACCCTCGTGAAAGAAGGACCGGTCCGAGCGAGTGCAGGAGTGTGCTTTGTGCGTGTGCCTTTAGTGTGTGTGTAATTGTCTCATTATCTTTCTCTTAGTTCTGCTTATTATTATCAGCAGAGAAGGCAGGAAAATGCAAGATCATGTGGTTAAGTGTTTAATAATATCAGGAAATAAAAGTATATCACTAAGGTAGCCTATCCCCAAATCTGATAAGAAGTCACTAGTTCCCTGCCTCAGAACTAGTCTTGACCAAGAAAGAAAAATGCTAGCATCTGACCACCTTAGGTTTCAACAATTTTGAAAAGGTTTTGCCGGCTTATATCAACAAAAGCGCTTTCTTGACCCATTTTTAACAAGCAGGAAACGGGCTGGTCAGGCAGAGAAACGGGGAGCAATGTTCCCAATCGGCCGACAGGGCTTAACTTTGCCCTGGGGACTTGTTCCTTCCTTTCTCAGTCTATCAGTTTTTTCCTTGCCGTTTCTGAAGGGCCAGATCGATAGATCAACTGCAGATGTGTGCACATGTATGTGTGGTGTTTTTAGTGAACTTATTGTCTGTCTGTTTGTTTGTCTGTCTGTCTCTCTATGTGGAACACTTGAGTGCTGGAGCCAGAGTGAAAATCAGTGGTAAAAATTAGGCCTGGGGAAAACAGGATCGTCTCAAGAGATCAGAGTGATATGCAGTTCAGCAATTTAAAGGATCTATGTGATTTTGGAACCTGTTAGACCAGGTTTAAACAAAGATTTCTAATTAGAATGTGGCGCCTACAAGGAAATTGAAATTTTTATTCTAAATTTCTTATTGGAAGAACATTAATAGTTATTAACAGTTGAAATTCTTTTGAATTCCAGTAGCTGTACTATCTAGAAAAAGCTACAGAGCTAGAGCCAGAAAACTAAAAGTGAAATAAGAATTCAGAGAGTGCAAAGCTTTATCTTAAAAGCCTCAGCCAATTTTAATGAGGAATTTAGCTGTTTTTCAAGCAACAGAGGTACAGAAACCCTCAAAATAAACAAAGTTTACTTGTGTTTCCATAAACATTTGACAGTCCAAATGCTTTTCTTTCTATGCTATTATCAAAGTTTGGTTAAAAAAAATATATATATATATATAAATACCCAAAGGGCTTTTTCTGTGTTTGAAAGCATATTTGTATTGTGGAATTGATAAAGTTAGAAAGCTTGTGATTTGAACTAACTAAGGTACGAGAACTATTGAACTTAAGCCAAAGAAGATTTACTCATGTTTCATAAAAATTGATGGTTTAAAGGTCTTATGCTGTTGTGTAAATGTACATATGCATCTATATTGGATTATTAGAATGTGAGCTGAAATAGTTGTGGTTAAAAACAGGTTCGAAGAGTAATGGTTTAGTTAAAATATGTTTTTCTAGAGTTATAAAATTGGTTGCAAAATTTATTCTACAAGTGTTTTATTTGATCTGAGACTCAATAACTAAAATTTCTATTGATACTTAGCAAAGAATTATAATAGATTAATCTTAGGTGTCAGCCTGATAGTCTAAAGCCATAGTATTGGGCCTTGGTTAAAGTTTGAGATGTGGGAACTTTTACTGACTATTGTTAAGTCAGTCTGTCCAGTACATGAAAATGCATGTTATTATTCTGATAACTTTATTCATTGCAAAGCTTTGTCACCAGGTATCATACCTAGCTCGGACCATCAGAGAACTTTGTACGCAAGTATGAGATCCTTAATGTTTTATGGTAATCTATGAGTGTTTTAAACTTTATATTTGTGTTTTCCTAGAAATCAGAATTCTAAGATGTCTCCTGGTTAATTTCTAATGTGAAGTGAACTTTTGCCAAGTGAATATATGTTGTAAGAACTTTCTAAACCTTTTTGAATATCTATAGAG
Organism: Sorex araneus; assembly: GCF_027595985.1. Classification (NCBI taxonomy): domain Eukaryota; kingdom Metazoa; phylum Chordata; class Mammalia; order Eulipotyphla; family Soricidae; genus Sorex; species Sorex araneus. The sequence continues at coordinate 105,037,905 of NC_073306.1, forward strand.
CTGACAATGCTTTTGAAATGGTATGGCAGAGCAGTTTTGTCGTGTTAAATGAGATGATTGATAATTAGTGTCCAAATTTGGGAAATCATGTTGTACTGAGTTTAGTAAAATAAGAGTTTAAATTTGTGGGACGACTATAAGGAATATAGATGTATGTCTTAAGTCAGAAAGATAATGGATGCAGATATCATCAGTTGGAAAAAGGAAAGTAGTCCTGTTAAAGTGAAGTTGATTTTGAAATGGGTTGAAGGAAAGGTACAGGACAGAATGAATATAAAGGAATGTGTAGAAGGTTTGAGGTTGTGTTTGAAGGAAAGAAACTGATCACTGTTTTAAGAAACTCTTTAAATCACATGCAGAATTGTTCTAGTATGTTTTTTGGTGGGATCTATGGAAAAGATATTGGATGGATTGTCTGGACTCCTGTTAGAGTGCTCTTAGATAATTGAATTCTTCAAAAGTTGCGGGAAATCAAGGGTTTTTTCTAATGGGATTAAATGAATTAGACATGTTTAACTGTACACTGGACTCCCAGTACAGTGCTCTTATTAATGGGAAGTCAACGTTTTCAACATGGGATTGAATGGGTTAAATATGATGTTAAATTGTACACTTTCTCTACAGATTTTAGATTCTTTGGCTAGGAACTACAACAAATGGGTGTGTTGCATCTCACTGTGAGTAAAGTGAACTGTTTATCTCTTCTTTGTACCTTTGGTATGTTTTTGATGCTTCATGGCACTATGTTAGTTTGCATAAATCCAGACAAAAGTCTTTCCTCTCTGTAATAGGGTCTACCCCTCATGCAGACAGGAAAATCAATTATGGGACCCCAAAGCCCTCTTTCAGGGAAAGAGTCAAGGGATTGGTCTAAATGACAGGAGCAGGTATTTAACAGGTACTGTTTCAAGTACCCTACAAACCTCAGGGAGACCCTAGAGGCCAGTTGGCTTAAGGAAAGAATGGAAATCATCACTGCTATGGAAAATGAGAAATCCGGCAATCTGTGTGACTGACACAATCTGGGCCTACTCAGCATCAAGAAAAACCCTGGAAACCAGGATCTCTCTCAGCCCTGAAAAAGGGAGGGGATGAACTCCTTTCTGCCAGGATGCATCTACGGAAAAGGCCACCTCCAGTTCAACCTGAAAGCTCGAGACCATCCAGTTCATCGTGGGACATTTATGGCCAGGCCTGGGTAACTCTGACGTGCCACATAAGATTAATGCCGTTATTGGTGTGCCTCCTGTCTTTAGCCCAACCCCCAGGACTTCTCAGTAAATAATGGGGTACCCCAAAATGGAGAGTTCTCCAATCTTGCTGTGTTTATGCAAAAGAACAAGTCAGATTTGTTAAGCCATCAGGCAAATTTTAAAATGAAGGTGGAGCAGTTATTCTTTTCCATTGTTTTTATGACAGAAATGGGTATGGCATTATGTTGCTTTGGTTTCTGTTGCTTTAACTCTTATGTTTCCTAAGACAGCAAACTATTTTGTCCTTACTAGGTCAGAAAGGACCTTCCACATCTCCAGAGTCTAATCATTTCAAAGTGCCATCCCTCAGTCTAATTGACATGATCTTTTCTTTCAGATAACTTCAGGAACCCAACCAGTTCATTGCCTGGGGCCCACTAAAACTAAGGTAGCTTGAGGTTTCACCCCTTGTGCAGGCAGGGTCTGCGCCCCTCTGTCAGCATGAAGCAGCTTCAGAAGATGGATCACCAACCATTTTCCCCTTAAAGATTTAAGGTGGTGAAATCTCTAGGGAGGAATATGATGTAGGCAGGTAGACAGGGAACGGCCCTTGGCAATGAAACAGATTAATAAAGTCTCTGGGAAGGAGAATCCTGAGACTGACCCACCCTGTGGATACAGAAAACAGACCTGATAAGAACTTCTAAAGAAGACCATCCCCACTCCCAACCTCCCTGGTAACCTCCTTAGCAACGGACTTTTACCCGAGAAGAAGCCCCCACGTGGGGGCAGGTTGAAGAGACCCTATAAAAGACACCTTGAACAAAGGAAGTGTGCGCATATGCTGCCTGAGCCCATGTGCTGCTTGTGCCATGTGGCCGAGCACATGTGTCGCCCGCATCTCCCCCCTTGAGATGTGTACTTTCATGCTTTCGTGTTTGTGTCATAAGGGATACCGGACAATGCCTCCCCTGACTACATTTAATTTAAAACAAAACAGGGGGAGATGTAGGGAGCCATTTTACAAGCCCGGCTCTTATCCTCTAGTCCAGCGGAGGCTTACTTGGGATTTCTGTAAGAAGGTCACCACTGCTGACCTTACTGATCTTATCAGTTCGCCATTCCTCTCACTAGCCAACGCCCATGCCTGATCTGCCCAACGCCCATGCCTGATCTGCATTTTACTATTGTTCCTATGGGGGTCCAAGCATGCATACCGCCCCCTCCCACCAAGAGGTATAAGTATTGTAACTGCTGTGAATAAACTCTCTCTCTCTCTCTCCTCCTCCTTCTGGCTCTGCGTCTGTTCATTCGGTTGCGTCCCCTCCTTAGCCCCACGAGGGGTCCTCCCTGCGGGACAGGATGGGACCCCACAACCTTGCTTTTAGGGAAACAGTGAATTGGTTAGAATCATGTGAATATTTACATCTTATGATATATAATGTTCTTATTTTCCTTTATTATCTAGGTTTTGGACCACATCTGGTGATGCTCAGGGGTTACTCCTGGCTATGTATTAATGAATTACTCCTGGCAATGCTTGGGGCATCATAGGTAATGCTGGGGACAAAGTGCCGTACTCGTTGCACTGTCTCTCCAGCCCAAGGTTTTTATTTTAAATGAATTTAGTAGGGGCTGGAGCGATAGCACAGTGGTTAGAGCATTTGCCTTGCATGCGGCCTACCCGAGTTCAAATCCCAGCATTCCATATGGTCCCCTGAGCACCGCCAGGAGTAATTCCTGAGTGCATGAGCCAGGAGTAACCCCTGTGCATCGCCGGGTGTGACCCCAAAACCAAAAATAAATAAATAAATAAATAAATAAATAAATAAATGTAGTACATTTCTAATTGAATATATATTTACAAAATAAATCATACAGTATATTATATATTGCATATCACGATCACGAAATCCCGTTAATTGTTGATTTCTCAAGCGGGCTCAGTAACGTCTTCATTCGTCCTTTCCCTGAGATCTTAGAAGTCTCTCGACTCGGCCCTCCCAACGATGTCGCACTGGAGGCTCCTTCAGGGTCAGGGGAATGGGATCCAGCTTGTTACTGGATTTAGCATATGAATACACCATGGGAAGCTTGCAAGGCTGTCCCATGTGGACAGGAAACTCTCAGAAGCTTGCCAGTTTCTCCCAGAGGCAGAAGTAGGCTACAAGATATTGTGTGGCCGCTTTGCAGCCGTGCGCTTCTTGGAGCTTGTTTTTAAGTCTCTGGATGTTGATCGTTGATGGGATTACACACACCTGGGTTCCTCTGCCGGTACTGTCATGCGTGAGACCTGTTCGAACGTGTGGAGATGGGCCTTGAGCATGGCTGTAGCTAGTTTCTGGTGGTCTTCGGCTGCTGGGAGCTCTGCTCGAGGTGGGGAGGGAAGCTGGAGCCCATTCCCTCCAAGGGGCCCCGGGGAAGACAGCCAGATGTGTGGGCAAGAGACTCTCGCATATATTGCAAATATTATATATATTGCATATATTATACATTACATATAATATAGACACCCACATATATCATACCTTTACATATGTAAACGTATATATCTATATCTATATCTTGACTTTATTACATGCATGTTTTACATTATTGAGTTTCTCCGTCAATCTTTGACCTTTTGGGCTAAAATGTGACTCAGGAGAAAGTAAGTAGCTTAATGTGGCTATCTAGAGAGCCTAAGGTGAAGAAAAATACCAGAGTAAGTGCTGAATCAATTTCTTGTGTGAGTGAAGGGCACCTCAGTGACTTTTAAAGAAGTCTATATTTATGACTATGCCACCTGAATCTTAGAGCAACTTTCACTGACCTTTTCAAACTTACCTCCTCATCCTGACTTTAGTCCTGGTGCTACTTTTCTTTCCAGGTTTTTGGACCTTTCTATCTCCATTCAGTTACTATACTTTTGCACATCAGTTTATTTACTTTTCCAAAAGTCGATCTTGTAGATTGAATTGTCCTAGTAGAAAGCATGTTGATAGTGTGATCTTATTTAGATGTGAGTCTTTCAAGAAGAAAATAACATAAAATGAGACCATTACTATATGACTGGGGCTGCTTTATAAAGGGAGAAGGTTTGGAAACAGAGACAGAAAAGTACAGAGTAGAAATTTCAGATTTAGATAAGACACATCAAAGAACTTCATGCAAAGAAATCAGAAGTTGGAGTTGACCATCTACAGGATTGCCAGCAAATTACTAGAAGCTAGTAGATCAACTTAGAATAGACTTTTCCTCTGGTTCCCTAGATAAAACCCAATTATCATCACCTTGATTTTGGGTTTTTAGCTTGCAGAATTGTGAAATAATAAATGCACTTGTTGTTTAGATCACACGTTTGATACTTTGTTATGGTAGCATGATAAAATGAAGACACGCTATAATGATAGTACATATATAGTTCATTTTTGAGGGGGAAAAAGTAATTTAAGGGTTTCCCCAGCTGATAAATGCTTGGAACTCACACACTCTAATTTTATTTTATTTTAATAAAGTTTTATTTTATTAAAATAAAGTTGTTCACAATAATTCATTACATTTAATATTCAAACACCAATCCCACCACCATTGCACTTTTCCACCACCACATTTTGAATGAAATCCCAAACCATGCCCCCCAAAGCAGAACCAAAACAATTAATTTTGTATTGCTTATTATGAATAATCTGCTAGCAATGGCCTAATAGTTTCCTAAGAGGAAAGTGTGTCACAGAGTCTGATTTTAGTATTTGCATGTTTATCTGTTTTGTTTCTTTCCTTTCTTAGGAGTTTTGCATTTTCTTTCCTGCTGTTATCAGGCACACTGTTGCTCCTTCTGTAGAAGCTCACATCACTTGGGCTTGAAGTTGCACAGAGTTACACAGTACAGGCAGGAGAAGTCCACCTCTGTGCTATGTTCCACTCTGCTGACACTTTGTACTGCAGGTTCACAGAATGTTTTTAAGATTCTTTAGTACTTAGAAATCAATCGACGTCTGCTTCCAAGCATTTGCACATGAACCAGTGGTGAAAAAAGGACTGAAATAGAGTAAATATGAATATCAGATCATATAAACTTTTGATTTTTTTTCTCACCCTGTTGACTGGAACTATAACTGAGTCATATATGTGTATGTTATACATATATGGATGCACATGGAGAAAAAATACACACAGGCAATTGGATAAGAAATGCAATGTGTGCAGAGAGAGTAAGTAAAGAGAAAGAGAGGAGAACAAGTTAGTTGTTTATGAATTAATGATAAAGACACTGTTTGTGAATCTATATGCTTATTTATATTATGAATACGTACTCATAAGGGTATATAAAAAGATAATAAAAAAGTCTGGTTTACCAAGTAAAATGTGGTTGAAGGACCCCCTTGGAAACGGAGATGCATGCTGAAAGTAGACTATAGATTGAACACGATGGCCACTGAATACCCCTATTGCAAACCACAACACCCAAAAGGAGAGAGAGAACAAAAGGGAGTGCCCTGCCACAAAGGAAAGGTGGAGTGGCGGGCATGAAATTGGGATTGGGGGGTGGGAGGGATACTGGGTTCATCAGTGGTGGAGAATGGGCACTGGTGGAGGGATGGGCTCTCAAACATTGTATGATGGAAACACAAGCACGAAAATGTGTAAATCTGTAACTGTACCCTCACGGTGATTCACTAATAAAAGAAAATAATAAACTAAAAATAAAGCTATTCGAACCAGTAAAAAAAACTTACAATGTTAACATTAGTATAACCATACAAAAATAAATACAAAGCTGCTACTATGGGGACCACAAAAAAAGTCTGGTTTACATTGGATTTATAAACCAATCACAACATTTCTGAATTGGTTCCACTTTCTTCTTATAAACCATGATGTTTCTTTTGCTTTAAAATAATCTGGAAGATCAAAACTGTAATGATCAGAGTAAAGCTTAAAGGAGATTTGAAGATATTTATATTTTGAATCAACAGATAAAAAAACAAAAAAATGCTTTTAAAGAGTTACATGATGAGGCCTCTGCTGTCTCATTTGAATAGGTTGAATGATTTTGTGACATAAAGTATCACCCCTCTTCCCCCACCCATTCATTTGTGCTTGACCATATGGATCATAATGAGCGAGGCAGTCTGTTCAGGAGATTCTGCCCATATTACCAGGCTTACACACATACACACACAGAAGTCTTGCAGCCAATGAGTACTGAAAGGTTGTTATCTAAATAATAAACTCCACTATTCAAAGGGAGCAAAGTTGGTGCTCTAAATAAACAGTTGCAGTATTGTTTTCTACACTATGAACTATTAGTATTTAAAGCCATCATGTTGAAAATATCCCTCTGTTTGGTATGTAGAGTTACATACCAAACACCATTTCTCATACTTCTCTGGTTTTCAAGGTCAGTGAATTTTGTAGAATTCTTTGCCAACTAGCTGCTGTGACATGAATAAATTTATTCGAAAATGAACTCAGCCAGCTAGTTATTGAACAAGATTTTTTAAATGGAACATACTGACAGGAGAGAAGAAAAGGCAAGCATAAAGAGTGAATAATAACCTAATGAAATGAACAATTTTTTCCCTACACTTCTGGAGAAACAGTAATCTATTTTTCCAAGACAAACTTTCAAAAGTCAAAAGGGAAGAAGGCTGGAACTTCAGTTTCATTGAGACAGAGAAAATAACTGAAGAATTCAGAAGGAAAAAGAATTATCTGCATGAACACAAAAGAGAAGTAAATATTTATGTCATTTAATATTGTTTCAGTTATGAGAGGAAATGAACAATGACATGAAATAAAAGATGTAGAAGACAGATTTTGCTACAACTTTCTTGCTAATACCAGGCATCTTTCCCAAAATTCCTATCAATTACAGATACAGATTTCTTAAAATTGCCAAAATTTAAAGATATTTATTTTAGGCACTATGGCTTGTAATGCTGTTAATGGTAGGGTTTCATGCATATCGTACTCCAGCACCATATCCTCTATCAGAGCATCTGTGTCCACTTTCCTCCATGATTGCCTCAGGGCCCTCTCCCCGACTTTGAACTTTCCCTCTGCCACCAAGACCCCAGATAGTTAGTTTCCTACTGAAGACCAGTTATCCCATTCCGAATGAGAAATAACTTTCTTAGCATAATTTGTAAGGGTTGATAAGTATATTGTGAAATTACTTTCCTGATAGATGTGATTATTAGTTTGGGTAATTTATATCTTTAAACTAATAAGGGCTAACCTTTCAGGAATTAACTTGCAGGATACCCTTTTGGCAAGAAATACTTGATTACTCATTTCTTTCTTTCTTTCTTTCTTTCTTTCTTTCTTTCTTTCTTTCTTTCTTTCTTTCTTTCTTTCTTTCTTTCTTTCTTTCTTTCTTTCTTTCTTTCTTTCTTTCTTTCTTTCTTTCTTTCTTTCTTTTATTAGTGAATCACCGTGGGGGTACAGTTACAGATTTATACATTTTTGTGCTCATGTTTCCCCCATACAAAGTTCGAGAACCCATCAGTTCACCCATGCCCATTCTCCACCACCAGTAAACCCAGCTTCCCTACCACCCTCCCAAGTCCCATTTCCCCCCACCCCACACTGCCACTATGGCAGGGTATTCCCTTTTGTTCTCTCTTTCTGATTAGGTGTTGTGGTTTTCAATAAAGGTGTTGAGTGGCCATTGTGTTCAGTCTCTAAATTCGGCACGCGTCACCCTTCCCCATATGACCTCCGAACACATTTTACTTGGTGGTCCCTTCTCTGAGTTGCCCAGAATGAGGGAGCAGTGTCCAACCCATGGAGACAGCCTCCTGGTACTTATTTCTACTATTCTTGGGTGTTAGAGTCCTATACTAATATTCTATATTCCACAGATGAGCGCAATCTTTCTATGTCTGTCTCTCTCTTTCTGACTCATTTCACTTAGCATGATACTTTCCATGCTGATCCACTTATATGCAAACTTCATGACCTCATTTTTTCTAACAGCTGCATAGTATTCCATTGTATAGATGTACCAAAGTTTCTTCAGCCAGTCATCTGTTCTAGGGCACTCAGGTTTTTTCCAAATTCTGGCTATTGTAAACAGTGCTGCGATGAACATATAAGTGCAGATGTCATTTAGACTATACTTTTTTGCTTCTCTGGGATATATTCCCAGCAGTGGTATTGCTGGATCAAATGGAAGCTCAACCTCTAGTTTTTTGAGAATCGTCCATATTGTTTTCCAAAAGGGCTGAACTAGTCGGCATTCCCACCAGCAGTGTAGAAGGGTCCCTTTCTCCCCACATCCTCTCCAACAGTGGTTGCTTTTGTTCTTTTGGATGTGTGCCAGTCTCTGTGGTGTGAGGTGGTATCTCATGGTTGTTTTGATCTGCATCTCCCTGACGATTAGTGATGTAGAGCACTTTTTCATGTGCCTTTTGGCCATTCGTATCTCTTCCTTGGTAAAGTTTCTGTTCATTTCTTCGCCCCATTTTTTGATGGGTTTGGATGTTTTCTTCTTGTAGAGTTCAACCAGTGCTTTATATACCATTGATATCAACCCTTTATCTGATGGGTATTGTGTAAATATCCTTTCCCACTCTGTGGATAGTCTTTGTATTCTGGTCACTGTATCTTTTGCGGTGCAGAAGCTTTTCAGTTTAATGTAGTCCCATTTGTTGATCTCTGTTTTTACTAGATTGCTTAGTTCCGTGTCACCTTTGAAGATACCTTTATCTTCAATATCGTGGAGGGTTTTGCCGACCTTGTCTTCAACGTACCTTATGGTTGGTGGTCTAATGTTGAGGTCTTTAATCCATTTTGACTTTTGTGCATGGTGTCAGGTCAAGGTCTAAGCTCATTTTTTTGCATGTGGTTGTCCAGTTGTGCCAGCACCATTTGTTAAAGAGGCTTTCCTTGCTCCAATTCACATCTCTTGCTACCTTATCAAAGATTAGATGATCATACATTTGGGGTTGTGTGTAGGAATATTCCACCCTGTTCCATTGGTCTATGGCTCCGCCTTTGTTCCAGTACCATGCTGTTTTCATTGTTACTGCTTTGTAGTAAAGTTTGAGGTTGGGGATGGTGATGCCTCCCATCGTCTTTTTCCCAAGAATTGTTTTAGCTATCCGTGGACATTTGTTGTTCCATATGAATTTTAGGATTGCTTGATCCATTTCTTTGAAGAATGTCATGGGTATCCTTATAGGGATCACGTTGAATCTGTATAATGCTTTGGGGAGTATTGCCATTTTGACAACATTGATTCTCCCTATCCACGAGCAGGGTGTATGTTTCCATTTCCTCATGTCCTCTTTTATTTCATGGAGTAGTGTTTTATAGTTTTCTTTGAAGAGGTCTTTTACTTCCTTGGTTAAGCTGATTCCGAGGTACTTGATTTTCTGGGGCACGATTGTGAATGGGATTGCTTTTTTCATGTCCCTTTCCTCTTCCTCATTGTTTGTATATATGAAGGCCATAGATTTTTGGGTATTGATTTTGTAGCCTGCAACTTTACTGTATAAGTCTATTGTTTCTAAGAGTTTCTTAGTAGAGGCTTTGGGCTTCTCTAGATATAGTATCATATTGTCTGCAAATAGTGAGAGTTTGATTTCTTCCTTTCCTATCTGGATGCCCTTAATCTCTTTTTCTTGTCTAATAGCTATCGCAAGTACTTCCAGTACTATATTGAAGAGGAGTGGTGAGAGTGGGCATCCTTGTCTTGTGCCTGATCTTAGAGGAAAGGCCCTTAGCTTCTCCCCATTGAGGATAATGCTTGCTGTAGGCTTGTGATAGATGGCTTCGACTATCTTGAGGAAAGTTCCTCCAAACCCCATTTTGGTGAGGGTTTTCATCATGAAAGGATGTTGGATCTTGTCAAATGCTTTTTCTGCATCTATTGATATGATCATATGGTTTTTATCTTTACTTTTGTTGATATGATGAATTATGTTGATTGATTTCCGAATGTTAAACCATCCTTGCATCCCCGGGATGAATCCCACTTGGTCGTGATGTATGATCTTTTTGATGAGTTGTTGGATCCTATTTGCTAGTATTTTGTTGAGGATCTTCGCATCTGTGTTCATCAGGGATATTGGTCTGTAATTTTCTTTCTTAGTGGTGTCTTTGTTTGCTTTTGGTATTAGGGAGATGTGTGCTTCATGGAAACTGTTTGGGAGAGTTCCTGTTTTTTCAATTTCCTGGAAAAGTTTGAGGAAAACAGGGAACAGGTCTTCTTTAAATGTTTGGAAGAATTCGCCAGTGAAACCATCTGGGCCTCGGCTTTTGTTTTTGGGGAGGTTTTTGATTATAGTTTCAATTTCCTTAACATTGATGGGTCTATTCAGGTACTTCAAGTCTTCTTTGTTCAGTCTTGGGAGATTGTAGGAATCAAGAAATCCATCCATTTCTTTTAGGTTCTCCTGTTTTGTGGCATATAGACTTTCGAAGTAGTCTCTAATGATCTTTTGAATCTCACTGGCTTCTGTTATGATGTCCCCCTTTTCATTTCTGATTTGATTTATTAGGGTTCTCTCTCTTTCTTTCTTTGTGAGTCTTTCTAGCGGTTTATCAATCTTATTTATTTTCTCGAAGAACCAGCTCTTTGTTTCATTGATCTTTCGGATTGTCTTTTTGGTTTCCATGTCATTAATTTCTGCTCTAATTTTTATTATTTCTTTCCTTCGTTCTGGTTTGGGTTCCTTTTTCTGGTCCTTTTCTAAGGTCTTGAGTCGTGAAGTCAAGCTGTCTATGTGGGCCCTTCCTTCCTTCCTGAGGAATGCTTGGAGAGCTATAAATTTTCCCCTTAGCACAGCTTTAGCTGCGTCCCATAGGTTTTGGCAGCTCGTGTCTTCATTCTCATTTGTTTCTAAGTATTTTTTGATTTCTTCCTTGATTTCCTTCCTGACCCACTCATTGTTCAACATTGAATTGTTTAATTTCCAGGTGTTTGATTTGATTCTCCGTGTCGGTGAGTGGTTAGCTTCTATCTTCAGCACATTGTGGTCTGAAAAGATGGTTGATACAATTTCTATTTTTCCGATTCTATTGAGGTATGTTCTGGGGCCCTGTACATGGTCTATTTTAGAAAATGTTCCATGTGCACTGGAAAAGAATGTGTATTCTTTCTTTTTGGGGTGTAAGGCCCTGTATAGGTTTATTAGGCCTCTCTCTTCAATTTCTTCTTTCAGAGTCAGTGTTTCCTTGTTGAGTTTTGTTCTTGTCGATCTTTCTAGAGGCGATAAGGCCGTATTGAAGTCTCCGACTACTATTGTGCTCTTAGTGATGTCCTCTTTGAAGTCTATTAGGAGTTGTTTTAAATATTTAGCCGGTCGCTCATTTGGTGCATATACGTTTAAGAGTGTGATTTCTTCCTGTTGTACATATCCCTTGATAAACAGAAAATGACCTTTGCTGTCCCTTTTAATCTTTTTCAACCTGAAATCTATGTTGTCGGATACTAGGATGGCCACTCCATCTTTTTTAAGGGGGTTGTTTGCTTGTAGGATTGTTTCCCATCTTTGACTTTGAGTCTGTGTTTACTTTGTTTGTTCAGGTGAGTTTCTTGCAGGCAAGAAGAATGTTGGGTTTAATTTCCGGATCCATTTTGCCACTCTGTGTCTCTTGATAGGTGCATTTAGGCCGTTGACATTGAGAGAGATTATTGTGATGGGGTTTTGTGTCATCTTTCTTTGGGATTTGTTGTTCTTATGGGGCACCTACTTGTCTCACAGTAGCCCCTTTAGACCTTCTTTCAAGTTTGGTTTTGAGTCTATGAAGTTCCTGAGCTGTAGTTTGTCCGAGAAATAGTATATGGTTCCTTCGAGTTTGAGTGAGAGTTTAGCCGGATAGAGTATTCTTGTCGAGGTATTCATTTCATTGAGTTTTTTCACTATGTCCCACCATTGTCTTCGGGCTCGGAGGGTTTCCTCTGACAGGTCTGCTGTAAATCTGAGTGGTGCTCCTTTGTATGTGATTTCCTTCTTTGACGTTGCTGCTTGCAGAATTGTGTCTCTATCCATAGCATCCATCATTCTGACTATGATATGCCTTGGAGTCTTTTTATTTGGGTCTCTTTTTGCTGGTACTCTTCGGACTCCTTGTATCTGGATGCCTGCCTTCTCCAGCTCTGGGAATTTCTTAGCAATGATGTCTTTGACTGTGTTTTTTTCATTGGGGTAACTTCTCTGTGGTTCTGGTACTCCAGTGATTCTAATGTTGTTCCTCTTGAAGTCATCCCCCAGGGCTCTGATTCGTTCTATAGCCATTTTGAGGTCTTTGGCCATTATTTGTTGTTGTCTATAAGCTTTCTGTAGCTCATCTTCTAGGTCGCTGATTCTGTCTTCGGCTGTAGTCATTCTACTGTTGAGGGCATCTAATGAGATTTTTAGTTCATCTACCGATTCCTTTATTTGTGTGACTTCCGTTTGTAGGTTTGAAATTTCTGCTCTCATTTCTTCCTGTATTTTCTTGGTAGACCGTTGCAGTGCTTCATTCATCTCCTTCCTTAACTTATTGGATGTCTGTTCCATGGTTGCTTGTAGTAGGTCGACTCTCCTCCAGATTTCCTCTCTGAATTGTTTATCTGAGAGGTCGTAGATGTGAGTAGCCCCTGATGATGTTTCTGGAATCTTTTCTTCTCCCTCTCTTGGTGGAGGGGATTTTCGCTGCTTCTTCATCTTGTATGGAAGTGTAGAGTCTGAGCTTTGTAGTTCTTTATTCCTGTTACCTCTTGTTGTGGGAAGGAGGGGCTCTGTGCTAAGCTTCCCTTATTCACTGATAGGTTTTATAAAGTTAGACTAAGCTAATGGGTATTTTGCATAGGTGGTTGAGATGATTAAAGTGATTTTCAAAGAAATAGACAGTATCTATTGTGCTAAGGTCAAAGATAATATCTGTGGAGATAATATCTGTGGCTGCAGCTCCGACAGGAGGCCACGCCCACTTTGAGACCATGCCTGCCGAGATACAGGCCACGCCCCAGTATCTTCCTGGCCGGGTCGCAGTTTCTCGCAGGGCCGCGCAATGCAGGGAAGCGTTTCCCGGTAGGTCCTTGTTACCTGCTCAAGAAGTGTGAGAGGGGGCGGCGCTGGGCTTGATTGGCAGCGGCAGCAAAGTGGGGGAAGAGGATGCAGAGGAGCCCAAGCTGGCAGAGAGCCGACTTGGGGGACAGTTTCTCGCAGGGCCGCGCAGCGCAGGGAAGCCTTGATTACTCATTTCTAAGTGTTTCTTTAAGCTTAAATTTCCAAATGTTTTGGAATGGAATCCCAGTTCTATCTTTGGACAAGTTGGACTATGAAATAAATTCCAATTACCAAACCTATTCATGTGAATGTCAATATCTGGGCAAGAATCCAATTCTATAATATGGAGATCCTTTGCTTTTTCAGTGAATGTTACGATATTCAGTGAATGTTAGGAATGAATTCATTTCTTACTAAATGGCTATATTTGGGTTAATTTCTCAACACAAAATCATCTTCACAAAGCTTTCTTCCTGAACTCTGTTAATTGGCATTGTCATCTTGATAATAAATCCTATTTCAAAATTTCCTGGGCTTTTATATGTCATGGAGTTAAATATTAAATATGCTTTTAAAGATGGGCTGGAGCGACAGCACATCGGGTAGGGCATTTGCCTTGCACGTGGTCGACCCGGGTTTGATTTCTCTGCCCCTCTCGGAGAGCCTGGCAAGCTACACAGATTATCTCACTTGCACAGCAGAGCCTGGCAAGCTACCCATGGCATATTTGATATGCCAAAGACAGTAACAACAAGTCTCACAATGAAGAAGTTACTGGTGCCCACTTGAGCAAATCGATGAGCAACGGATGACAGTGATAGAGTGATGCTTTTAAAGAGAGCTATAATTTGTATTATTGAGGAACAATCCTTTATTTTATGATAGAGATTCTTCTTAAATATCTAGAGATTTTTAGCTTTCTATTCATAATTAAAATCCAGATAGTTATTAAACCTTTTTGGTGGTTTAGTAGCTAGGTAACAATGTACATCAAACAAGGGCCAGGAGGATTGCCCCATAGCTGGAAGCCTGTTTCATGAGCAGAGTGGAGAAGGTAGATGAAATAAAGAAGGGATCACTAAGAAAATGATGACTGGAGGAATCAATCAGGATGGGAGATGTGTGCCGAAAGTGGATAATACCAAACATGATGACCTCTCAGTGTGTCTGTGTTGCAAGCTATAATGCCTAAAAGTAGAGAGAGATTATGGGGAATATTGTCTGCCATAGAGACGGGGGAGGGTGGGAAAGGGGGGTATACCCGTGATATTGGTGGTGGGGAATGTGCACTGGTGGAGGGATGTGTGTTTGATCATTGTGAGATTGTAACCCAAACATGAAAGTTTGTAACTATCTCACGGTGATTTAATAAAATTTTAAAAATATATACATCAAGAAAACATTACTACAAACATGTGACACAAATAATAATGTGTAATTTTAAAAAGATGAGTTTGCAAAGGAGGCAGAATGAGGAGAGGGAGAGAACCTTTCATCACTGGTGGAAGGACACTGACACTGGTGGGAATTTGGAGTTGAAACATTGAGTTTTTAAAACTGTTATTAAAAGCATGTAAATAAACCATGCTGCCTAAATGGAAATAAATAAAGAAAGAAAATCCAGATTTTGGCACAGCATTGAAAAGTGTTATTTAGTTGTAGAGGACTTCACCAATTGTTAAACTCTAGTAATATCATTAGGACTAGACAGAGGTGTTATTGTGTTTTGGGAATACTTCAAAATGCCCACATCTAGTTCTATTCTTTCAGCTAAGGGCATCCTGAAGAATAATTTAATTTCTTGACAGGATTGTGTTTGTCATTACTCTCAGACTGGGATAAAGTGACTGGAGTTGAGTGGGAGTAGGTTTAGGGCTTTGCTTGCGGATACTCAAGTAATCCTCCATGTTTCCAAAACAAATTATCACTCCTATTTCTTTGTGGCCAGTGTTCCTTAGTTTAAAGCTCTAGAATTTCTCTGAATCAATATATCCTGAGACAAAAATCTTTTGTTTTCTTTCTGAATGTCTTAAGTTTTCCTGAAATGTACAGTAGCGACTTATGTTTTGGATCTTCATTTCATTCTTAGTTTGATTTTTCTGTAGTTTAAACTTTGACTTTAAATATGCTGTTATTTTCAAAACATATATGTGTACCCCTTTGTAATTTGCATTCATTTCTCCTTATCATTCTCAGTGAGTTTTATTTCAAAATATTTTTAGGAACTAGAGAGAAAGTACCTTGCATGTGCTGGCCCAGGTTTGATCCCCAGCATCCTATATAGTCCCCCAAGACCACCAGGAGTAAGCCTTGAATACAGCAGGGTATAGCCTCTTTGAAAAAGTAAAAGCAAGAAACCATTTTATGTGTTAAAAAATAAAAATAGTACCAGTATTATTGCTTTATACTACATTTCTGCTACACCATGCTCACTATGAGATTTCTGGGATCTTCCCACCATTATCTCAGGGTCCATTCCACCCCCCACCCCCACGCATGACCTCAGATCATAGTTTTAGTGACTATATATCAAAATTATTTTCCCCTGGAATTGTTTAACACCATTCATTGTTTCTTTATATGTTGCCAATGACTGAGATCATCTGGTTGTCTTTTTCTTCTTGACCTTCAGTTAGAATGACTTCCTTCAATTTTATCCAAGTTCCAATAAATTTTAAAAAATTCATTTTTCCCTCATAGTTGTGTAGTATTTCATTACCATACAATTTCTTTATCCAGTCATCTACTGTTGGACACTTGGGACGCATCCAGATCTTGGCTGTTGTCAACAATGCGATGAACGAAAGTGTTCATGTGTCCTTTCAATTAATATTTCTTTGGTTTCAGAGTAGATGCTTAGGACTGGATTTGTAGGGAAGCTTTAACTTAATTATTCGAAGAGTCTCCAGACTATTTCCCAAGATGACATATGCAAGAAACAGTCCTACCAGCAGTAAATAAAAGTTTCCTTCTTTTTCCATGTCCTTATAATATCCCTGCCATATCCAAAAGGACTTTTTGTTAAAAATATCTCCTAGTGTGAGGTGGAAGCTCATTGTTTTTATTTACATTTCCCTGACAATCAGTGCTGATAAACATTTTTAAAAAAATACATGTGTGGTGATTATCTTTATATCATCTTTAAGGAATTCTTTATCCATATCCTTTTCCTATTTCTTGGTGGTAATTTTTATTGTTGCTATTATGGTTAGATTTTGAGAATGTTTTACATATCTTGGTTATTAGCCCTTTATCTGATATCTGATATGTGATGTGTGAATATTTTCTACCAGTGGGGTGTCTTTATTTTAGACCCTGTTTCTTTCACAGTTCAATAAGCTTTGTTTGTTTGTTTGCTTTTACAATCCCATTTGTTTATTTTTGCCTTCATTTTCTTTGCTAATATGAATTTATCACTAAAAATCTCCTCTGAGGTAAGGGTCTTTGAGCATCCTGCTTGTGCTTCTCTCAGTGAAATGTGTAGGAACAGATTTTATACCAAGGTCTTTAACCCACTTTGAATTAACCCTTGGGTACAGTGTAAGATTGGATTCTAATTTCAATTATTTGCTTTTGGTTGTTGAATCTTTCCAACACTTGTTGAAGAGGCTCCCACTGCTCCACTCCAGGTCCTTTTGGTGGAGTAGGAAAGCCTGGAAATTCATGTAAGAGTTAATATTTATCTTAAATTCCAATTCCAAAGAGCAGACAAGATAGGCTTAAAATAGCCAAGTTTTCTGGTTTGTGATCATGAGACTCTATTTCTTTGTTGTATTTTTTTTTTTAGTGGGGGGAAATACAAATCATGCTCAGGGCTTACTCCTGGACCTGCACTCAGGGATCACTCGTGGCAGGCTCAGGCGACCATATGGGGTCATGGGGATTGAACCTGAGTTGGCCTCATGCAATGCAAATGCTCTATCCACTGTCCTATCTCTCCAGCTCCTGAGTTCTTTTTAAGGAAATTTCCATCTTTGTTGTTATAGTCTCCAGTGATGGATGAGAATCACCTAGCAAATAGAGCAATCTGCCTTACTCAATCTTCTGATAAAATATTAATTGCAGGATCAGGTAGAGCTGAATGGTCTGAGTATATATTTTGAGTGCAGGAGGCTTGGGCTTGATCCTTGGCACCACCTGTTTCCCTGCTCTCTCCTTGGCGCAACTTCTGTGTACAGAGCTGGAAGTAATCCTGAGCACCACCAGATGTGACTCTGAAACAAATAAAATGTCAATCCAATCTGAAAAATATCATCACAGGTACATTTATCCCAGTGTTGGACCAAACAGTTTGGTACTGTTGCCTTCACCAAGCTAACTTCCATATATAGTCATCACAGTGTTCAATCTCAGTTCATCTTCAAAGTTTAACATATTGAGTTGAGAGACAACAAACATTTTACATCTATTGATGAAAGTCACTTTATTGTGTGGGCAAGGTACCGCTCTTGGTGTTCTCTGTATTTCTGACTTCAGTGCTTTTTGTTTGTCTGTTTGAGCCTCCTAAGCAGCACAGGGGAATGTGAGGGACTGCTCCCCAAGATACTCAGTAGCAGAGCTTTATGATCATAGTTGGATGCTGTTTGAGACTAGTGGTAATTTGGTTGATAAGGGAAACACCCAGAGGGTGCCATATTGTTCTGGGAATTCAACTCGTCTAGCTCTTTGAACTATATCCTTGCCTGTCTTCAATATTATAAAAGTAAGGATGAGTACATATATAGTTGTTGTGTAGGCTAAACAATAAAATATATGCAAATTGCTCTCAGAAGTGCTTTGAATAACGACCTTGCTCAATAGAGTAGGGTGATATAATTTCTTATCTAAATACTGCAATGGGATATTTATCACAGTGAACCCAGCTTCCCACAGTTTATAGTATTTGAGAATGGAACACCTGATTCCAAGAGGGACATGTGATTTGCATTCATTAACAAAAGGCTTTTAGTTTGAGTGTGCAATAATGATACTAATAACTATAATTTATTGTGGTATTGAATGGTTATGCAGGATGCTTTACAATTATTTACTTGTGTGATTTAGTCTACACTATAATTCAGTAAGGGTCCTGATTCTTTGTTTTATATAAGAGGGCAGTGATATTTAGAAAAATTGTATATTGCAGACAGAATCATACAATTTGCTCATTGCAGAGCCTTTATAAGAACTTAAAATTTTAAAATTCTAGATCCCTCTCCGAAATATTCCTTTGTGCTGCCTCTTCTTCAGTTTCAGAATGAAAGGTTGTCTCTATCCCTGGCCTCAGGTTTTCAAATGTTACCTCAGCTCCACTGGTCTGGAAAATGAGAATCCTGAGGTCTCCCCTAAACATCAGATTCAAAATGCTAAACCCCTGAGAGGAAAACCTTTGTTCTCTTTATTCAATATTAGTTGTTTTTTTCCCTGGTTCAGTTTTCATCTTTAAAAAATGGTCAATAAATTTTTTTAGAAAATTCATGTTATAGAAAAGAATTTTTGAAATTTCTTATTTTACACTAACTTTTAAAAACTAATGAATAAATTTGCAGTTCTGTGGTAAATATTCACTGTTTAGAATTAAAACAGTTCATTATTCATTATTTAAAGACAGTTTATCTTTAGCAGTCTGAACGCTTGCCATTTACTAATCTCAGTCATAGGAAAATACAAAAATCACATAAAAACCTTCTATTTGTGAATAAAAAGGATCTGAAGTCTACTTTTACAGCAGGTCATTGAATATTATAATTTTGCTATAACCCTGAGGGGGAAAAACCACTATTGACCTTAAAGAAACATTATACTTCCATTATAAGTCATCTTTTAAAAGTTTTACTTTCGAAGAATCTATTAGACAACATTAAGTGAAGTCTTATTGTATCTAAATAGCATGAGAAGTATGAATTAAGCCCATTTTCCTGAAGCAATTTGAGTCCTTTAGCTGTCTCTAGTTGAATTGGAAGGAAATTAATTTTTTGGAAGATAAAGACTGGTGTTGGAACCATGCCTCTGAAACTTTATGGTTCTGATAAATCACTTAGAGATGTTTTCAGAATACAGATTCTGAGGTGATAGGTTTCAGATTTTATCTGAGCTTATTTATCTTTTTTATTTTATTTTATATTTTGGAGGGGCTAGAGTGCTCCCAAGGAGGCCTAGGGACACTCCTGGTGAAGGTTGACTGTTAGGGCCCAAGGGTGTGGTGTTGCTAGTACCCTGCACAGTGGTACTTTGGGACTACTAGAACCCAAACAGGAGGTGTTCAAGGGCCTCCAGGGCTATACCCAGTGATGTTCATGAGAACATGTTATACTGGGAAATCCAACAGGGGATTGGCGCATGCATTGCGTTCTAATGCCAGTCCTATCTCTCCTGTGTGAGATTCTTTATTTTAACAAGACCCAGGGGGTGCCTATACTAATATCACTGTACCACACATTTTATAGCAAGAGCTGAGTACTTGGCTTTGGTAATTGTATGAACTCAGGTGTAAACACCACTCGATAATCAGAGTACTTGTTCATTTTTCATTAATATCTCTGGGTGTCAGAGTTACAGAAGGCTTTTAATTTAACCAGAGACCATTCCATATAAATTCTGGAGGTAAGAGGGGTAGGACATAGATATCTATTACTAATCCTGCAGATATTTCCCCAAGAACTCATGTGAAATGTATTATTTTGCTTCTATAATAATTTCATGTGTATTATATACAAGAGCCTTAGCCTCATTTAATAGGTGGGGAAGCAAAGTAACTTGTCAAGGCTGGTAAGTGGAGTCAGGGTTTGAACTCCAGTTGAACTTAACAACCTATGCTTTGTCCAATGTGCCATGTGCCAATCATATTTATGGGCGCCTCTACTGTTATTTCCTTCCTTCCTTCCTTCCTTCCTTCCTTCCTTCCTTCCTTCCTTCCTTCCTTCCTTCCTTCCTTCCTTCCTTCCTTCCTTCCTTCCTTCCTTCCTTCCTTCCTTCCTTCCTTCCTGCCTTCCTGCCTTCCTTTCTTCCTTCCTTCCTTCCTTCCTTCCTTCCTTCCTTCCTTCCTTCCTTCCTTCCTTCCTTCCTTCCTTCCTTCCTTCCTTCCTTCCTTCCTTCCTTCCTGCCTTCCTGCCTTCCTTCCTTCCTGCCTTCCTTTCTTCCTTCCTGCCTTCCTGCCTGCCTTCCTGCCTTCCTGCCTGCCTTCCTGCCTTCCTGCCTTTCTACCTGCCTTCCTGCCTTCCTGCCTACCTTCCTGACTGCCTTCCTCCCCACCATTGTCATTAGCTCTTTTCTTTAAAAAAAAAAAAAATAGAAAAGAGAACAAAATTCAATTTAAAAAATCAACACAAAATTGTTCTCGCTTACATCCTGTTTTCCCTTTTTATTCTGTATGTCAGAATTGTTCTTCAACCTGTAAAGACCTTGATACTTTCTGCTGGGCTGACTGACAAAACATTATGATTTAAAAACTGATTTAAAAATCATCCCATTCCTCCTCGCACAAAGCCCCAACCTTTGATCTTATCTCAGGAGCAATTTCCAATCAGAGCACTTTCAAAGCTTGTAAATGTTTGGTATGCAGTCTAACCTAGGCCCTCTCCTTCTCCCCAAAAGGAGAGGTTGAGACCTTTAATTCCCCATTGTCATTACTGCTCTATTGGAAGTCTTAGTGTAGGATTTTGTTTTCTATAGAAAAGGCAAAATCAAATATAGTAAACTCAAGCTCCGTCTGTGTTTACACACTTAAAACTAGGTGTGATTTCTTCAATTACTAAGTTCACTTGACCTGTGTGGGTGAGTCCTATATTTTACTTTTAATATTTATCCTCTTAGCCTAGAAATACTGTTAGCTAGTTTTAAATTAATTAGGCAATGACTGAATCACCATTTCATCTTGTGAAACAAACTGGTAAGCATTTTAGAAGTTTGTAATAAAGAGAATGAGAAAAATGGTTAACTAGGACTTCTGAAACTTATTTTACTGTCTGATGTTTCCAGAAAAAATGTAACATCAAGATTATGGATGTTTGGGCTAAATAGCAGGCAGCAACTTCAGAATCTCATCTCATTCTCATCAGAGATAATAGTATATTAAAACAAGTTGCATTAGAAAATACAGACTTTTAAGTCAGACAAACATGTTCAACTGTTAATTCTTCACAAATGGATAAATGAGCCCATCGCACCCACATGCAAAGTCTGTGCACTAGCCCTTTGAGTGATCTCTCCAGCCTCACTTCATGCACTTTCATCTCAAGACTGTATATTTTAGCTAACATCTATGACTTTCAGAAAATAATCAGTATCCATGATTAATAAATTATTTGACTATTCTGTGACAACTTGAGTTTCCTCAGCTAGCGTTTTATTCAGAGACCCTGATTTAGGTTACTCTATGGGTGAAGGAGAGAGGTGATTCCTCTAATGTAAACATTCCCCCTCTTCTGAACAAAGTTTATTTCAGACATAGACGGATCTGATTTCTGAAAGCCAGGGATTCCCCTCTCTGAGCAGTAGCCAGAGCTAATATGGGGTAGACAGTGCTCCCTGAGTCCCCTGACTCTTTAAAGACAAAAAAAAGAACCTGCCTCAGGGTCTTTCAACTGGTAAAACCCCTTCACCTCACCTATTCTATGGTATTGCTCTCACCTCCCCAAGCAGACAGTAAATGTCCACCGGACTAAGAGATGAACATGAACACAAAAGCAGAAAGCATCAGTCACTTACTCTTCTCAGCTGATGGGAACTCTGACACTGTGGCTCAGAGCTCTGGGTTGATCAGTTTTCCTCCACAGAAGCCTGCCAGCTTCCTCCTGCTTCACCCTGAGCTTTGATTTCTACATCGACTCTCTTGCCTGCTGCTCCATCAGTTAGCCCATCTAATGGTAGCTACTCATCTATTATGCATTTATCTCATGCCTGTTACTATTCATCTATTAAGCATTTATTTTGTGTCTTTTACTTTCCTGTTTGTGTTCATATATTTGTGAGTGTGCAGGATAATGCTGTTTATATGGTTTATAGATACAGTTTCTATGAATTGTGTGTATGCCCTTGAGTGTTGCGTGCCCCTCAGGTCTAATAAGCCCACAAAACTCCAGGAAGAATCGTAACCCGGGTTTCAGTTGTATTGTCATTCCTAGGTCATTGGGTTTCTTCCAGAGCCCCTACTAGCTAGAATGGCAGCTTTGATGTCACAGATAGATCCCCACACAGGGAGCACAGAGCAGAGGAACCAGCCAGCAATCCTCAATAATGCTAATTTTTTCTAATCATTTGTAAACACTGTGGTTTATAATACAGTTGTTTAGGGTGTTCAGTGTTCCAACACCAGTCCCACCAGCTGTGTGACCTTCCCTCCACCGTTGTCCCCAGTTTGTCACTCATCACCTAAGCTTGCCCCTAACTTAGCAGGCACAAAAAAATTTATTTTATGTTGCATGTTACAATAAAATGGCAAATGGAATTATCCATAAATAGTTCAGGAAAAGAAAATTTGTGTAGCACAGCAGGTAGGGCGTTTGCCTTGCACACGGCCAACCTGGGTTCCTCTGTCCTTCTTGGAGAGCCCTGCAATCTTCTGAGAGTATCCCGCCCACATGGCAGAGCCTGGCAAGCTACCTGTGGTGTATTCGATATGCCAAAAACAGTAACAAGTCTCACAACGAGTATGTTACTGGTGCCCGCTTGAGCAAATCGATGAACAACGGGACGGCAGTGCTACAGTGCTACACTTGCAAATTTGTGTTTACAGGGCCTTAAATTAATAGAAATTTTAGAAGTAAAGGATAGAAACATAAATAACTTTAAAACTTGCTTGTTATTCTCATTGCTCAGACCTCTGTTCAGGCAAGATCTTTAGCCAGGGCACCCCCTATCTAAAATATGTGTGTCAAATTACCGAACTTGTAACTCTCATGACTCTACAGCATAGTCACCTGCAGGGAACTAGTAAGTATGATCCTAGTGAGGGACATATGGAAAGGATATGGCTATAGTTTTGCATGGTTGTCATTTTGAAAATATCCAGTTGATCCTAATGCATAATTAGAACTGAAAATTGCTGAGTAAAGCTCTTGAAAATTTATCCTTTTGTTCTGCTAATTTTTTGTAATGGATCAAGGTTCTTAACAAATCATAAATTCCTAATATTTTAAATAGATACATTCTAAAAATCAGATTGGACAGTGGTGAGTTTACATTTCTGTTCAGGAAAATATGGTGTAGGACTGAGCTTCTTTAAATTCAATAATATTAAAAACAGTCTATTATCTGTTGGGCTCTACTCTGTGTGGCTCTCATTCTCACTATCATGATTGTCCTCCTCTTAGCATCTTCAATGGTAGTTTATCAAACTTTTGCTTAGATCCTTACATATAGGTTTCACTGAATCCTCATAACATTTATAAATGCATCTAATTCCCCTGCCTTTTTTTTTTGCAGGTGAGAAAGTGTAATCTGGAAAAGTTAAAGCTACTCATCCAAGGTTACATAAGTAATAAATGTTGAGCTTGGACTCTATATTCTAATGCACAGCATCTCTAACATTTACAACAGTTCTATCCGATAGGCATTGAATATATATATACTCATTTTACAAATAAATATGTTAGGTAAAGCTATAAATATTTAAGTAACCAATGAACATTCAAAAGATAAGCCCAAATAATATTCAGTTATTGTGCTTTAGAGAATATTGTTTTCTTATCCCCTGTTAGGGCTGAAAGAGCCACACCCAAATAGAATTGTTCCCAGGCCAATGTTACTTTGAAAACAAAAAGCTAATAAACACTGTGAGATTAAGAGATAATATATACAAAGAAATTGAAATGTGTGGGTATGAACTTTGGGAATTATAAAGATATCAGCATAAATTTCTTTAATTCTCTGCTTTAAATTTCACCACCAACTCTATTTTAGATGTGTAAGTATGTTAAGCCATAAAATTATCTGGATTATTTACATTCTAGTCAGGACAATTATTGAAGGATAGTGTAATTACAAAGTACAATTTCCAAGTTGAATGAAATTGTTTTTTCTTTAATAAGTTTATTGAGGACTGACCTCAGAAAATGATAAATAATAGTTATAAATCATGACTAGAAGTAAGTAATATGCAAATCCCTAGGTTAATATATGAGGTTAGAGGTCATCTTTGATTTGAATAGAACATATTATTATGCTATTTGTTAACTTAGATAAAGTATTGAAAGTAATTTTTCCTTTTTAATTCTTTTTCCTCAACATAACATAATGCCAGAATTTGTCTACTTTTTCATTACCTTCAGAAGTATATTCACATATGAGAAACTATGTGTATAAACACAGCTCTCTGCTAATGCTTATGTCTATAGATTTTAATTTTTTTCTGGGGTAGAGAGCAATTTATCCCTCAAATCAGTAGATCCACGTTTGTATCTATCTGCTTCAATACAATCATCTACCAACAATTTCTTAGTTCAACTTCAGTTCAGACATAGATTGAATAAAAGTTGGGTAGATGATCTAATTGTACATGACAATATTAGGGACCACAGGCAAAATATCAGCATTTGGCATGCAATTAGAAAAAAATGCTAACCTCGCACATATAAAGATGTTTCCACGACCTCACTGGTATTATTTATCTTTCTAGTACAAAATAAATTATTGTGTATAATTAGTATATAATCTGGTCCTTTTAATAGACTCACAGTTTCTGTACTATAAACAATAGAATTCTATGCTGAAATGAGAATTTACTTTCTAAACTCATTCTCTTGGGCTGGTGTGATAGCACAGTGGTAGGGCGTTTGCCTTGCACACAGCTGACCCAGGTTTGATTCCTCCACCCCTCTCAGAGAGCCTGGCAAGCTACCAAGAGTATATTACCTACATGGCAGAGCCTGGCAAGCTACCCATGGCGTATCCAATATGCCAAACACAGTAACAATAAATCTCACAATGGAGACGTTACTGGTGCCCGCTTGAGCAAATTGATGAGCAACAGGATAACAGTGACAGTAAAACTCATTCTCATATTTACATCTATCTGTAGTATAGTTACATATCGCTTTGCCCCTTCAAGATCCATTTCATTTTAACCGTCTATGATGGAAGGAGGAGGTTCGCAATCTAAATCCTTAAGTTGTCAATCTGGTTTTCTCTTGTTTCATAACAACTATACCCAAGATAACTTTTTTTATATCATGATTTTGTGGGTCAGTAATTTCATCTGGACTTAGCACTGAATTGCACTGTCGTCCCATTGTTCATAAATTTGCTTGAGTGGGCACCAGTAACGTCTCCATTGTGAGACTTGTTGCTGTTTTTGGCATATTGGGTATGCCATGAGTAGCCTGTCAGGCTCTGTAGTGCGGGCAGGATACTCTTGGTAGCTTGCCAAGCTCTCCGAGAGAGACTGAGGAATCGAACCTGGGTTAGCCACGTGCAAGGCAAATGCTCTACCCGCTGTGCTATCGCTCCAGTCCTCATCTGGACTTAGTTTTATGAATTTTTTTCTGTGCTGTGTAATGTTGACTGAATAGCTGGCTTGATCTGGGGGATCCAGGATAGCTTTGCTCACTTTCATGACAACTTAGTGGGATGGGAGATAGTTACTACTCCACTGGACTGTTATACTTTTCCATGTCATCTCAAGGTCTTTCCTTATGGCCTATTATTAGTCTAGCTAGACTTTCTACATTAAGATTTTTGGCTCTTGGGAATTAAGGTACAAAGTTGGAGTTTTCTTAATTACAGGCACAGAATCTTGCACATCTTGGAAATCCTTTGGTCAAAGCCATCATTTTTCTACCCAGATTCAAGTAGAAGGAAGAGAAATAAATTCTATGTCTACCTGGGAGGACTGTAAAAGACTTTTCTGTTTACATCCTCTAATAGAAATAAAACACTGGGACAAAAGAGACTGTGCAGGGGTTAAGGTTCTTGCCTTGCACATGGACGACCCCAATTAAATCCCGAACATCACATTTAGTCCCCTGAGTACTGCTAGGAGTGATTTATAAGACAGAACCAGGAGTAAGCCCTAAACATAGTCAGTTTGCAAACTCATAAAACCACAGAAAAGCATAAACAGAAGCAAAAAAATTCCACTTCCCCCCAAAAAATAATAAAAGATATGTGAATCAGTCTCAGGCTTCTCCTGGGTTCCCTCCTTGGGAAAGTGGCGTCTGAGATCGCACCAGTGAGTGAAATTTCTGATCTAAGTCATTTGTTGGTATTTTACTAAAAATTAAAACACTAGGGAAGCATCTACCAGGCAGGAATAGCCATAGCAGCAGCAACAGAAGCAATAGGGCTCTCAGACATAGAAGATGGTGGGGAAATGTGTCTTCTAAATCACTCCAGGTTGTAAATTCAACAAGACCTAAATGAGGAAAAGTTTGATGAGTGGTCTTGCAGAGAAGGAGCATAATGGTAATTTACCAAATGCCCTGGTTAATAAAACTCAGGAGAAGGTGCAAGCTAGTCCCAAACAGCATATCCCAGTGAAAACATACTCTTGATATTGCTCTTTTCTGGAGAACTTAAATAAAGCTCCCCTCAGAAGGTTTAAATATTTGCTAAGAATTTAAGGAAATGGGAATAAAATTTATTTAATTTTTAATATCTGTATGAGTGTCTGTGTATATATGTGTGTGTATGTGTGTGTTTGGGCTACTCCCGGTGGTGCTCAGGGCTTACTCCTGGCTCTGTACTCAGGGATCCCTTTGTCAATGCTAAGAGCACTATCTGTGGTGCCAGGGATTGAATCCAGGTCACCTGTATGCTAGGTAAGAACCCTGTTATCTGTTCTATCTCTTCAGCTCTAATTACTGAACGTGTTTTCTTTTTAAAGCATATATTTCTCAAACATGCTTTGTTTCTTTTTTTATACATACATACATATATATGTATATATATATATATATATATATATAGAGAGAGAGAGAGAGAGAGAGAGAGAGTAAAAATTAGCTGATAAGTCCATTCAGGATAAACTATTTACTCTGAATGATCTGATTGAGTTTCATTCTCTTAAAAAAAAGGATGAATCCTTATTTCCACATAATTAAATCTAATGACTTTTAATCGCAATCCTCCTAAATATCAAAGAATTGCCTGCACCTTGAAGGTTCTTGAGCTTTTTTGAAATTGCCCTTTAAAACCGATCATGGGCGGTTGTTGGAAGGTTTTCTTCTCGATTTACAACCCAGGCATAGATTTAAGGAGAGTGTAATTACCAGATACAATCCCTAAACAGAATTGAATTGCTTCCTGGGTGCCAAGCTTGTTGCAGACTGACCTTCAATGAGAACAAAGCAACACGGAGCTGTGTGTCCTTGTTAGATTTCAGAAGCAAGTAGATCCAAATTACTCACTGCCCCCCTCCTTGCTCCCCCTTATATGAGGTGGGATGAAAAAGGGACAAGGAAAGTTAAAGTTTCCTTGATAACTTTAATTTACTTAGTCAGCAGACCGGGCATCCCAGTTATCACTGGTTTTCCTTAAAAACAAAACTCAACTTATTAAAAGACCAATTCAGAAAGATCCACAATAAATCACTTGTTTTGAAAATTGAACCAGTCCAACAGCCTCTAAATCAACCACCTACTTGTTCTTCTCTGAAGAAAACAAAAATCATTTATAGTTCATGCAATCACAGTGGGAGATTGATCATGGAAAACCCTAAATCAGGAAGTGGGGGAGGGCGGGTCTCCTTTTCAGAGATAGCTCATATTCCCCAAACAGTCCAGTCTATTTTCTCTCCCTCACTCTGCAAAATAAGGTTTTTTTACTGACAGTTTATTATGTTCTTCTCCAATCATTATATATAATAAGTGTTAGGTTTTTAATACTCTTTTCTCTGTGAGTGAGACATTTTGTTATACTTAACATGCTAATTTGCCTTTGGATAATTAGCTGATGGAGTGTGCAGACAAACTCTACAAAAATCTGTTGATAGTGAGTTTTTCAGGCCAGCACTTGAAAGTGTCTTCACCGTCTCTGTCTTCCCCTCTCATTGTCTTTCTCTGTTCTCATCTCTGTCTTTCTCTCTGCCTTCCTATTTTTCTGTGTTTCTCTCTGAATTTCTCTCTTCCCCCCAGCTCCTCTTGATTCCTTTATACCAAAGAGCCAGATGAAACATAATATCTAGGCTTCTAATTGCTTTCTGAGGCAGAAAATGAGGGCAGATGAGGCATTTGTAGCTACCAGAATAGAGAAAGAAAATCTACCTGTCCTTTCTTAATTGTCACCATTCCTGCATACGTCCCTCACCTACTCATCCCTCCACCCCCACCAAACTCCCTTGTCATTCCACATATATTAATGTAATCGTTCTTTGGGAATAATTATTTTCCCCTCCTTATGCAACACACTCTGGCACACATTAGTTTTTAAAATTCCTTTTCCTTTTTTTTCCTTAAACTTGCAGCATTCTTGACAAAAGTGGAGGCTTTTGACAGGCAGCCAGCCACCCGCGAGAACTACTTTTAAACAGATGGCAAAGTGGCAAGTTAGTTCAAATGTAGACATCACAATATTATCCTTGCAAATGTTCACAGATGGAGATTATGACAATTCTGGTGACCCAGACCCAATGGTTGATTGGTTCTGTTTAAAGTGAAATGATTTTCTTGGAGACAACCTAAAAAAATATAAATTTGCAGTTCCATAATTTGAGAATGAAAGATTATAAAAAATCACTTCCTACAAACCTCAGATGCCTCAACCTTTCTGGCTTTTTTTTTTTTTATCTTGACAGCCATGGACCTATGTACAAATCACCAGGGTTTTGGCATTTGTTTACCCTTCCCTGTCTCATTTCTACCCATTTGCTCCTAAGTCTTTGAATTCCCCTGGTCCTGAGCCACACTCTAGAAGAATTGCACACACTTGTCCCTTTGGGGCACTGGACTGTGCAGTTTACTCGACGGTGTCTTTCCTATCTTGCTCAATTGGAAAGTTACTATTTGTCTGTTTCAATGCACCTTCTCTGGGAGGATCTTCCATATATACTTACACCTTAATACTATCAAGACATAGTAAAAACTCTGCCTCCCCATAATCCTTACCCCACAGCTTTGAAATTGTTTTCTCGCCTGCCTCCTACGAGCTCCAAAAAAGAAGCAGAAGGGATACCTAGGTCAACCTTGGCCCCAGAGAATAGGGAAAAGGAAAGAAAGAGTGAAAGGGAGGAGAAGAGACAGAAATAGCTGATTCTTATCATTAATTGTTCCTATGCTTCAGACAATGTCTGGCATATATTTTTAGATGGTCAGAAAGCACCTATTGAAAGGTATTTAAGATCATTTCCCATTTATGCTGGAATTCTAAGTTTCTTGTGTCTCAAGACCAAATTTTGCTCATATGAACCAACAAAGTGATTTTTGCATAAGTACTGAATTAATGTTGCTGTATTTCATTCAGAGGGCTTGAGAAAAACACAAAATCAGTAGTCGAAAGAGTATGGTTATAATTCCTTCTCTGATGATTCAGTTGAAAGTTGAGAAAACTAATGAAACTTTTTTTTTTTTTGGTGAGGGGGTCGGGGTTTGGGCCATACCTGGCTATGCTCAAGGCTGACTTTTGGCTCTACCCTTAGGTATTACTCCTGTTGGAGTTCAGGGACCAGATGAAGTGTGGAGGATCAAACTCAATTAGACTTACAAAATTGCATGTTATCCAGAGGCAAATTCATCTCTTTCATAGGCAAGGGTGTCCTCAATTTTTTTCAGTGAATTCTTCATATCTGAAAAGTACTGCATGTTCATGGATTCAAGAATCAATATTGTCCAAATGCTCATCCAACTTAAATTATCATATAGATTCATTACAACCCCATCCAAATTTTAATGACACTGTAAGCATGGAAATCATACTACAATAACCAAACTCAAAAAATATACCTGTTAAAGGAAAAAGCCCGTGGAATAGGAGGAAACCTGGGGACACTGGTGGAGTGAAATAGACACTAGTGATGGGATTAGTGTCAGAACATTGTATATCTGAGACTCTATTATGAACAACATTGTAAATCATGGTATCTTAATAGCACTGTAGCACTGTTGTTCCGGTGTTCATCAATTTGCTTGAGTGGGCACCAGTAACATCTCCATTGTGAGACTTGTTACTGTTTTTGGCATATTTAATACACCATGGGTAACTTGCCAGGCTCTGCTGTGAGGGCAAGATACTCTCGGTAGCTTGCCAGGCTCTCCAAGAGGGTCAAAGGAATCGAACCTAGGTCGGCTGGGTGCAAGGCAAACACCCTACCTGCTGTGCTATCGCTCCAGTCCAGTATCTTAACAAAAAAATAAAAATTAAAAAATGAATAAACAAAAATGGACAAAGCAAATCAGTTTTCACCAAAGATATTTTTGTTTTCTATTCCTGGAAAAATTCACATCTGCAAGCCTAAATGGCCTCATTGAAAGTCATAATTTATAAAATAAAAGAAGGGACTTACCCTAAGAACATGTTCTAGTTTATTTTTAGCTAGATCTATGACAATTATATCCTCCTTGCCATTTGGTAATATTCCTTGAAATAATTATTCAAGATCCATCTCCAGGAATAGAAAAACAGGCACTGTAAATTTTATCTAGCAGCTTGCCTCTCCATTTATAAGGAGAGCAAAATTTTAGACAGGAGAAGTGTTAAGAAGAAACTACACTTGCTTGTAATCATGAATAAAAAGACAAGATCAGCATCAAATATTTCCTCATGCATTTATTCTTATTTAGAAATTATTTTAGACGGTCCTTAATTTAAAAAATGTATTCAATACTTTTGCTAGTTAGTATACCCAGCATAACAGAAAGTGCTTAAGTAGTCTTTTATAATCTGAGGGGTATAAAACAAAACACATGGGGAAATTGAAAAAAAAATGAGGGATTCCAATAAAAACTGTTGAGCCCTGTGCCAGAGAGATAGTAAAGAGAGTAAAGACATTAAAGCACTTGCCTTGCAACCTGCTGACCCTGGTTCAAATCCCCTGTACCTCATCAGGTCTCCTGAGCACTCTCAGGGCTTTTACTCCTGAGCACAGAGTCAGGAGTAAACACCCTCTCATTTTAGCACTGCTAAACAAAACAAACTAAACTAAAAAAACAATAATTTAAATGAAAATACTGTTTCTCCCCAACAAAGTCTTTACATATCAGAAGATAGTTCTGATACAAACTTTATCATCAGAGAAAAATGAATAAATATTAGTGTATTATGCTATTGTTGATAGGAAGTAATAAACTCTGAAGCCAACATGGGACATGGGGAGGAGATTGGAGTAACTTCTGTCTGCTACTTGCAGTTTTTGACCTGAAGAGGTTATTTAACCTCTCACTGCACAAACTGTCTCCTCTATAAAAACAAAGAGAATAGGAGAAAATGAGTCACAGGATTATGTTGTAGCAAGATTTAAGAAGGAAGTCATATAGCATGAATTTCAATGCTCAATACACATTAGACATTGTTGACATTACTATTACTCCTGCCTTTTATTAGGAAAAGAAACAATGTGTTCCTAAAGAAAATAAATGTGTTATTGCGACTAGTAAGATATTCTTACTTCTCACTGCTCTTTCACATCTACGTTTAAGGTTAAATGTCACATGGATGGAAGTGTCCTATGATAGGATAAAAACAGTTTTCTACTTTGGAGAAAGTTGCCTTATTCCCAGAATGCTAGGGGAAAAAATCAAGAAAAACAAAACAGCAAGCATCTCCTAAACCTTTTAAAATGGAACCATACCACCTATGGGTATCTTCTTTAAAATTCCACTTTTTATTTTTTTATGCCCTTTGAAGTCCATATGAAATCAACATGTAGAAATCAGCTTTATGAGTATTGAATTCCTACAAAATATTTCTGTTTGGAATTGAAGTCTCGCAAAGCACTGATCCATGCTTTATATTACTATTAGAATAAATGGATGTGGTGTTTTATTATACTTGTTGAGTAGTGGCTAAAGACCATGAAAAATCCAAATAATCTAGGAATGAATGTCTTAAAGTCCCCTGGGAAGGATAGGGCAGGCTTGCTAAGAGGCTTTAAAGACCAACAGGTGCTAAGAAATTTGTTTTGACCCATTAAATTTATATTGGCTTCACAGCTTTCAAGACTCTCCTGCTGTCTGCCATTGCAGTCACATTAAAGCTGCAGGCTGGAAATGATTCCGTTTTCATGCATATGTTAAGTGGGTAGACGGTTAAAATGAGAACAAACAAAATACTAATGGTTCTGTCCTGGCACATCCATTGCTATTTGTTCAGTGCTATTTATGACTAGCACTTTTTTTAAAAAATTGAATCACCGTGAGATACAGTAACAAAGCTTTCATAATTGAGTTTCAGTCATACAATGATCAAACACCCATCCATCCACCAGTGTACATTTCCCTTCACTGATGTTCCCAGTACTTCTCCCACCACCTCACTCCACCTCCTACATTTATTATAGGCACTCTCCTATTTACTATCTCTCTCTACTTTGAGCATCATGGTTTGCAATACAGATACTGAGAGGTCATCATGTTTGGTCCTTTGTCTATTGTCAGCATACATCTCCCTCCCTCCCGATCACTCCAACCATCATTGACTTAGTGGTCCCTTCTCTTTCTTAACTGCCTTCTCCCCCAGTACTTGAGGCAGGCTGCCCTACTCCTAGCTCTTGTCCTTGGGTGTTAGTCTTATACTATGTAATTTTGTATTCCACAAATGAGAAGCACTTTTTTTTTGGTTGAAATTCAAAATACCAGAGAAATGAAAATAGTATTTATCATCCTTGTAGAAAAGTCTGGGGTATTTGTGAGAGGTCCCTACTCTAGTCTATCCCAGTGAACTCTAAGGAAGTGAGTGGTCACAAAGATCTGTCTCCTTAGTCTCAGTGTACTGTTACAGAACAACAATGCCATCAAGGGAGGTGTGAGGTTCAAGAATAAAACAAGAAATAGAAGGCGGGCATCCTGGATGGCACTGTCAGAGAAGAGCTGTGCTCTTAGGACGAGTTGATGTGAACAAGAGAGATAGCCTAAAATGGGTATCAAGGTTTGAGTTTATTTTAAAGGACTGGACAACAGGATCATATGCTCCATTGTGGTAGCCAGCTGAGTGCTGCAGATTGCAGTGTAAAGCATGGTAATATGCAGCTTCCAGGACCCTGTTGGCAGATGGCAGATGATAGGCAAATTCTTTCTAGGAATCAGTACCAGACTTGGAGGAATCAAGCCAGAGGTTTCATCTGTTGAGATGCTTTAATGAACTGATCTTGCAAACACAAACTCTCACAGAAACAAAGTTTAAAGGAACTAGAGAAACTAGATGATGAGAGTTCTTTTTAATGACTGAGAATTATAATAAAATTTATTTTTAATTTCCCTTAGGTGAGAACATTGGTAGATAATCAGGAATATATTAGGTCCTATAAAATCAAAATCTAAATAATTTATTTTTACTTTATTTTATTTTATTTTCATTTTGGTTTGGGGACCACAAAGGACAGTGCTTAAGGTTTATTCATGTCTCTGAGCTCAACGACAGACTCCTGGCAGGTAGTAAAGGATCACATATGATAGCCAGGATAAAACCCAGGTTGGTTGTTTACAAGGCTTATAAGGTCGCTTACAAGTGCTGGGGATGTAACCCGGATTGGTTGTTTCTAAAGCTGGTTTACAGGGCCTTGCCCACTGTACTATTTCTCTGGCTCAAAAGTTTATATGGTTTCTGTTTAAACACTTTTTCTGTGCTTAAATTCTGGGGATCTTTAATGTAATTTTTAATTTGGAAAATAATAAATATGCAATGTTTTAACTTGCGCCACAGACTTATATTTTATAAACACAGAAATTTATTTGCTGTTGTTCTAGAGGCCAGTATGGGCATGTTCTGTGTGGGCTTCTTCCTGGTACATAGCTGGTGTCTTTTCCAAGTTGCCATCTATTGGCATAAGGAGCTAGAGATCTCTCTGAGCCCCATTTATAGGAAGACGCATTCCATTCACGAGGACTCCATTCATTACTTAATGTCCTTCTAAAGATCCCACGTCATAAAATCATCAGGTTTGGGGGTTTGAAGTCAGAACATGAATTTTGTGGAAACACATTCAGACCATAACATCTTTTCTCTGCCTCTCGTGAAAGTTCACTCAAGTAACAGTAATGTCCAGGGATAGGAATTATGACATTTTCACCGAACAAGAATTTTAACTTTGAGGGAGAAATAAATTTCAGTGTACTAGGGAACAATAGAATTAATATATTTTAATATGTTAATATTTTAAAAGAAATTAATATATAAATATAAACATATTTTTAAATTAATATATTTTCAAGATAGGAATACACTTTCAATATGTTAATATAAGTTAAATATATTTTAAATATATACATCAGCTAATTTTCAGGGGGGAGGTTAATCTTGTCTAAGTGTTTAGGGTCCATTGCTAGAAATTACTTAGGAGATCCCCAGCTCCTACACGCAAAGTCCACTAAGCCACAACCCTAGTCATGTCATTTAAATTTTGAGGGCAAGGTATGTGTCCCAAGCAGTCCTCAAAAGCCTGGGGGCCCCTTCTAATGATTCTTGGCCAGTTGTATCCATGATTCTGTGTGAGACATCTAGGATTTGATATTGCTCAGGCCTTGGGTGCCAGTGACAATTATAACCAGGGCTACCCTAGCAAAGTTCAGGGAGGCATAAGGACCATATCTAATGGTGCTCAGGGACCTCTAAGACCATATCCAGTGCTGCTGAGGTAACCAACCAGGTGGTGCCAGGGATAGGCCTGGAGTTGACCGTATACATGGTATATGCCTTTTACCCTGTTCTCTCTCTTTAGTTTCCCATCATTTAATTTTTTATTGAGCACATAGAAATCATAGTTTGGCTGCAAATTGAACAACGTGATGCCAGTCTTTTTCTTTCAATTTGGATGTAACTGCCTATACTGTCAATTTCAAGGATCAGTAGCTGGTATAAGCTCTTGGATGTGTCCTATTCGAGCCCCAGAGACAGGTGAAGGGATTTAATTCAGGTTCAACAGTTGCAAAGAAATGTTTTCTGTGAATTCTAGGAAAGGAATTTTCTTTCCTCTTTCAGATTGCCTTTGAGAGATGCTTGCTCTCTCTCTGCAGGCAATGGTCTGAACATGCCAGATTTCAAACTGTTCCCTGGATGGGAGCCAACCACGGGGATAAAGCTAATTCACCTAAGAACCCAGAGCTGGAAGAGAAATATAAACTTTGAAAATATATTTTATTTATTTTTATTTTTTAGCTTAACTTCACAGTTTCTGGTAATGGGGTCTGTTATGGGACTAAGCTTACTCATTGTTATTACTGCAGCATCTCGTACTAGCATTTTGAATGAATTTGCTATTTATTTTTAAAGTAGTGCGATTTCAAAAGCTTAATAAATTCTATTCTACTTTATGTAACACTTGATTTTTGTAAGGAATTGCTTTATATCTTTTAATCAACCCTCACAAGTTATTCATCAAAGCACCAACTTCACCCTTTCTATATGACTTGTGAGGAAACGGAACACTTAAGTCTTTGCCCTAAAACATGGGGGAAATCAAAGGCTGAGAGGAGAAAATAGTTCCCCCACTTCAGTATCTATATATTTCAGGACAAATTAAATCATTTGGAAAGATCAAGCCATTGTAAAAACAAGCTACATCTGGTTAGATTGGACCTCACAATTGTAGTAGTGATTTTTATTACTACTCTTGGGCTCTGCATTCTTACAGAAAAACTAAACAATGAAATCTTTCAGTTCTGTCTGATTCTACCTTGTATCTTTACCTGAAAGAAGTGTAACTCTTTTAATGGTTCTAGAATAGAAGATTGGGAAATAGTTCAGTGGCAAAGTACGTGACTCATATGTATGAGGCCTTAGGTTTTATCCCTAGCACTATATCTAGCCAATTTGTTTTAGTGTATCCTATTAATGATAAAACAGAGGATGCCCTGGAAATTAGGAGCTTGCTAACAATTGTCAAATTAATGTTGAAATACCTCTACTTAGTTACTTCACAATTTGTATGCCATTATAGCTATTTATAAAAAAAGAAATAAATATATGCTTTATTTTCTGCAATATATTTATAAGCCTTGAAATATGAAACCCAAATTTATATGCAAATGTTATATTTCAATTATGTTTTTATTAGATTGTCTAAAACTTGTTACTTTGAAAATAATTATAGATTTTTTGTGTCTTAGCCAAATTACTTTGAAATTATACTCATGTGTAAAATGTCGCAATATGCTCAATTATATTTTTAAATATTGCATTTAACTTTGAGGAACCTCTTAAATCCACACTTTTTTACATTCTTTGTAAAAATTTGATATTTATCAGAAATGTTTGCATATATGTTAACTTTCTACATCATAAGCAAATACATAATTAACTTTTTCACATTAGAACAGTAACACAAATTGAAAATTTTAATAAACAGATTTAAATTCTAACTTACTCTGAAAATAACTTTTATTTTCAGCAGGAAATGTACCAGTGCAAAGTAACGTTAATGAATAAAACAAGTAGAAAGACATACAGGAAGCTTTAAAATTTGAAGATTTTGTTTTATCTGAAGAGCAGCATGTATTTTTCCAAACTTTTCATCATCATCATAATAGTATTTATATCACTATCAATGGTATTTTAGAAAATTCTGTGTAAAACCCTGTGTAATGCTTTATTTATTTTTGTACTGACCAGGTGGGCTCAGGAGGCACAGGGAGCCCCATCTGTGATTCTTGGCCAACAGGCCCTGTGCAAAGTTAAGGATGTGATGCTACTAGGGTCTTATGATGCTAGGGAAAATAGGCCATCTGGTCTGCTGGAAGCCTTAGGGACTACATATATATATATATATATATACATATATACATGTATATACACACATATACATGTATATTTGTATACATATATGCACGTGTATTTATGTATATACACAGATATTTGCATATATGTAAATATATTACATACACACATACATATGTACTTTGTGCAAGGCAAAAGCCTTAAACCCTATACTATCTCTTGGACCCTCTGTAACACTTTAGAAACCAGATGTGGGGCTGGTGCTTACCTTGCGAGTGGCCAACCCTAGTTCAAACCCCGTATAGTGATATTTGAGTATAGAACCAGCAGTAAACCCTGAGCACTGCAGGGTGTGGCCTCCAAACAAACAGAAACCAAACTGAACCAAAACATCAAGATATGACTCTAATTAATATATGTGGAGTAACATGGAGGAAATCTTTTTTATTATACCGGCAAATTTTTGATAAGCTATTTAGGGTGTGGAGTTGGAGCCCCTGTAAGTCATGTAATCTCTAAAAGATTGCAGTTATTTTCTGGGACTTTATTCTTTGGTTTCTTGTGTATTGTGGGTGGGGGGTGACATGCAGTGGTATTCAGGGCTTACTTCTGGCTCTGTGCTCAGGGATAATTCTTGATGGTACCCTGGGGGTCATTTGTGGGGTTGAGGATCAAGTCCAAGTCAGCTGCATGCAAGGTCTGTAAGCAAGGTCTATCTCTATGACCCAAGGGACTCTAAGGGGTGGTGATGATAATGATGATGATGATAATGATGAATACTGTTGCATTCTCAGTGGTTATACTTGGTGATGGTGTGGGATCAGGAACCAGGCCCTATACTGGGTGAGGAGGGACAGGACCATTATTATCCTCTGGTGCTTGGGCCACTTGATACAGGGGAATGAAACCTAGAGCCACAAATATGTAACATATGTGCTCCACTTTGAGAGCTGTATCCCTGGACCCAGTGATTATTTGAAGGGAGGTTTTCTTTAGCCAAGTGGGCAATGGTACTTTGGAGTTGCAGTGACTGGGGTTTAGAGGATGCTTAGGGGAAAGATAAGAGAAAAATCAACTGGATCCCACTATAGACAGAACAGAAATTTATATGGAGTCTCTCATTTTTTTTTTGCTGTATGTTATGTGATATGACTTCCATAAACAAGCATCAAAGAATAATAGAAAATTCAGCCATTTGCTTCAAAAAGAATATTGATAATTTTAATGTTGGTGAAGATAGAGAGCAGAGTATATTTTTAATATGAAAATTCTACTACTACTTCAATTTTTTAATGCATCTATCCTCTGACTCAGTAACCCAATTATAAGAGATTAATTTTCAATGTATAGAACAAGTATATTTTCTGTAGTAAACATTTTGAAGTCTAAAGGTTCAGTTTAAGGAGTATGGCTGAATAAATTGTGTATTACTAATCCTAGGAATACTATACTTAAAACAAAATCCATAACAGTTTTGCATATTGACCTTGACTTTATGATGTGTTAAGTAAAAGCAGTAAGCTGTAAGTTCATATGTAATACACAATTATTTCATTGATAAAATGAAAAAATCTCTATATATGCTTAAGTTTATCTATGTTTCTTTATGAGCATTAAACAGATAGGGAAGGATTATGTTTGTAAGCTTGTGTTTATAGTATTGAATATGGGAAAGGATTAGCAATAGCATATGCTTTTATATTATTTGAACTATGAAGTGAATGTATACAAATAAAAAGTGAAAACAACATATTTGTGGGTAGCAACAGCTGCAGTAATAATTTTGTTTTAAATATATTGGTCTTCCAAGAACTCATTTCAAGGAAGGAGAGGGAAAGAGAAGAGGAATGAAGAGGTGGTGATAATTAAGGTAAATAAATAATGCTTTTGATAAATAACATAAGGGTATTTGTCAAAAGTGTTGGACATTTCTGTTAGGTAGAAGTGAAGTAACTAAGTACATCAAAACCATAGGAAAGTAAGCATATGACTCAGACTATAGTTGGAAAATTAAAGAAATTAAAAATGTTTGACAAAGATACTGGATTGGAAAAGGAATGGAAACTTGGGTTATTGGTGGAGGGACATTGACATTGGTGGTGAGCTTGGAGTTGGAACATTGAACGGTTCATGCTTCTTATCAACAGCTTTGTAAATAACAGGAAATTAAGATAAGGTGTTAAAAATGAAACAAGAGTCTATAGTCACAAAAATGGAATTATACGCATTAATCTAGATGTTTTATAAATATCTCTACATAAGATATTTAGGTGTTGTCTGAATAAAGCATTATCCCCACTATCCTGCTACATCATTAATATAAAAAGAGAAATGTATGGGGGCTGGAGAAATGGTACAGTGGCTAAGCCACTTACATTTCATGTAACTGTCCTTGATTAGATCTTTAGTACTGTGTCACTGAGCTAGGAATAACCCCTGAGAACTGTTGTTGGGGGCCTGTGAGGTTGGAGGAAGAGAGGGGGGGGTAATTAGCTCTTCAATATTTTTGATGTTTCAACTCTGCAATATTGATGTGAGGATACTAATAAAGATAATCTCTATATCATGGTAAAAAATCCATAATAGGTTGAACTGTGTCTCCCCTCCAAAAAATATTTTGCAGTACCTGTGGTTATAAACTTATTTGAAAACACATCTTTGTAGATATATTCAAGTTAAATGATATTTTTATGTTGACTGGTGGCCTGATAAGAAGAGGAAAATATGGACAAAGAGAAACATGCACGCAGTGAAAAATCCATATGATGATATAGGCAGAGATTTAAAGAATCAACTGTAAGTCAAAGAATGTCAAGAATTACACAGGTGACAGCAGAAGGAGATAGAGATATGCAATAGATTTTCTACTATAACCTTTGAGAGAGATCTGCCCAGCCAAAAAATTGATTTTGCACTTCTTTGACAATGTGGGAAAGTGTACTTGCGTTTAAAGCTGCATAGTTTGTGGTACTTTGTTATGATAGTTCTAGGAAGTAAAACCTAAATCAAATATGTTGCCAGAGATAAAGGGGGAAGGAAAAATTAACATGACCAACAAGAATTCATGTATTGCCAAAATGGCATGCTGATTATTAAAATATTATATTTATAATTACAGAATAATGGTGAGAGTGAGTTACTTAGGAAAAATTACATCAACATATAATTACACAGGAAGACAATTTAAAAAGGATATATTCAAAATAAGGCCATCCACTTCACCAAGGGAAATTAGTTTTCCACTAAGAGTGTCATACATTATTTAGGAGAAAAATCATGAGCATGATACCTCTTCAATTAGTACTTTGGACCATGCCTTTGGCACACTATTGGTGGGGAAAAAACTGATGTACACACTAAAGAAAACGGTATAGAGAATCCTTAGAAAATAAAAATGGAAATTTTGTATGATCTAATAATACTACTCCTAGTCATTTTTCTAAATGATATTAAAACACTAATTTAAAGATACATTTGCATCTCTATATTTAAAGCAGCATCATTAACAATAGTTAAAACACAAAATCAGCCTGTTTATCAACAGATAACTGGATAAAAATTTTATGATGTGAACACTTAATGCACAGTTGTTACTGTGCAACTTAAAAATTTAAAATTAAGTGATAACTTTGGGGACAAATGCATGGAACTTTAGATTATTATGCTAGGTGGAATAAGGATGTGAAATGCAATTATATAGTTTTACTCCTATGTAAAAGCACGAATTGGCAATATAAATGAGTGGAGAACTAAAACTGAGTCTACATTCAGTGAAGACTGGTAGTTAATGAGTGAAAATTTGAGAGTGGTCATGGTGGAAAGAACGGCAAAGAGGGGTGTGGATTGAAACTAAAACTTTGATATGGAAAGTAGTGACAATTTCAAAAATACAGGATGTCTTAATAAGTCTCTGAAATTCCATAATAATGTAAACCAATCACCAGCCAGTAAAAAATGAAAAAGAAATCAATTATTTTGGTTGCTGGAGTATATTAGATACTCTTTAGTAGATTAAAAGATAATTTCTTACTCTGGTCAGGATTTATCATAATAGATATTGAATTTCATCATCTTCTTAGGATGATAAGTGGATTCTCTATTGTTAATGTGAAGGGTTAGTTCTCTAACATTATACATATCTTTAATCCTGGAAAAAATAAGCAGAAGTGCTGTATGGCTGTGAGATAAATTCTGTAAAGTTGAGGGAAAAACTTGATACTTTGATGTTATCTAATAGGCAATTTAGTCCTGAAGGCTCTGTGCTTATCTAGCTAGAGACTAAAACAGACCACATATACTAGTAATATACTTGTTACCTTCAATTCTGTGAATATAATTTTTTGCAAAGTTTATTTATTCCAGTTCACATCTCTCCAAACTCACAAGTCAGATGGGTATAACTTCATATCACAAATAAACCCATGTTGCCTAAACAATAGAAATTAGTTCTAGTATATCTATTAAAAAACAACCGGTTGTTCTAAGGTTAAAGGAAAATTGATTGCGCTAGACATTGAAGGCCAGTATAGACTGTCTTGATAGAAGATTTAAGGGTTCCCTAAGGGTATTTTTGACTCTGTGAGATATTCACTCATTGACTTGAACATTTGACCCCTTCTATGAGACGAAATGTCACTTACTTGAAATAATTTACTCAATGTCTCTGAAATTTGGCATGAAAATACCCATCTGAATGATATAATTAAGTTCTGATTCTCCCCTAAAATACTAAAAAAATTCCCAAGCACCTGGACAGGTTTTTTTTTTTGTAATCATAAAAAAAAGCAATTTTGAAGTTTAATACTTTGAAATAATTTGAAATTTACAGATTGTTTTCAAATATAAATCAGTTCTCATTTAACTAATTTCTTTTAGTTTTGTTTTGGTGGGCTGGAGTGATAGCCAGAGGGTAGGGTGTTCGCCTTGTACTCAGCCAACCTGGGTTCGATTCCTCCGCCCCTCTTGCAGAGCCTGGCAAACTACCAAGAGTATCCCGCCTGCACGGCAGAGCTGGCAAGCTATAGTAACAATAAGTCTCACGATGGAGACATTACTGGTGCCCGCTTTAGCAAATCGATGAGCAACGGGATGACAGTGACAGTGACAGTGCCTATTTGAATATTTTGTTTTGGTGCTGCATCTTATGGTACTCAGGGATTATTCCTGGATTTGCGCTCAGGGATCATTCCTCTTGGTGTACCAGAACCATATAAGGTTCTGGGGATGAAACTGGGATCAACTTCATGCAAAACAAGTGCCTTACCTGCTGTACTATATCTTTCCTGTCCCCTTTACCTTTCATTTGCTGCATGTGTGTACTATATAATATACATGTCTAAATGTGAATATAAAAATGCTATATATTTTGCCTTCCTGATTTTACAATAAATGACTTTTCAGTAATTGCTTTAAAATTTGCCACAGTACTATTTACACACAGGAAAAGCATAAAGCTACAAAATTGAAAGTGTGGATTTTTATTTATGTACCTTTTCCAGGCTGGTGTTTTACCAATATGGTAACTATCTTAAAATCTGGACGAATGGAGACGTTACTGGAGCCCGCTCGAATAAATCAATGAACAACGGGATGGCAGTGATACAGTGATCTTAAAATCTAAATTTGTATGAGGAGTGTTCAAGACTTCCAAAGCAGGTTTCAGGAGTCCTTGAAGCCCCACCTGGAAGCCTAGGTCAGCTGGTTGTGGTCTCAATACAAGGGCCTAAAAATGGGGTATTCCTCAGGCTCTGCTGTGCGGGGCCTCCAGGGCCACATTTGATTGTGGTCAGGGACCTTTGAGGTGACACTTAATAATGCTTAGGAGACCATGTGGTGCATGGAATTGAACTAGGTAAGATGCATGCGAGGAGTGCACCTTAGCAGCTATACTATCTCCCAGCCCCTAATCTCTAAACATAGCATACCCCTAAGCACAAAAAGGATGCTTAGGGGCCGGAGTGATGGTATAGCAGAGTGGGGCATTTGTCTTGCATGCTGCCAATCCATGTTCAATCCTCCTCAATATCCCTTATTGATCCCTTGAGCACCGCCAGTAATTATTCCTGAGTGCAGAACTGGGAGCAATCCCTGAGCATTGACAGGTGTGGCCAAAAAGAGACTAAAAAGGGGTATGGGGTGCTAACAACTATAACAAAGACCCACATTAGAAAGTTTATTATTGGTATTCTCCAAGTCTGTATGAAGTCTGTATCAGTCACTCCAATGAATGTATGTATAGACATTGTCTGTTTTGATTCAGACTCAAATCCAGGACCATGCATTTTATTTAGTTGCCATGTATCTTTAGGCTTTAAAAAATAAACTAATGCCTCTAACATTCTGTCATTATGACTTTGATATTTTTGAAGAGCATAAACAATTTTAAATTGCTTGGTGTTTTATGCTGTGTTTGACACAGTATAATTTACAGGACATGTCCTTCAGTGCACCCTATTAGGATATAGGTGTTGTTTGTCCCGACATTTCTATATTAACTTTGATCACTCAGTCAAGGAAACATACACTTAGTTTCTTCACATAAAGTTAACTATGTTCACTGTATTACTGTATCACTGTCATCCCTTTGATCATCGATTTGCTCAAGTGGGCGTCAGTAATGTCTCCATTCATCCTAACCCTGAGATTTTAGCAGCCTCTCTTTGCTTATTCTTCCCAGCAGTGCCACATCGGAGGCTCTTTCAGAGTAAAGGGAATGAGACCCATCATTGTTACTATATTTAGCATATCGAATATGCCACGGAGAGCTTGCCAGGCTCTGCCATGCGGGCAGGATGCTCTAGGTACCTTGTCAGGTTCTCTGAGAGGCAAAGCAAGGCTATAAAAGGTCCTGCGGCCAAGAATGCAGCCGTGCACTTCTGGGAACATGTTTTAGTTGGATGTTGACCATTGATGGGATTACATGGTGCTGGGGGCAGTTTGTGGGTGTGCTTCCAAGCTACTGGAAAATGGGAGGTCTGGGTGGAGGAGGCGCAGTCCGAATCCAAGCAGGCTTGGAGATCTCATCCCCGGGTCCTGCACACCTGGGATCCTCTGCTGGTTCCTTCATGAGTGAGGCTCCGAGCGTGTGGAGAGGGGCCTTGAGCATGGCTGTGGCTGGGTTCCGGAGGTCTTTGGCTACCAGGGCTTTGCTCCAGGAGAGGAGGGAAACTCAACCCGCCTCGCTCTGAGAGGCCCCAGAGAAGACAGCCAGGCTTGGGGGGCAAGAGACCGCGACTCGACGCTCTCTTCCAGGAGCATTGTTTTTATAGTTTCTGGATCTTGGTTGTTGATGGGATTACACGGCATGTGGGGGGGGGGGCGCAGTTTGTGGGTGTGGCTGCCAAGCTACTGGAAAATGGGGGCTCTGGGTGTAGGAGGCCCAGTCCCGATCATTGCAGTCTTGGAGATCTCAGCCTTGGGTCTGTTACTGTTTAAAATTGATGACTAGATTGTGGATAAATATTATAAGAAATTTGACAGAACATGAAACATTGCAGCACACAAAATCACACGTTATACAATGTAGAAGTTTTATTTGTTCTGAAGCACTTTTGTTAGTTTTTATTGTTTTAAAAACAGTGACAAATTAACATGCAAACTGTGAGCAGCATGTTCCAGAGTGTTTCCATGTAATAGCTTCACATGATGTGTGAAGTGGGCTTCTATGTGACACATGTCAGGGCAGCATGTGTGCCAAAGATAGGAGAGAGATTGGGGTGCAGGGAAGGGAGGGAGAGAGAGAGAGCCCTCTTAGTATGGCGGAAAGGGTATTGGAAATATGTCGTTTCTCTGCTGAATCCCCAGTCTGTCCCGAAT
This sequence comes from Sorex araneus, assembly GCF_027595985.1. Taxonomy (NCBI): domain Eukaryota; kingdom Metazoa; phylum Chordata; class Mammalia; order Eulipotyphla; family Soricidae; genus Sorex; species Sorex araneus. Next base: position 105,082,672 of record NC_073306.1, read on the forward strand.
TTGTGTTTCTATAAGTGCTAAGACAGTCTCTGAAATTTCAGTTACTTCATCTCTAACTAGGATATTTGTTCTTCCCTCCTGGGGAGAGCGGGGGAGATGAAATTAAGCAGTGATCACAGATAACATTTACTAAATGCTATGTATGTTCTTAGGCTTGACATATGGTAGGTCATTTAATCCTTTTATAAGTAAAGTGCTATTTTTACCTCATTTTACAAATAAGTGTGGGAAAAGTGTGAGATAAGAAAGGGTAAGTGACTTGCCCATCTTAGTAAATGGTAGAGCCAGAATTTTAACTAAAAGAATTTGAATATAGAGTTCATGCCATTCCAACTTTAGTTTTGTCTGATTTTTCTCAAAATGTGAATTTATTTCTATTATTTTATTTTACAAACTTGCTTAATGTAGTGTCCTGTATCATTATGGGGGGGGGGGTTCAGGTTAGAAATTTTAGTGGCTCATTTATAATATGATGGACTTTTCTCTCTTCTAAATTGTTTTTGGTTTTTCTGCTCATCTTACAGTCTAAAATAGGGTTCTCAACCTTGCACAATTTATACTTGAGACAAGGCATTCCTTGTTATAGAGAACAGTCTTGTGCATCACTGGGTGCTCATTAGCATCCTTGGCTTTCACTAACTAGGACTAATATCACCCACCCTGCAGTTTTGACCACTCTATAGATCACCAGACATTGTAAAATGTGGTTGGGATTGCAAAATGGTTCCAGGTTGAGAACACAGCCTTAAGAAATTGTTGATTTGTTTGTATGTCACCTAGCACTGTTGTCAGTTCCTTCTCTCTTGGTTCGTTTGATCCTAGGTAAGTCACAGCTACTGTAGCTCCAATTTCCTTTGCAGTTAAATAAATGGACTCTGTTTACTGAATCTCACCTGTATCTAACTGTGCCCTAAAACAAGATGGCAAAGTTTTTAGCAGTTCTACTTTAACTGTTTGAAAAGTAAACTAAGATTGCCTATTTGAAATATCCTTTTACTAGAGTCCAGTCCTATGGCACTATCCTAATCCCTTCTCTATCTTGTTTTCCTTTGCGGAGCTACAGATATTGCTTATATACTTTATATACTTAAAGAAGATGTCTCAAATCACAAGTCACAAATGCAATGATAACAGAACTAGGCAGAGAGTGGAATATTGAACCATCTTAATATAACTCAGCAAGTCTTGAGCCCCACAACAAACTAAGAGTAAACCCCTTACCAGACACATTTATATCACATTAAAGAAAAGTGTATTTGATTAGTTTTGGGTTTGGGTTAGGATTTTAAACTAATATGGCACCTTAGATCGTTTTTAGCCACAGGATTACTACTTGCAGCTAATTGAAATACTATTTAGTACTTTCTTCTCTGAAAACCTTCTGTTATAAAAATCTGTAAAGGTTCAGAAAACCTGTAAAGGTCCAGAAAACCTAGATCTATTTTTATATCTGACACTTCAACAATTTTAGAAGAACATTGTAAGTTGAACTTAAATGTGTTTGTTTTATCACCCAACCTGATGCATCTTATAGTCACTAGTGAGTCTGTTTTGCTTCATCACTTAAAAGATGTCAGTTAAAATACTTCATGTGTCCATTCATCCAGTAACCTTATGGATAAGTGCTTATTTAGAGTTGCTTTGCAATTTGAACCATGCTAACAATTTTTTCTATAAATTTAATCCACATAAACATATTTGTAGAAGTATACAACTGCAATTTTGTTTTTTTAAACTGAAATATTATTAAGAACTAAGTCTGAATACTCATATTTAGTGAGAAGAAAAAAGTTATTTAGTACTTCCAGCTAGCCTACAAAGGTCCTTCCTAGAGAGAATTTCCTGATGATGTCAAAAAGAGAACAAAAGAGTTAATTTCAGAGCACTTAAAATCTGATATGAGAAATTTCTCCCTATAAAAAGAACAGTGTCCTGAGGCAGGCAATTATCTGCTGAAATGAAAACAGAAAGTCAAGCCATAGGATAACAGCTGAAACCTCAAAGAACAGAAATATTTATCAGTGGTAATTTTAAAATAAAATACATAAAATTTATCTCAAGGTCCTCTAAGATTTTCTTTCAATTTGTTTTTCTTCTGGGCAAAATTCCTGCCAATTTGAGTTGTGGGCAATTTTACAAATGATGTAGAAAACAAGCGTTTGTGCTTTTGGGGCAATTATTAGGGAAACTTTGGAGTTATTCTTATTGGGAACCCAGATATATTTATTCTGTTGCATACTGACTTTCTGGAATGACGGCCTTTTGTGAATACTAAAACCTAAAGAATAATGGGATAAGAAAGCTATGACTAATCGGAGGTAATTGCCATAAATTGGAACCGCACACTGGGGTAGTAGGATTAATTACTTCTAGGGAGTTTATCACCAGCAATTTTCAAGTCTGAGGGGATACCAATGAGGTCCGTTTTCTAGGTATCATCACATAGGCTGGTAACTAAAGTTAATGACCATTTGATGGCTAGCTAATAAAGCCTGGGGGAGGGGAAAACACTTTGAATTTAGAAATTCTTTGAACTGCGGGTATAATAGGAACCTGGCAAATCACATAATCCAGTCTCCTCAAAGTATAGAAAAGGAAACCAAAGCTCCTAGCAGTAAAATCAAGCATCCTGCCCAGTGTTTTTGTCTACTTCTTAGGTTTTTTTTTCTTAAGATTGCTTCTTTTAGGGCAGACTCACAGTTGGAATTCAGAATTTAATTGGTTGCTGATATCAATCTGGCATAACATTAAGATCAGCATTCAGCTCAGGTTCTGTATGTGTCAGTCATCTGACTTCTTATTTGTGTGGCTGTACTTCTACCTCAAACATCACTGTGTGTATCACGTTTTAAATTTTATTATAAGAGACACAGGCTGAAGCTTATATTATGTCATGATTTTTATGTCTTAAAAAACATTTAAAAAAAGACATTTAGATCACAGCCTTTGGAACTTATGAAGATATTTATTTTACATTCTTCTATTTACTAAGTACCTTGACATATCCCGAACTGATCATGGGATTCAGTTGGGGCTGATGACATTTACTTTTTCCACCTAATCTCTGTGAGTCAAAGGTGCTCCCCTGGGAAGTTCTCAGAGTCTTACAGCTCAGTTGGACTACTGGATTCTTTTTAAAAAAGTAAAGTGTATCAATAATATTCACAAACATATATGAAAACCAAACCATGCTTACAAAGCACAAAGTTTTCATTATAATGTGTGATACATTTCAGACTATTAGTGTTAAAATTGAAATGTTGATTCTCCAGAACAATTTAAAAATCATCTGGCTACTTATACTGAATCACTAGGAGGTATGATTTGTTGAACACATTAGATAAACAAATACTAAGATTTAAATGTCACATTGACTTATTTTAAACTTCTAAATTCTTTTTTTTTCTGCTCTTTATGGTGATGCACAGGGGTCACTCCTGGCTGTGCACTCAGGAGTTACCCCTGTTGGTGCTCAGGGGACCATATGGGATGCTGGGAATCGAACCCGGGTTGGCCTAGTGCAAGGCAAATGCCCTACCTGCTGTGCTACTACTCCAGCCCTAAACTTCTAAATTCTTAATATTGTTCTTGATAAATTAGTTATATAATATAAAACTTTGTGAAACTTCTAAGTTATCTTATCAGATTATAGAATCAATGAATACTTACTAAAAAATGTGAAAATTCAGAAACCAAAAAAGAAGCAGTATCATCTTTAATATCTATTGAAGAAAATAAATGTTACCATTTATAATTCAATGTGTTCTAATGTAGTATGGCAAGATCTCTTCCTGTCTAGGAAAGGAAATTTGTAAAAGCTATAAATATACTCTGTTGAATAACTGTACCAGAGGCAAATATATTTAATATTTAAAGCATATGTTCATGGGGCTGAAGAAATAGTACAGTGGGTAAGGCACTTGCCTTGCACGTGACTGATCCAGGTTCTACACAGTTGTCTGCCCTCCACTCCACAAGAAAAACCCCTCAAGAAATAAAACACAGGGTCTTGTAAAGGAACTAGAATATAAAGGATTACATAAGAATTTAAGAAGACAGCAAGTGGGAGTGACTGAAGAGAAAAATATAGGTGAATTCATCAAGCAAAGGAAATGGGATGTTTGTCACAATGACCTATGTACTATCATGGGTGCGGTTACATTTAGGGATCAAAATGTGTGAGGTACTTAGTTGAAAATAGATATGGGTACTTTTATATTCAAAAAACTTGTACAAAATTGATAAGATGTATATGAACTCAAAAGCATTCTTGACAGCATAGCTGTCATCTCCATGATAGGCTTTCTGTAAAGGTGTTCACATGATAGAGATTGGACTCTCATCAAGAAATAATGAAAATCAGCATCATACTGTTCCCCAGAGCACCACCCTGATGGCCTGGGTAATCCCTGGCTCTGCAAGGCCCCAGCTGTACTGCATCTTAGACCCATCATCAGAGCTTCATGTTGACTCATTAGCCAGGTATTGGAGAATTGCTGGACAACCCCCAGACTTTCTGAGTATGGCTTGGACGGCCCCTTAAAATAAATTAAAAATTTAGAAACATAACCTGTTTTTCTAGAGAATCTAAAATATGCCTCTGAACCAGGGTCAGGTCATAAGCACTAACGCTACTTTATGCTGACTTCTCCTCCCATATATAACTTGAACTAAATTATTCCTTAGAATATTATAAATAAAACATGAGTGAATACTAAAACCAAATATCCCTTTTGTTTAATTTCCAAATTGAAATGTATTCAATTTTTTCCTTTAAGACACATAATTTGCTATTGTTTTTAGATTTAATCTCTCGAAATCTGTGGGTAGGCAAACCTAGCATTTCAGAAATTAAGCCAGACTAGCAAAAGAATATAGATTAAATTATACTGCCCATTGATACTCTGCACTAAACATTTTCATTCCATGTATAGTATATGTCTCATGGTAAATTTCTTATAACTAGTCTACTGGACTTCCAGATTTTTGAAAGTGAAACATCTGAACTTATCAGCGAGGGTGTTTTAGAAAATGGTTAGCATTTCGTTTTTTAGACTGAGTAAATGAGATTGTTCTCCTCATGTGGGTAAGCATTATTCAATCCATTGGGTGCCTACATAAGACAAAAAACGTTAAGGAAGACTAAATGTACTATTTCTGCTGGAGTGTTTGAGCTGGAATATTGAATCTTAAATTTCCTTGAACTGAGATTAATACCAGTAGTGATCCCTGTTCTCCCATTTTCTGTTTTGGATCAGAATTTATACCACCAGCTGTCCTTGGTCTCTGACTTTTACATGGCAGATGACAGGTTTCTCAACTTCCAAGAGCATATGATATAATTCGTTATAACTGTTCTGCACTGTAACACTGTCATCCCGTTGCTCATCAATTTCCTCAAGTGGGCACCAGTAACATCTCCATTGTGAGAATTGTCACCATTTTTGGCATATCGAATACACCACGGGTAGCTTGCCAGGCTCTGCCATGCGGGCTGGATACTCTTGGTAGCTTGCCAGGCTCTCCAAGAGGGATGGAGGAATTGAACCTGGGTTGGCCACGTGCAAGGCAAATGCCCTACCTGCTGTGCTATTGCTCCAGCCCATAACTGTTCTAATTTTATAAATACAAATTTCCTATTGGTTCTGCTTCCCTGGACTTAACACAATACCCTGCCTTGTGATAATAAAAATAAATGCCACATGGCATCTATAGGATCCAGTAGTAACTGCTAGCAATTGTACTCATTGTTAAAAGTGTCATTGACATTGGTGAAAAACCTGGTGAGTAATATAATTAATGAAACAATAGATAGTATATAAAGAAAGTGAATCACTATTAGTGGAGATGGAAGGAATTAAGGTAGGAAGGTACCTTAAATGATGAGGTTTTCACTTTTTTTTTCTTTTTGGGTCATACCCAGTGATGCACAGGGGTTATTCCTGTCTCTGCACTCAGGGATTACTCCTGTCGGTGCTGGGAGATCATATGGGATGCTGGGAATTGAACCTGGGTTGGCAGTGTGCAAGGCAAATGCCCTACTCGCTGTGCTATCGCTTCAGCCCCAAGTTTTCACATATTTTTAAATGTGGTATTATAAGCTGTATGACTAAATGGAGATCAAATGACCCAAAATTCTACTCATCCTTACAATAGGGACACATATAGCACTGACATATAATTTAAAGACAATATTTTTGTTATGATAAAGTGTTATTTTATATTTGTTAACTCTTACATTAGTGTTAGTATTATCTGCCCCATCCCTTCCCAGTTCCACATTCTTTCCCTCCCTTCCCTCTAATCTCAGTTCTTTCATCTGAGTCCAAGGCTTTCTTTCATTTACCAGTTAAAAGAAACTTATTGAATGAAGAGTTTAAGGAGAGGTATTTATAATTATTCTCTTATTATGGATAAAAAGCACAAGTTACTAAAATTTGTTTTGAGATACAACTAAAAACGTTAAGTTTTTAGTTTTCTAGAATCAAAGGATTTTTTCAGTTGTTTTTTCAAAGTCACCTTCTGTTAATTTGAAGTTAGCATCAGTATTCAACTAATGATGCAGGACCTTACACAATTATTTGGGAATAGCTTATTTCAGAGAAGGTACCTGGAACATGTCCACAGAGATGGAAAATCTTTTCTTAGCAGAGAATTCAATATGCATGATTCCAAAACAAAGAGACACTGTTCACCACAATATAGCAAGACACAAGGCAGACAAGTGAATGAAAACAGTTTTCATCAGTACTCAAATTTTCAGTTGCATAAATTTGATGCCACTTGTGTTATGCATTGTCTTTGCTAATTTGGATTTCAGTTGACTGCTTAGCAAATTAAATAAAAATGAAAGAAGGAACTTTTTTTTTGGTTTGTTAGATATTTTTAAAAGAGTAACATTACTTTGTGGTTAATTTGTTGCTATTTTGTCAAATCAGTTAACTTGGTAAGATTCTATTGTCAAGGAAAGACCTGTTTTGTGTTTAAAGGTGACTATATACAGTAGAGCTTTCAAGATGGTGCAGTGGCAGTGAGTCATTTTATATATAGCACTGCAATTGGCTTTTCTTCTTTCCCTTTATAAATAGTATGAAATTTGGGATGACACCAACTGCCGACTCCCTTTGCAGTATGCTTTCATAGATCAGAAGTACCCACCTAGGAGTGAAAATATATCTGTGCTATGCTCATTATATTTGCCTACAGGGTCAGCCTTACCCATGAGGGAAGTTGAAAGCCATTGTTGTTGGTGTGATTGAGAAGCTAAAAGCAAACTCGCTCATTCAGGGAGGCAGTAAAAGCTTGCTCCTACTTTTTTTGCTGTTAAAAAATTTCTCTGAATTTCAGTTTCCTCATCTTTAAGATACGGATTTTTAAAATTAGGGTAATTTTTGGATAAAATAAATGAGTGTTTTAAGCATAATAGGCACTCAGGAAGTACTTACTTAAGCCAACTGAGGTTAAGATTCATTACAGTACTTGGCTATATCCAGTTAATTATTGTCTTACTAACCTGTAGCTGGTCCTAGAAAGGACCATTTCTGGTTGAAATGCCTCCTGAGAAGTACTTCACTTTGCCAGAGCAGTCTTTGACTTCTCTACATGAATTCACTTTATGATCCTTTCAACTCAGCAGCAGAGAGAAAAATTCAAGGATGAAGCCCGTGGCCTGGGGCAGAGTTCAGTGTTTGGCCAATATGATAACACCATGACCAGAAAGAACAAAGAATCATGGGAGGGTCAGAGAACCCCACGGGTTATTAGAAGCTGCTTTTGATTTGGGAGGCAGCACGGCTCTTTTTGGAGCACCATTGATACCCACCTCTATCAATGGACTGAAATCAGAACAAGTCCCAAAACACAGCCAGGGGATCGGGGATTACAAGGACTGGGATTGGGGTACTGTGGATATGAAGTTGGATACTGGTACATTAAGCTCAGAGTTTGCAGAGTCTGAAGTTGATCTGGAATATAGAGAACCAACCTCTTTAAAGGCTGCAGTTCAAGGGGCAGCTGTTCCTCTTGTTCTTTAAAAGTTTTGAACATTATACTTCAGAAGATTAGGCTTAAAGGCAGCTAAGTGAGGTGAGGGTTTGTTACAGAAAGACATTGGTGCCTATGAGGTATAGTGTGAGTGGGCATAGTCACCCATGAAGACGGATGGCAGATGTCTTGTGAAGAAGATCTTTTCCCAGTTCACAAATGAAATCAGATTATATTTGCCCATCATTTGGTTCTTCAGTTTCCAGGAATAATATTTACATTAAACAGGGTTAAGACACTTGCCTCACACAAGGCTGACCCTGGTTAGATTCCTAGCACCACATATGGTACCCCAGGCACCGCCAAGAGGGATTCCTGAGCACAGAGCCAGGAATAAGCCCTGAGAACTGCCAGATGTGCTCCTTCCAAATGTCCTTTATATCATTGTCTATATAGTAGAAATTGTTTAAAAAAATCAAATGAGACATATTTATAGGGTTTCTTTACTCACATTGAAATACTTGTCCATGTCTTCATTCAAAAAAACTAATAACTGATTTAAACTTGTCAGGCTCAGTATCTGTGGATCCTCAGATAATGATTTGGCCAGTAAAGAATGTGAGTTGGTTCACAGGGTCCTCAGTAACAAGGAAAAGGAGGTGCTTCCTGTTGATTGATTCTCTGGCACCTATTCTACAGAAAACTGGTTCCAGTGAGTCTCTAGACATGCATGCACATTTCTGAAAGCCAAGGGAAAGGATTGGTAATTACATACTATAAAATGTCAGTATTTCTTGTAGCCTAAAATATGTGATTTATGTGCTTATATATGAAATACAGTCTCTTGCTCCCATACCTGGCTGTCTTCCCTGGGTCCCCTCAGAGGGGGTGGGCTTCAGTTTCCCTCCCCGCCCCGAGCAGAGCTCCCGTGGCTGAAGAGCTCCGGAGCCTAGCCACAACCATGCTCAAGGCCCCTCTTCACATGTTCAGACAAGCTTCATGCATGAAGGAACCGACAGAGGAACCCAGGTATGTGGGACCCGGGGCTGAGACCTCCAAGCCTGCTTGAATCGGGACTGGGCCTCTTCCGCCCAGATTCCCCATTTTCCAGTAGCTAGGCGGTCACACCTAGGGACTACTCCCAGCGCCGTGTAATGCCACCAATGGCCAACATCCAGAGACTATAAAACCAGGCTCCCGGAAGGAGACATCTTATAGCCTAGTTCTCCCTCTTGGAGAACCTGGCGGGCTACTGAAAGTTTACTGCGTACATGGGGAGAGCCTGGCAAGCTATTGAGAGTTTCCTGCCCATATGGGCGAGCCTTGCAAACTCCCCATGGCTTATTCATATGCCAAAACCAGTAACAATGATAGGTCTCATTCCCATGACCCTGGTAGAGCCTCCAATGCGGCACCATTGGAAAGGATGAATAAAGAGAGGCTTCTAAAATCTCAGTGCTAGGATGAATGGAGATGTTACTGAGACCACTCAAGAAATTTGACGATCAATGGGATGATGATGATGATGATTATATGAAATACTCGATATATATTGAATACATGCATATATGTAAATTCAAACTCACCATTTTTAAATTACATACTCTTTGTAGGCAAGGTTGACTTCATCTTTTATATTTTTCTAATTTCATCTTTTAATTGAGCATGGTACTGATACAAATCATCAATTAGCAAATATTTGTAAAATTTCCTCCATCTTTAGATATAATGAACACCCTGCAATAAAAGCTTATCACACTATTTAGGAACTTAATATATTTTAAATCATTTTAGTCTCACAAATATGCTGTAATGTTACTATAATTTCTTATCAAGATACCTAGGTTGAGAGAGGTCAAATTTTTTTTATAAGTTATACAGAGAGAGAGGCAGAAGGGAGATTACAGAGCAAGTATTCTGGCTTTACTGCGTATGCCTTTAACTGTTATTCCATGATAGCAGACTTTGGTGCTACAGTGATGCTGAATTGATCTGAAGGGAACCCCTGCTGTAGCAAAAGTCATCATTTAAAAGAATTCCAAATGAATAAAAATAAGCTCTGGCTGTCTTATTACTTCCTCCTGTGAAAACACATAGATATCAAGTACAGCCTAATTTAAAATACAATCTCTGGGTCAGATACAATATTCATTTTAGGAGCCCTGGGTGGCACTTCAAAAATTGGCAGTCTCTAGAGTAGCTGAGGGTGTTGCTACAAACCTCCCTGATATATATAAAAAATGATCTTGAGGCTAATGTGCATTGTGAAGGTACTAAGTAATCTATATGCATCTGTCACTTAATAATCAACCTCAGATCAATAAGTCAATGCCATTACCATTGGTGAAGAAATTGAGACACAAAACAGTTAGACAACTTATTCAAGGTCACAGAAACATAAAGTAATAAAGTGTTAATTCAAATCTAGTCCTCATCCTTCTGACTTCAGAGTTTAAGTTCTTAACACAGTTTCCTCCTCCAACCCCCACCACACCCCTGCACACACACACACATATGCAGATGTGTGGACACACACAGATTGGATTTTATTTGGCCATTAACCCTATCTTTACATTTTGTAAGTTTGTGAAGAAGTGAAGTAGAAAAGGAAAGCATAGAAATTACTAATTTCATATGGCAGGATTAGTTCTTATTGATGAGAATGTGGCCTCCCATAAAATTGATTCTGTGATGTTAACACTGGAAGAGTCTTAAAGTTTTTTTTTTTTCTTTTTAGGTCACACTTGGCAATGCACAGGGGTTACTCTTGGCTCTGACTCAGGAATCAACCCTGCTGGTGCTCAGGGGACCGTATGGAATGTTGGGAATCAAACCCGGGTCGGCTGTGTACAAGGCAAACACCCTACCCACTGTGCTATTGCTCCAGCCCAAGTCTTGAAGTTCTTATGCACATAAAAGCCAAATCTAGAACCAGCTCAGTTTTTGAGACTCAGGAGAATTACAGAAGACAGGTGATCTTAATCCTAGCTCTGAGAAAAAGGGATGACATAATAATACTCAATAAATTAAAATTTAGATACCTTTCAAAAAGAATCTAGAGTTATCTTGGATAGCTAGGTCTAACTTTGGACATGAACTCAATTTGTTTTATTGATCACCAAACAACTGTAGTTGTTCAGAAAATTGTCCTAAAAGTGTATGTGATAGATGGGTGTTACCTATTAAAAAATTAAAAATTCTTTCCTGGCCAGTGAAGCTAATTTAAGGAAGAGATTTTGCTCAGGCAGTTGAAATCAAGGAGAACCTATGGTCTTATGCACCTCGAAGACAAAAATGAATGTACAATAAACTATTAAGGAAAATATAGGGAATGTTTAGGTCGTATTTACAATCCTTTTCCATGGATCCATAACATTATAACATAGTATAACCATTTCATAATATTACAAGGTGCTTTTCAGAGATATATCTTTTATATATCTATTTCTAGGAGCACTTTTGGAAATTTAATAAGATACTAGTTGAGATACTAAAATATGCTTCTATAGTTCTCAAACTTATATTCATAAAGTATTTTAGAGTTTATTGTGCATTAATAAATATGATCTCATTCAGTTTTAGACAATTATGATTATTTGAAAGGGCATGCATGCTTGATTCTATTTTAGAAGTAAAGCAGGAGTGGTCTTCTATATTCTTTAAGTTGTTGCCTGTATTCTAGATCTTATCAATCTACTAAATTTCCAAATTTATTTAGAAGCTTGGTGATGATGCTTTTTTTGGTTATTTTACACAATAAAGTCAGTTGAATTGACACCTTTCACTTCTATCCAGTAGCCACAGCGAATGAGACAAATAGACGCTGTGGCATTTCCAGGTTGCTAGCTAGCTTGGACAGAACATGGGAAAAGTCTAGCCATTAAATGAACACAAAATCTTCTTTCCCATCCTGGCTTCCTGACTCCAGACATGTGAGCCAAGGTTTTCATTAACAGCTACATTTAAAACCGTTAGCAGCTGGGATTTTCACAAAGCCATGTCATAGGGTGATGCAAAATCACCAAACATTCTAAAACATAGCATCAGAGTTATAGTAATTTCCTATCCTATTTTTGCCTGGGCACATATTTGTGGTCCTCAATGTAAACTAACTTAGACAATCCTGGCCTTGTGGGTATTGTTAAGAGTAATATAAAATTTCATTAATTAGAAAAATAATAATTACTGGTTTAAATCATTTTTTTTAGTTTTTAGTTTTCGGTATTCACTATTCAGTTTTTACTATTTTTACTATTAATTCTATTTAGTTTTCAGTATTCACTTTACACTATGATAGTGTGCATTGTACTGAAATAATAGTTTTCCAAGTCTTACAAATGAAGGAGATATTAATATAACTCCAAAACATAGGTTCACATTATTGTACCAATCATTTGTCTGAGAATTTTGTGATGTTCCTAAATGCATAACAACACCTATGCTATTTCTTTGTAGTATTTGGTTTTCTTAATGTGAACTGTCTCCAGTAACTATGCATTGCTTGTGTAGTACTTTATTGCTTCAGTGCCTAACACTATGCCTGGCACTTTGAGAAATACAATAATTTTCTCTTCAGTTTATAATGCTGTTAAAATTAAAAATAGTAAATGCATTTATATATTTATCAATTTATTTACTATATTCTGGAATTTAATGTAGCTCCATATTTTAATGCCATGATTTAATCAAATTATGGGGAATGTTAGGGAAAATAGTAGCAGAACAATAAAATGAGGATAACTTCCAATTATTTATATTGATTTATTGATCAATGGTTCACAGATCATCAATACAAGTCTTCTTGTATCACTTTAATTGTTAAATATCTTAAGTTTCTATAGCATGTAGTAAAAATATCGAGGAGTTTTGAGTTTCCTAAGGGACTGAAAATAGACCATGTTTTTATTTCAGAGATAATTCTTTCCTTACCAACAAATTATAAATAATTGCCTGTCTAGGCAGTAAGAAAGTGGTTCACTCATAATGTCCAACTGGGGTCTCAGCTCTCATCTTTAACTCAGTGATGTTCTCAGTCACGACATCTGGCACTTGACACCTTAGTCTGATGTTACTGTACTTGGCTGAGTACCTTATCACATTTCACACACTGCAGGCCACCATTAGCCTGAATAATTAGGTATTATAGCAGTCTCCCCTTTCCAAGATGTTGTCATGAATATGAAGTGATTGGAAAGAATTAAAGTATTTCGGATGCCTTTGCAATCTCTTTATTAAGAGTAATTTGACTGTACTATAAACAAAGATGCTTCTAAAACAAAAGATTCACAAGCAAGGCCACAAATTAATTTTCTTAGCAAAATTTTGTTACTAGACTTAGAAGACCAATTTTGATTGGTTATTCGCAAAATCTAGAAATTAAATATATAGATTTTTTATAAAGATTTTTTAAATTGAATCACTGGGAGATAGACCCTTACAAAGATGTTCATGATTAGGTTTCAGTCATACAGTTTTCCAGCACCCATCCCTCCACCAGTGTACATTTCCCAGCACCAGTATCCCCAGCACCAGTATCCCCAGTTTCCTCTCTCCCTCCCTCTCTCTCTCTCTCTCTCTCTCTCTCTCTCTCTCCTTTTGGGCACTGAAAGGTTATTTTGTATATCCCCTTACCTACTTTTAACACTCAGTTCTTGTCCAGTGTGATCATTTCCAACTATTATTGTCATACTGGTCCCTTCTCTTACCTCCCCTTTCCTCCCTACACACTTGTGGTTGATTCCAACTATTGACTAGTCTTCTTACCCGTTTTCCCTGACCTTGGATATTAGTCTTTTATTATATATTTTTATATTCCACAAATGGATGCAGTCATTCTATATCTGTCTCTCTCCTGTCTCATTTCACTTAGCATGGTTCTCTCCATGTCCATCCATTTATGGACAAATTTTATGACTCTATTTTTCCTAACAGCTGCATTGTCTTCCATTGTATGGACATAACATAGTTTCTTTTTCCATTTGTCTGTTCTCTGGCATTCAGATTATTTCCAGATTCTGGCTATGGTGAATAGTGCTGCAGTGAACATGGGACTGCAGATGATGTTTTTTCCCCAGGGAATATTCTCACAAGTGGTGTCGCTGGGTCAAATTGGAGCTCAATTTCTAGTTTTTGGAGGAATGTCAATATTATTTTCCCAAAAAACTGGGCCAGTAAGCATTCCCTCCAGGAATGAATGAGAGTCCCTTTCTCCTTGCATCTGCACCAGCACCGGGTGTTCTTGTTCTTTTGGATGTGAGCTAGTCTCTGTGGTGTGAGATGATACCTCATTACTGTTTTGATTTGACAACAAGAGAGTTTATTGTCATGGGATTTTGTGGCATCTTTCTGTAGGATTTGTTGTTTTTGTGGGGTTTGACTTTTCTTACAGTAGTCCCTTCAGTCCTTCTTTTAAAGTTGGTTTTGAGTCTATAAAGCTCATGAGCTGTTGTTTATTTATTAAGTAGTGTATCATTTTTTCAAATCTGAATGAGAACTTATCCGGATGAAATATTCTTAGTGAGGCTTTCATTTCAGTGAGTTTTTCACTAAATCCTACCACGATATTTGGGTCTGGAGGGTTTCATTTGATAAGTCTGCTTTAAATCTAAATGATGCTCCTTTGTATGTGATTTCTTTCTTTGGTCTTGCTGCTTGGAGTACTGTGTCTCTGTCCATGGTATTCATCATTCTGATTAGGATTTGTCTTGTCTTAGGTGGTCTCTTTTAACTGGCACTCTTCAAGCTTCTTGAATCTGGATGCCTGCCTTCTATGGCTCTGGAAACATCTCAACAAAGATGTCTTTAACTGTTACTACCTCACTGGGGTTGCCTCCCTGTCCCTCTGGGATGCTGATGATTCTTATGTTGAATTCATCCCATAAGTCTCTTACCCACTCGAGTTATTTTGAGGTATCTTTCCATCTTTAGTTTTTATTTGGGTGCTTTCTGCTGTTCATCTTCAAGCTCACTGTTTCTGTATTCAGCTGTTGTCATTCTATTGTTGAGGGTACTCACTGAATTCTTTATTTCATCTACCAATTTTTTTCATAAGTGATATTTCTGTTGGTAACTTTCTTATTTCTGTTCTCATTTCTTCCTTTATTTTATTGGCTGTCCGTTCCACAGTTTCTTTCATATTCTCCTGTATTTTGTTGGATGTCCATTCCATTGTTTTTTTGAACTTATTAAACATCCTTACCATTTCATCTCTGAGTTCTTTATCAGAGAGATGATGTATGTGGGTATTCCTTATTGAGGCTTCAGGCTTCTTTTCTTCATTTACTCCTTGTAGTGGAGATCTGAACTATTTCCCCAAGATGCTGTGGCAGTGTGGAGGTGGAGCCTTCTCGCTCACTATCATTGTACCCTTCTCACTGCCAGGGAGGACTCTGGGCAAGCTTGGTAAATGGTGGGTGGTCTCTTCTTTCCCCTTCAAGGATATTACCTTCCTCTCTTGTGCTCCTGTGTGACTTATGTGGGGCCTTTAGTGCTAACTCAGGAGAGCTGTTCTTTTAGATTCGGGTTGTATAGATTCTTGTGTTCACCATTATTTTGGTGAGTTTAGGGGGTATTTTGTTTGGAATAAGCTAGTGGACTATTGTCCTAATGTGGCTGACTTAGCCCCAGGCTGCCCTCATAAGAGTTTGATATAGGAGGCTGAGATATGGGTCCAATGCATTATGAAAGAAGAAAGAAGAAATTAACTGTTAGCCACGTGAGCTGCAGAAGGACCTTCTTGTTTGCTGTCACCTTTTGCCAAGCCACTCCGGAGGCCCCCACCCCCATTGCTGTACTTGTAGTGGGAGGGGCTAGCATTGGTCCAGATCCTGGGTCAGGGTTACGCTTTGAGTCTCACTGCCAGCACCCTTCTAAAAATGCAGGTGTCCCCTCTCACCTAGGCTCTCATCTAAGCACCTGTGGCCACAGAGGGTCTTCCTGTTTGCCGTCACCTCTTGCCAATATATATAGTTTTAACTTCTGTTTTATTCCAAGACCATAAACTGTTGACAATATACTTGGTGCCACTTAATATGATCAAAATCAATACCTTCAAAAAAAAAGGTACTGTGTGTTAGCTTAAGGCCTAAGGCAAAGGAAATACCCATAGAGCATGACACTTTATTTGGGTAAAATTTAATTAGCTTGCATAAAACTAAAATGCATATAATTTATAGATCATTAAAAAATTGAACCACTTGGGGCCGGAGCGATAGCACAGCGGGTAGGGCGTTTGCCTTGCACGTGGTCGACCCAGGTTCGATCCCCGGCATCCCATATGGTCCCCCAAGCACCGCCAGGAGTAATTCCTGAGTGCAAAGCCAGTAGTAACCCCTGAGCATCGCTGGGTGTGACCCAAAAAGCAAAAAAAAAAAAAAAATTGAACCACTTAAATGGTGACTTAGACATAACTCTATGGTTTTTTGAGTTCAAAAGAAAGCAGAAATCTCAAAACCCTAAAAATTTTATTGAAATTCAATTTGAATTTAAAAGTGCAGTCAGTGTTTTCTAAATACTCAAGAAAGTAGATGGTTTTCTATCACTTCATGATTATACAAAATATTGTCTTTTGGGAAAAAACACTATTCTCTATTGAACAATTCTTACTGAAAAATGGTTGTAAACGTCTCTTGTCTATGACAAGTATAAATTCCATAAAGAGAGGCGTTAAACATTTTTTTTTCATTCTAAACACTATTTAACTTTCAGAGTAAATGCCTATCTATCTCAGATACTCAATAAATGTTAGATAAATTTAAGGTAGAACAGTGCCTTCTAATTCTTATTCTGGTTTATACAGAAGTGTAAATTTTCATTTTCCTCCTAAAAGGTTTCAGCCTCCTACATGGAACCACTTCACTGATTTACACGTAATTAAAGCGAAAAGAACTCTTTTTAAAAAAACATGTATTTTCAACCTATAATAGTGATCTATTACTCTCTCCTTCTCTATATCTGTCTCTCTTTTTCTCTTGCTTCTTAATATTCATTACTTTTCCCAAACTTCTTAAATTCTAAACCATGTATTGAAATAAAGCCTTTTTTGGTTTATTATTATTTTTTACTTAGTCACCATGAAATTACAAAGTTATACATGATTGAGTTTTAGGCATATAATGTTTCAACAGAGCTTCGCTAGTGCCCACTTCCCTCCTTATAGAAGTCCGAATATGTCCCCAGCTACAGGCTCTGTCACTCTCCACTGCGTGCTCAGGGATATTTTTTTTAACATTGTAGGAGTACTGCTATTTGTTCAGCCATTAATTAAGCAGATTGAATTGGGCATGAACTCCACATTTTTTAAAATTTTATTATATCATCGTGAGATAGAGTTACAAAGCTTTAATGTTTGAGATTCAGCCATGTAATGATGGAACACCCATCCCTCTGCCAGTGCACATTTTCCACTAACAATGTTCTCAGTATTCTCCCTCCTCCCCCCAACACCCTGACATCCCAGTCCTCACCCTCCTTCTATGGCAGACATTTTCCCCAATACTCTCTCTCTAATTTTGGGCATTATGTTTTGCTAGAATTATCCCACCACCACTCAAACCTACCTGCCAGGAGCAGATGCTAGATAATTTATTTTCCATTGTTCAGTTTGAATATCATGAGAGTTTTTGCGGCTGTGATTTTCTAGATTGTAAATGGTTGGGTTCTGAAGACATCTAATCCATTTTGGGATTCAGTTGGGAGTCTCTGGGCCAGAGCTGTTGGTGCCCTAAGATGGCACCCGGAGGCAAATTGTGGGATTGATAGCCAGTCTGCTGGATGGGCAGGGACCTGGGGAAGGACAGCCCAGTTCCTCTGCCACTATGTGGCCTGAAGATTTAGTCCTGGAACCTGCATATAGGGGAGGGGTCTTGCTTGTGGAAGCTCTTGGTCACTGGGATTCTGGAGTGGGTGGGGAGACTGCACCTGCTCCATCTGGGGTGCCCTGGGGAAATGGGCTCTGTATGGGGCCAAAAGAGATCTCCAGAGTTGTGGTGTCTTCAGGGACTTGCTGCTGTGTCTTTGAGCCAGGGCTGTTGGTATGTTAAGATCCACAATACAGAATTTTCAGCAGATTATATCTTGGTGAGATCCATCCTGAGACTCAGGAATCAGGCCAGGGTTATAGCGGTGATTTTGGATTGTGGAAGCAAATGGCTGCTGGGGGCTCTGTTTGGGTGGGCCACCAGACCAACCCGCCCCCTCTCCTATTTACCCATCTGTTCAGCCATGCACAGGTCTGAGCTTATCTTCGACTTTTGATCTCATTCAAGATTTATCTGTGGGTCTCTGAAATAAGGCCAATAAATGAGCTTGTGTAGCTGAGCCAAAGGTGATATGTGGGTGTGGTTCCCACATACCTAGCTTTTGGCCATTTAATTTCTTGATAATCCTGGTCCCAAGTTGTTGAGGTCTGGCCAAAGGCACAGTGGCAATTTTAGGGTATCAGGAAGCCTGAAGGCACCATCAGGATGCTGATGCACTCGCCCCGCAGGTACAGGTTAACCTGTTGGCGGTACCATACCCCCAAATGTTCAGAGATTTGAACATGCTTTTGTTCTTCAGTGAAGTTTTTATTTTGGTTCTTCTAAAAACATATTCAATGTCTTCCTCATTCTGTTCATGATATTTTTGAAAAGATTTGACCTTAATTTTAATAGTTGTTTAATACCCTTCTCTACTAATTCCATTATCTGTATTATTTTAGTCTTATTCTATGAACTGATTTTTCTCTGATTATGCATCATATTTTCCAACATCTTTGTACATCTAATTAGAAACTATTATGAATTTGCATTGTTGAGTGTCCAGATTTTGTGGCCTTCCTTTAAAGGGCTTTGGACATTTTTGTTGTTCTGTTAAGCCATTGTTACCTGTGAAAAAATTAAACCCTTTTCAGAATTATTTTTAAGTTTTATAACACCTCTACTGTTAGGTTTATTTCAGTAATGGTCTAGTCCCAGTAAGGGTAAATCAGAAATAATGGGCTTTCAGTTCCTCAAGCATGTGACACTCTTTCTTAGTATGGGGATGGAACATTCTGACCCAATGACTTAAAATTAGAATTGCATTGTCATTTGGCTCCATTTTATTTTGTACTTTCATTTATAACTTAAACTTGCAATCACAAATTTATGAATATAATTTCAGCTAGATAGCAAACTCCATGACATCAGGGAAACTAGCATAGTGAAGTCATCATTTTACATCAAATAAATGATATATATTTCAGGATTGTGCAGAGATAATTTTTTAACCAGGACTTAGTGAATATATGTCTTGGTCAGATCGCAACACCAAAACAGCTAGTAGTTAGTAACAGAAGTTAGTAGAGATACCAATTATTTCCTCTTCTAATATTTTCTATATTTTCACTTACTCCTCATGTTTCCCTTGGAAATTTCTACTCCCACATTTCTGCTGAAGAATGGTTATTTGATTCTATTCTCTGGTCATGACTGAACAAACATGACAGATAAGTATTGTAAATCAAACATATACTTTATTTCATAAATGATAGTTGGGTTGTAATTTTCTCCTTGAGGCAAAACTATGTCTTAGTAAAACTAGGCACTAGACAATAGGCCCAGTAGCAGTCTTGGATGTCTCCCTTCACAGAAGACCCGAAGGAAATGTCAACAAATTCCAAAATGGGATAGTTTCCAGGTATAGTGGAGGCAAGCTGGCCAATTTTGTAAGTGTACAATATGAAAAGACAAGTGCACTATAGTTAATATTAGGCAGGTCTTTGCATCAAGAGGTACCATATACTAATTAAAAATTAGAGAGTTCATAGGAATACTTCAATCCTCATGATAACTATATTGGTTTCCTAGGGATGCTATCATAACTTAATTTTTAAAATAACAAATTTATTCTTTCAGTATTTGGATAACTATAAGTGTGAAATGAAGGTATTGGCATGGTTGCAGGCTCTCAGTAAGAATATATTCCTGGGCCTGGAGTGAGAGGATAGCAGGTAGAGCATTTCCCTTGCATGAGGCCGACCCAGGTTCGATCCCCAACATCGGATATGGTCCCCTGAGTACCACCATGGTTAATTCCTGAGTGAAGAGCAAGGAGTGACTCTTGTGCATTGCTGGGTGTGACCCAAAAAGCAAAAAAAAAAAAAAAAAAAGAATATATTCCATACCTCTTTCCTAGAGTCTGGTAACTGCTGAAAATCTTGGGCATTCCTTGGCATAGAGATACATCACTCCAATCATTGCTGTGTCTGCAACATGTCCTTTATTTCTGTGTTTTTCCTGTGTTTCTGTGTATCTAAAATACCTTTTCTATTATAAAGACACCAGTCCTTGGATTTAGAAGCCACCCTAAATACAGAATGCTCTCATCTGGAGATTCTTAATTAGATCTATGAAGACACTCAAGTCAGGTCAGATTCTGGGGCATGGAGGTGGAATTTAAGACTGGGATATACACTTTTTTTGCCTATTACTTAGCACATTACATTAGTGAAAACAGGACTAAATTCTCTTTCAGGAATAAAAGGGTCCAAATAAGATACTAAGTCATAATTCAGACAAAAAGAAAACAAGAGTCTAAATGCAGGAACTCAAACTCAAGGTCAGAATAGGGTCAGGGAGTAAAGGGAATATGACTGTCCTAAGAAGGATTTCTCATGTTTCAGTGAATTAGAAATAGTCTATCATATAGCTGCAATATAAAAATACACCATTTGCATAGCAAAGATGATAGATGATATAGTAGCACTATAGCACTGTCATCCCATTGTTCATCAATTTGCTCCAGCAGGCACCAGTAACATCTCCTTTGTGAGACTTGTTGTTACTGTTTTTTTTTGCATATCAAAAACACCACCGGTAGCTTGCCAGGCTCTGCCTTGTGGGCAGGATACTCTCAGTAGCTTGCCAGGCTCTCTGAGAGGGATGGAGGAATCAAACCCAGGTCGGCTGCATGCAAGGCAAACGTCCTATCCTTTATGCTATTGCTCCAGCACAGCTCCTACCCACTGTGCTATCACTCCAGATGATATAGTAGTACTTGCTAAGTGAAACCATGTAGGAGATATAAACTCAATAAGAACGAAGAACAGAATTTTATTTTATTTTTTGTTGGGTTTATTTTATATTTTTGAAGTCATTATTCAGGGCTGAGATAATGGCTCAAAAAAGGACAGAATTTTTTTTTTAATTTTATTGAACCACTGTGAGATAGCTACAAGCTTTCATGTTTGGGATGCAATCACACAATGATCAAACACCCATCCTTCCACCAATGCACATTCCCCACCTTCCCCCTGCCTCCATGCAGACAATATTCCTCATACTCTCTCTCTACTTTTGGGCATTATGGCTTGCAACACAGACATTGAGAGGTCATCATGTTTGGTCCATTATCTACTTCTGGCACTCATCTCCCATCCCGATTCCTCCAGCCATCATTTTCTTAGTGATCCCTTCTCTATTCCATCTGCCTTCTCCCTTCCTCTCATGAAACAGGCTTCCAGCTATGGCGCAATCTCCCTGGCCCTTGTATCTACTGTCCTTGGGTGTCAGACTCATGTGATGTTACTCTATACTCCACAAATGAGTGCAGTCCCTCTATGTCTGTCCCTCTCTTTCTGACTCATTTCACTTAGCATGATACTTTCCATGTCTATCCATTTATAAGCAAATTTCATGACTTCATCTCTCCTAACAACTCCCTAGTATTCCATTGTGTAGATATACCAAAGTTTCTTTAACCAGTCATCTGTTCTAGGGCACTTGGGTTGTTTCCAGATTTTTGGCTATTGTGAACAGTGCTGCAATGAACATATAAGTACAGATGTCATTTCTACTGTGCTTTTTGCATCCTCAGGGTATATTCCAAGAAGTGTTATTGCAGGGTCATATGGAAGCTCAATTTCTAGATTTTGAAGGACTGTCCATATTGTTTTCCAGAAAGGCTGGACCAGTTGGCATTTCCATCAACAGTGAAAGAGCACCCTTTTTCCCCACATCCACACCAGCACTGGTTACTTTAAAAGTGAATATCTTAACTTGCTTACAGGTTACTGGAAGTCTACACAAAATTTCTAATCAATTATTCAAGATCCTTCTTAGTGTATTACAAATATTTTCCCCAAATTTATACCTCTCCTTTGCTCTGATAACTCCAAGAACAGAAAAATGGACCTATGATTCTTCAATTAGTGCCATATGGATTACATATAAAATAAAACTGAAATAACTCACTTTATTTTTTATTTATTTATTTTTTTTTTGCTTTTTGGGTCACACCTGGCGATGCACAGGGGTTACTCCTGGCTCTGCACTCAGGAATTACCCCTGGCGGCGCTCAGGGGACCATATGGGATGCTGGGATTCGAACCTGGATCGGCCGCGTGCAAGGCAAACGCCCTACCCGCTGTGCTATCGCTCCAGCCCTGAAATAACTCACTTTAAATCTAAAATCTTCAATTCCTTTTAAGCTTCCTTAGCACGTGAAACAACTTTAAAAAATCAAGTTTTTATTACATAATTTAAAAAGGTATATCAGAAATATCATCAATCCCTTATTTTGCATCAGATAGAAGTTTCTTTAATCTTGAATTTCTAGATCTGTTTTAAAGTAATGATGTTCTACTTTTATAGATATCAAAATGTGCTCTGACATGCTCAGGAACATAGGCCTTGTCATTCTAATTTGGGCTTTTCCCCTACCATCTCTCTGAAATGTAATAATAAAAAATGATGAAATTGAACCACTTCATTTTTCTGTGAATGAGTACTGTAGTTTGGAACCAACATGAGCTTTAGTGATTATCTGAAGTCAAGGACTGTTGGGTCAGAGCATCCTAATCAAAGTTGCAAAAATCACTTGCTTCAGAATATGATGACATTTTGGTGCCCTTCCATATTCAAATAGTGTGTAACTTGGCATACCACATCTGTTCAAATGACAGGCATCTCTCTGTCCTTTAAAAGCAAATATAATTTTCCAGTTCTCAGTGAAGACCCACATTGGCTTGGTACTTTAACCAAAGCCTTTGGAGTTAGTGTACACAGAATGCCATTATGGCTACAATTTTGGCCAGGTTTCCCACTGTCTGAAAAATGACCAAAGGTCCCTATAGGTTGCTTGAAGGAACAGCTCTCTGATGACTCATCTAGAGGTTAATGACTCTAATAAGTGCCCCACTGGATTGGTTTTTTGTTTTGATTCATTAGTGGCCTTGAGTCTCTGAACAGAGGTTTTGAAATAGCCTACTGACATGAAATCAAAGGGTCATCTTCTCTCTGACAGTCAGCTCGCCAGAAAAGACCAAAATACGGTCATTTCACAGAATCTGTTGCATAGTGCTTACATATTTTTCATTTTCTCTCTCACTAGTTACCTTAGAAAGCTTTTGTAAAATGCATTTATTTAATCTACTCCAAAGGTCACAGCAACAAAGGTTTCTGCTCTATTGCTATATTTATGCTTGGTCAGTCTTCAAATTTTCAATCTTTGTGGAATTCTTTTCAGGGGGACATCAATTGTACAGCAGTGAATGAAAATTACTGGTGTTCAAGGCTGCAGATGAAACAGGACAGACTGTTTCTCTGTGTGTATTACATTGTGTTGAAATAGAGTTCTCGTATTTTCTGAACTGAAAATCACTTCTGTTGTCTGAAAAATATAAAGGACCTCATGGGGACAGTTGGACAGAATATTTGAAATGAAAAATATTATGGACAATCAGGCTCATGTGGTTTCTGTACACTTAAGTACTTGGCTTCATTCAAATTTAGTGAAAGCTAAATAGCTACCTGACTGTGGTTATGTTCATAATCTGGTAGACTGTTACTGACTTTTACCTCTTGCTTTCTTTTTCATCAATTTCTGTGTGATGTTAAACATACAATAAAAGGAAGTTTTGAGAA
Organism: Sorex araneus; assembly: GCF_027595985.1. Classification (NCBI taxonomy): domain Eukaryota; kingdom Metazoa; phylum Chordata; class Mammalia; order Eulipotyphla; family Soricidae; genus Sorex; species Sorex araneus. The sequence continues at coordinate 105,106,539 of NC_073306.1, forward strand.
GTCCCACATTTCCTTAGCCAACCATTAATAATGAGGAAACACATGCCTGTTTGCTAATCAAATGTAATGAGCAGGTTAATGAAAAGTACATTTTGAGTTTCTCTAACTAATGATCTTAGTTCTATCTCTCAAGTCACAAGGGATGGCTTGAGAAACACGTGACTCGGGGCACTCAATGACATGAATTTAGTTTCAGGGGATTCCTGAGGAAATTGCATAAATTTAATTTCAGGGACTTCCTGAGGAAACTGCAAAGAAAACTTTTAATTTAAAATATAGGTCAGATTTATCAAGCCTAATGTTACTTTATCTCTTTCTTTTTTCTTTTAAATGTAGGAGTACTGCTATTTATTCAGTCATTGGTTAAACTGATTGCATTGGGAATAAACTCCACATTACTTTTTTTTTTATGAATCACCGTGAGATATAGTTACAAAGCTTTCATGTTCGAAATTCAGTAGTACAATGATTGAATACCCATCCGTCCATCAGTGCACACTTTCTACCACCAGTGTACACAGTATATCCCCCCTCCCCATCCCAGTCCTCACCCTGCCTCCATGGCAGACAATTTCCCCAATACTCCCCGCTCTATATTTGGGCTTTATGTTTTGCACAAATTTTCCCACCACCATTCAAGTCTGCCTGCCAGGGGCAGATGCTAGATCATTTATTGTCCCTTGCTCATTTTGAATATCATGCAGCCTTGCGCTTCTGAAATCCTAGATTGTAGATGGTTGGGTTCTAGAGACATTTCTGTAAGGCACTAATCCATTTTGGGATTCAATTGCGCGTTTCAGGACCAGGGCTGTTGGTGTGCTAAAATGGTGCCCGGAAGCACATTGTGGGTGTGACAGCCAGGCTGAAGAGTGGACAGGGAGCAGGGGAGGGACAGTCCAGCACCTCTGCAGTCATATGGCGTGGAGATTTTGGCCTAACACCCGCATACCTGGACCTTGCTTGTGGAAGCTCTTGGTCACCAGGATTCCATCTAGAGTAGGCGAGGAAGTGTACCTGCTCCATCTGGGGTGCTCCGGTGAGATTGGCTTGGTATGGGTCCCAGAGAGATCTCTGACTCTGTGGTGTCTTCCAGAGAGGGACAGCCCAGAGCCTCTGCCACCATGCGGCATGGGGATTCAATCCTGGAATCCCCATACCTTCCAAGACTCGCTGCTGCGTCTCTGACTTTTAATCTCTTATGAGCTCTATTTATGGGTCTCTGAAGCAAGTCTAGTAACGCTGGAGTTGGTTTGTGGGAGTGACTGCCAGTGCTTCCATGTGTATTGGGAAATGGGGGGAGTTACCCACCCCAGCTCCGTGAAAGCCTGGGTGTTTCAGTCACAAAACCCACATATCTGAATTTTCAGCAGATGTCAGGCCGGGGGTATGGTGGTGATTTTAGATTGTGGAAGCAAGTGACTGCTGGGGGCTCTGCTTGGGCAGACACAGGGCAACCTGCCCTTCTCCGATTTACCCCAGTCTGTTCAGCCATGTGCAGGTCCAAGATTAACTGTGGCTTTTGATTTCTTTTCAGATTTATCTATGGGTCTCTGAAGTAAAGCCAATAAATGAGCTTGTATACCTAGCTAGCTAGGTGGTTTTTGGGTGTGTCTCCCACATACCTAACTTTTGGCCATTTAATTTCTTGGTAAACTTGGTCCCAAGTTGTTGGGGTCCAGTCAAAGGCACAGCAGCAATTTTGGAGTGTCAGGAAGTCTGAAGGCTTTATCAAGCTGTTTATGCACTCGTACCGCAGGTACAGGTTGACCTGTTGGTGGCACCATACCCCCGTAATGTTATTTTAAAGGTTAAAAATGTGAAATGAGAAGAGAGTTGGGAAATATTCTTAGTCATCAGATTGATGAGGAAGTGAAAATATAGTCAAGTTATGTGATTATTCTTGCTGATGATTGGGTTGACAACCATCTTTTTTTCTTTTGGGTAATTAACAATGACATTGACAGTAATAATAAAATGTGTCAAGTGAGTTTTATTTGCTATTTTAATCAATCCTCACCTTACCCCTATGAGCTAGACTAAAGTGTTATATCCAGATATGTCAACTAAACTGGGTATCAGAAAGACTGGATATTGTTTTTCCACAGAATTATTTAAAATGTCCTTTTATGAGACAATTGAAGAAAGTTGGTTTTTGCTACTCCAAGAAGTGAATTTGGGATGCCACAAAATCAGAATGAGGAAAAATGGCTTCCTCTTGGCTTTACAGTGACAAATTACAGTTTAATCCATCAAGGATATCCAACAGTCTTAATGAATTCTTTTTTATATGATTATAGTATGATTATTCACTCAGTCCAATTAAAGTGTGCCTATTAGATTCTGTTTTCCAGTGAACAAAAAACTAGAAATGCAACACCATGTTCCTTTAAAGAGAAATAATGACACCTAGTATGGCATTTTAGATAGAAATGGAACAAAATATTTAATATTAAACTGCCTAGTAAAATCCACAAACTTAGAGGTGAATAGTTATATATTCCTTACACTCATCATGAAAAATTAATTGAAGTAATAACTGCTTCTAAAAGTTTACTGAATAATAACTACAAATCCTTTTAGGCTTAATGATAATTTGAGGAAGGAGTTATTTTATTGTTCATATTTGACAAATCAGAAGCTTAACTACAAAGCAATTAAAATCTTACCCAAATTCACACAATCTGTAAATTGCAAGTTAGGATTTGAAGCCAAAAAGAATGCTCTTAACCACTATACTGCATTAATAGTTTAATTAGAGAATTGTTATGCAACCAAAAGACCTTAACAATTGACTTTTTTTAGTATTAGCTTATGTATTAATCATAAAATGTGCGTTTTTGTATTAGTGTCCTCAACAATTTTTTGGCATAGAAATAATTAATATCTCCATTTTTCATATGGAGAAACTGAAATGAGAAATATAAATAATCGGTTTCATGTTAATATGTAAATGATATAACTAAGGTTCAAATCCATTTTTTGTAGCATTTGTTTATTGGTGTAGATGCAATATTTTTGAAAAATAAACCCCAAATAGTATGTTCCTAAATTCAATAAAAAAGAAATTTTCCTAACTCACTTATATTGGCCATGTACTCTCAAAACAATTTAAAAAATTTTTATTTTGACGGGCTGGAGTGATAGCACAACTGGTAGGGTATTTGCCTTGTACACAGTCGACCCGGGTTCGATTCCCAGCATCCCATATGGTCCCCTGAGCACCGCCAGGAGTATTTCCTGAGTGCAAAGCCAGGAGTAACCCCTGTGCATCGCTGGTTGTGACCCAAAAAGCAAAATAAATAAATAAATAAATAAATAAATAAATAAATAAATAAATAAATATTTTGTAAATTAGTTATCCTTTAGCAACAACTTAAATGGCTAAACACAAAACTATAGAAATGCAGTCAAATAACTTGTCTAGGAAATTCCAAGTAACTCTGTTTTCTTGCTCTTTCCCTTTTTTGAAGAACTGTAATAAAATTAGAAAAAGTATGACTTCAGAACTAGAGAAGAAATATATTGACTGTGTTTTACAACTCATTGGCATATTTTCAGAAAAGTGATAATGCAGGAAACTTGCTGCTTCATGCTTAATAAAATTATTTAAGCTTTTTAACAGATTGATTACTTTACATAGCCTTTCTTACTTTCCTATTTGGAAGAGACAAATATCATTTATGTTCTAATTTATTTTGTTTTCCATTTCTACTGAAAAGAACCTATTTAGACAGTTGTTGATTATGTCCCTTATAGATAGATGTGGACCTGGAAAATTATAGATGTCTGTGTCTTCATTTTCAGACATAATAAATAATGCTACTCAAATATGCCTATCTTTCAAAAATAAAATGCATTAATAGTGATACGGGCAAATATAGTTGATAGTCATGAAACAAAACTTACCAACCACTTCTCTCATTTATCATATATTTGAGCAGTCTGGAGTTACACCAAGTTCTAATTCTGGATCTAATTCTGACTTTATAAATAGAATTGCACAGGACTTTGATTAGTTTAGATATTAAGTTTATCATTATGTCTCAAAGTAGGCACTTTGCAGCAGAGTATTATACCTACATCCTTTTCAGCATAAATATCCAGACCAATAATATGCTAGTTTTTTTGTATTCTCTTTCCAATTTTAATCTGAATATATTAGACAAAGAATTTCAGAATGCAATATTCATGCTCAGCTGTTAAAATTCAGTGGGCAGCACTATTAGAGACAAAGCTAGACAGTGAGAAAATTGGCATGAAGTTTTAGGCAACCCTAAAATTTAAACTATTACAGCAAAATTAAAGAACTCTAGAGTTAGGAAAGTCCCTCTTATATAATTCAACTGTTGTTTATGAATGATGAGGTAATAAAACTCAACAAAATTTAACCCACGGTAGATCACCAAGACAGTAAATGTCAGAACTACAGGACTAAAATTCAGATCACAGGACTCAGCTTACGGAGCCTTTAGTTGAGAAGACAGAAACCTCTGAATCTGGAGCACCAACTTTTCCTCGGGCTTTTGTATCTAAGTTCCTGTAACTAAGTTTCTCAAGAGTGAAGAAATCTGCTGCTGTCTTTCAGCTTCAGATGCCACCATACCTCAGGTGAGAAGAAAAGATATTCCAATTACTCTTCTCTGGCCATTATGGACCTGGAAGCAGACTTTCTCGACCCAAACTCCAGTATCTGCACCCCAAGTTCTAACCTCCCCTACTCTGGACATCTCAGATTATCCCGAATCTGGAAAGGCCACCACTCACCTTTCCACACGAAACCCCGCTTTGCATTCCAATCCTTGTGTTCACCCTATATCCTAAACCTCATCACACTTCATACTGTTCCCCCTTTTTTTTCCTTCTGTGCTAAACCCACAAAATCAGGGGTAGCTCTTACTGCTACCAAGACTTTATTCTATTAATACTTTATGCCTAGATTCATCATCTTATCCCATCAAAAAGCCCGCACAAGTAAGTGGTAATAGTAATAAGTAATAGACCTGTAAACACAGCGAGAGGAGAGGCAAGGAAAGTAGCCACATAACCCACACTCTCTCAAAATCACAGCCCCAAAACACCAAAAATCACTCGGAGAGAATTTGCAAGGAAGGGAAAGAGCAACACTCCACCTAATCCCTTAGAGAGCTCTCACAGAACAGGTTACAAAGATTCAACACTCAGAGCACAGGAAGGTCAATGATGAAGTAGTGTAGAAGCCCACCAGTATCCCCAGAGGCTCTTCCAGTACCACCCAGCTTTATAACCTCTCAAATAATGACTTTAGATTTACTGGGATGAGGAAGTTTAATAGCTCAAGAAATGAGAAAACTATAGTCAGAAGTGATAGAACTGCAGAGTGTAGTTAAGTGAAATGAAAAACTCAATGGGAGGTTTCAGCAACAGAGAACAACAGATGAGGAACAAACGGTGAGTTCCAAGATGAAATGCAGGAAATATCCAGAAAACAGCAGAAGATGGGGAAAAGTTTAAAAATAAATCGCAAATCAGAAAAACCCGTTAAGTGTTGATTTCTCGAGCGGGCTCAGTAACCTCTCCATTCGTCCTTTCCCTGAGATCTTAGAAGTCTCTCTTGACTTGGCCCTCCCAATGATGTCACACTGGAGACACTTTCAGGGTCAGGGGAATGGGATCCAGCTTGTTACTGGATTTAGCATATGGATATGAAAAATATTTAAAAATAAATAAACTTTAAAAGTTTAAAAATAGTAAAAATGATCTCTCTATCAGAAAACTGTGGGATAAGCTCAAGAGGAATAATACAAGAATTGCCTGGGTCTCTGAGAAACAAGATGGCTAGATGGGAGAAGAATGACAAGTCAATAAGATCATAACAGATTTTCCCAGAGTTGAGGAATACATGCACCTAAATTTGAGAGGCCTGAATGTCTAGTAAAAACAGAAGAGTAGAGCCAAATAGAAAGAGTGGAGGCAAGACACAAACCTATGAAGACCTTCCCATACAGCCTTGAATATGTTGAGGCTATGTACTTCACATACGTGTTGTATGTGAAATCATTAGAGTCTTTGTACTTGTGGATTCTGTCATTCACAGTATGATTTTAAGAAAGTTTGAAAATTTCTCTGGCCACATTTTTATTTAAAAATATATAATAAAACTTATATGAAATTAGACTACTTTGACCAGTTAAAATACATTTCTTTGCTTTTAGGCTACAGCAATATTTAGGTAATTTGTAATATCTAATATGATATTAAATGAATACCTAATATTTACCTGAGGTATTAGGTATTTATATTTATAAAATATTAGGTATTTTAGGTAGTCAGCAACATTGATTATTTTATGTTTCTAAGATATTCTGATCAGAAGCTAAAAATAAAAATAAGGAAACATATTCTAGAGGAAAAGGTATTCAGAATTCATCTCGAATTCTTCATACTAATGGTACAATAAACTACTTTGTATGTGAGAAAATTGAAGTCTAGAAATGTAAGGAAGTTGTTTGAAGTCTTACCACTAATGTACAGAGCTAGGATTCAAAATGTGTTTTTCAGGATTCCAAACCACATTAAATTTCCTTTCTACAAGAAAGAAACTAGTGCCATTGGCAAATGAAAGTACATAAAGAAATCACCCCAGTAACAATGACACATACATATAAGACTTAGGATCATACCATGTTATTTAAAGTCCAACTCATGAGTCTGAGAATGTCTCCATATCAAAACTGAGCAAACTGATTGTTTTGCAAAATGTTGACCTTGAATCATCAATGAGGAGTAGATTTTGGTCCATACATTCATTAAGAAAGATCATAAAGTTTAAAAATAAGACATTTTATCATCGTCTCAGAAAAGCTGTATTATGAAGAATGATTCATTTCTGGCATATTTCAGATAGCAGAATATTAGTACTGAAAGTTATTCCCATAAAAATATCTCTGCAGTTACTCTGGAGAGGAATTTAATGGAGTGTATTTTTTTAGGTGACAAGGTTAAATTTGAGACTTAATCAACGGTCCAGTCGTCCAAAATGCTACATCCTGCTTCTTCCTTGTGTATCTATTCATAGTTTATGAGCTGTGTTAGACCTTTAGAGTGATGGTTCGGATGAGTGGTTTGTCATAGAGAAGTGTTTTTTTTTTTCTTTAAGTTTAGTGATACAATGATCATTATTTAAAATTAAAGGTCAAGTACCATGTATATTACCTAAATAATTTTAAGTTTGTCACCTACAAGTTAATTAGTGCACTTAAATTTGTTTGCTACAGATTTTCATTAGTATATTAAAAGAAAATGTGAAAACACTTTCTGTAATACTAAAAAATTAGAGCCCTGCAGTTAGTTCTCATACAACCCCTGTTTTTTAAAAAAGGAGAAGGTAAATTACAGTGCTCTTTGAATTTCATTCTAGTTGAAAATAGCAGCCTCTTTTGCCTCATGTCTACAAACCTGGTGATATAATTTTAAATGTATCTGGCTAATTAGGCAATCTTTGTGCTAAAATCCTTCAAATCCCTTTCATTACATTTGATAGTTTTTCTGAAAACAGCTGGAAATTTCCATCAATGAAAACAGATTTTGTTTTATTACTATTAATTTTTTTTATCTCTACATGCCAGCAGGATGTGCTGCAAATCATTTAAAAGACCTCTACAAGCTGGACATATTGACATTCAAATAAAAGCAGAACCTTTTGCTTGCAGATATTAAAGTAAAGTATTAAATATTAAATTTGATTTACTGACAGGATTAGCATAAAAAAGAGCCAAAATAGGCTATGAAAGTAAAAGCCAATTTGATTATATTGTTTGTGGTTTGAACAGGTTGGGGTAGAACTAATTTTACTCATAACGATAAGAAAAAGATCAAGGTTGACATTAATTGTCCTAAATAGTCAGTAAAGCAATGATGTAACTACTTAAGAATATAAACACAAATAAAATTCATCACATCTTTATGAATCTAGACTTTTTTAGGTTTTTTTTTTTGAAAATATTAACCTTCATTCATTAGGGCAAAGATTTACAAGTAATGGTCCATGTGATTTTGGAAGCCAATAATTTAATCAATTCAAGAAATAAAACAAGTTAATTCTTATACAAGGTTTGAATTGCTGGATAAATCTTTATAAAAGACTTGAGCAGCAAATTGTTTAGAGATTCAGAGTGTACCCAAAAAAAGGGAGAAAAAGAGCTAATAAATCAAATGTGTAAATTGTAGTCAGCATGGCCCAAGATGTTTAGTTCTTTCGTTCTCCCAGTATCACCTTAAAAAATTGGCATCTGGGGCTGGAGCAATAGCACAGCAGTGCTTGCCTTGCACTCGGCCGACCCGGGTTTGATTCCCAGCATCCCATATGGTCCCCTGAGCACCAGGAGTAACCTCTGTGCATTTCTGGGTGTAACTAAAAAAAAAAAAATTGGCATCTACCTTCAAAGCACAATTATTGTGATCTTTGGTTTCTTTCATTTCTTTTTTTTTTTAATGTAGGAGTACTGCTACTTACTCAGCCACTGATTAAGCTGACAGAAGCAGACATGAACTCCACATTGCTTTTTTTTTTAAAAAAAAAAATTGAATATCCATGAGATAGACCATTACAAAGCTGTTCATGGTTGTATTTCAGTCATACAATGATCCAACACCTATCCCTATATCAGTGTACATTTCCCACAACCAATGTTCCCCATTTTTCTCCTTAATACCCCACCCTCCTGCCCCCAGCCTCCCTATATTTTTGTGCATTATGGTTTACAATACAGGTACTAAAAGGTCATCATGTTTGTTCAGGGCATTCAGTATTTTTATCAGGATAGTCAGGCTGGAGTAGCTTTTTTAACCAGGTGCTTGCCCAAGCAAAGCCAAAATTGCTGCCATGCCTCAGGCCTGACTCCACCATTGGATTTCTTTTTCTTTTCCTTTTTTTTTTTCTTGTCTCCTGCTTTGATTTCTTTTATGTCATTTATCTCATTTAATCCCACCTTGTTCTTTTCTTCACTCATGTACTACATTCCAGGCATTTGTCTTTTGTTTATTTGTTTTTGACCACATCCTGCACTGCTCAGGGCTTACTCCTGGATTTGTGTTCAGGGATCACTTCCGGTAGGATTTGGTGGATCATATTGGGTATATGAGAAAGAATCTGGTGGAGTGCTTGCAAGGCAAGTATCTTTTGCACGGTACAAACTCCCTGGTCGAAGGTATGTCTGCCTTTCATTCTCCAGAACACTTGAAAATCTTCCTATCTCTGAGAGCTTTGACTAAACTGTCCCTTCTGCCTTTAATTCCTCCTTCAATCACAACCCAGAACCCAATTTCAAATAAATAGCTTTTTTCATCTGTGTTCCTGCATTATTTTATTTTTGGAACAGTACAAAAAGAAATTTTAATACAGTATATTGATATTATATACAATGGACATTTCTTTTTCATATGGCAGACCAAAGACAGATTGGTGATACAGTTCAGTTTATATTCCTGGGTCAGAATCCCTCTGTGTGCCACCTTCCAACTATTTGGCAGGAAATATGTTAGGGGGCAAAGTGATTTTATTTAAGCAGGCAGCTCTTATCACAATAAGAAACACAATAAATAAAAAACACAATTTAAGTGTGTTCTTATCACACTCTAAATCACTGTATCACTGTCATTGTCATCACTGTAATCCATTGTTCATGGATTTACTCAGTTGACACCAGTAACGTCTCCATTTGTCCCAGTCTTGAGATTTTAGCAGCCTCTCCTTGCTCTTTTTACCCAACGATTGGAGGCTCTTTTCAGGGTCAGGGGAATGAGACCTGTTTTTGTTACTGGATTTGGCATATTGAATACGCCACGGGGAGCTTGCCAGGATCTCTCGTGCCACAATCTAAATAAGAAAAAAAACCCCAACTCGCTCAGCATATAGCTCAAGTGTTAGAATAGATGCCTAACATGTGAAAAACCCCAGTTCAATTCCCAGAACCACGTGACCCCTGAGTACATTCAGTTTAGTTCTGGTTACTACTCCAACCCTGCTTTTGGCACCGAAGAGCTGAGCAACCCTATATTGTGGGTCCCCATTGCTGGGTATCAAATTGTTAGGGACTTGCAGGGAGCTACTGATATGCACTATGATCTAAACTCAGAGAGCTGCAGCTCATATAAGAAAATATAATAATAATAAGACATGGTAGAACATGCTTCTGCTCACATTATATTGACTAGAACTTAGTCCTCTGGCTGCAGTTAGCAACAAAGGAAGTTAAAAAAATAAAATATTTAGTTACCTGGCTAAGATGATATTTAAATAGATTGATCTATTAGTTTAGCTTATTATGAGGTTTGATTTAGATACTGTCTTTGAAGAAAGAATTTTACGTGTTTTAAATCAATGTGTCATAGTATTAGCATTTTAACAGAATCTTATTGATTTTCTATATAATAATAATTGCATTTTGACTTTATGAGGATTTTTTTCTATATTTTTTTGTACCTTAAAATTAAAATGTACTGTGTTTGTTTGGTATTCTATTTTATCCTTTGTAATTGTGCTTGTAAGCCTGGCACAATTCACATATAAAGGTCATATTTGACTCAATAAAAATTATTGAATTAATGAAAATCCAAATGAATCTCAGAAAGATGGCACCTCAAATCAAATAGACCTATCAACTGCAAATCCAAATAATTTGTAAGAGAGGCAAACTTAACTTCAGAAGGCCAGGAAATAATTTAAATGCATAATATTTAAAGTTTTAGTCAATTATTTCTAGTGGGCTACACAAATCACTTATTGAATTACAACCAGAATTTAAAGAAAATAAATAGAATAAATTGCCTAGAAGAGAGCATAAAACAACAGAAGAGATTAAACATGATTAAGGTAGGTACTGTTTCATAAATATTTCAGGTATATGGATGTGTATATGTGAATTGAGTACATTCTTGATTGTGAATCAAGATGTAATTATTATTGTTAAAGATGTGAAAAAAAATGTTTGAAACCAATGCCTATTGAGCTTATAGTAGATTCAATGGCAAGGCAAATCTGGGAGGAGAAACTTTATGTTATAGAGCTAACAAAATGACATCAGATGTGTCATTTCTCACCAATTCTATGATTTTCAATTGCATCATATCCAGAAATGCACTATCAAAGTGTGTTTCAAAGAAGAGAAGATTGTGTGTTTCAAAGCATTGTTTCATCTTATCAGCCATTCTGGCCTATTATCTTCAAGTATGAAAAGTTCAAACATACCTTTGAATTATAGTTCAACTTGAAAACATTTTTTTTTCCTTAATCAGATATACCTAGGGAACTCATGTACTTGATCTGAGTGTTTGGTCTTAGTTAATTTATCAATGGTTTTCTCTAATGTGCTGGCCTGTGAAGATTCCATGCTTTATTTAGAACAAAGATGAGTTGTCTCCTTTGAACTCTGCGAGATGAAAATTTACTTCTTTTTGACTTCTTATATTACTAGATTTCCCCACCCTCAACAACTTCTTAGGAGATTGTCGGAAATGAAAGTAATGTGTATCTCTTCACTTTATTAAGATTTTAGTCTTGTATTTCACTCCCCTTTTAAAATCAATACAGTGTTTTTCTTCTGGCTCCATCAATTTTCACATGATACTTACTAACTCAGAAGCACTTTATAAAAATATGTTCAATGAACAGTATCAGGGTCAGAAATGAGAGTGATAGTTCTGTAAACACATAGTTTACACAGAACTTGCTGTTCTGCTTAGAAACATCTTTTAAATTAGCAGTAAAACATGCCTATCAAATTCAACATTTTTTTTTAAGGCACTTTTCTTCCTTCAAAATCAGTTTCATTTGCTACTGTATAGAACAAGGACTGACATCTTTAACAACTAAACTAGTGAAATCCTGAAATATTTATCCATACTCTCATTTATCTGCATAAAAATGCATATGGGTCAAAAAATACTTCCCTGTTACTGGCAATTAATTATTGGAATTCAGTTAGATATACACCAGTTTATACTCTCTTTCTTGTTTTCAAATTTATTGAATCTTGAATCTTCTTTTCTTTTCAGTTTTGCTCAGAACCTAATTGGATATTAGCAGTATTGTTAATTTAGTTCTTAACTTTAATTATCTAGTTTAATCCTCACAACAATTTATGAATTAATAGTTTGAATTAACTATATACTACCTGACAAATAATCCTAAAACTTAATGCTCATCATGAAAAAAATATTTACTATCTCCCAGATTTCTGTGTGCTATCAGGAGCTTAGAATTTTCATTTTTCTTTTATTTTCTGTTTTTGGACTACATTGGATGATAGGAGTTACTCCTGGCTCTGCACTCAGAAAGTGTTCGTGGAAGTACTTGGAGATTATATGGGTTTCCAGGGATGAAACCTGGGTTGACCGTGTGTGAGGCAAGTGCCCTACCTTCTGTACTCTCTTTCTGTCCCCAGCCACTTAGGACAGTCTTAGCTAAGAAATTCTGGTCTAAGTGCTTAACATGGAGTTGAGAACAGTCAGTCTGTGACCAAGACCCAAAGCCTCACATATGCAAGGCAAGTACACATCTGATTTTACATTCTTTATTCATGTGACTTTTCTGACTTATGGTTCTAGGATTACTAGATTTCAAGGTGGTGAGAGAGACAGAGAGACAAAGGAAGAGAGAAAAAACATTTTTTGAACTTTTATCTAAGTCATGGAAGTCCTACAATGTCACTTCAGCTGCATTCAACGTGTTTAAGAAGCAAGTCACTAAGCCCATCTACATTTAAAAAAGGGAATTAGAGTCCACCATTTTATGAAAGGAATGTTCAAGAATTTTTAGGACAACTCATAAAATTGACATAGTCTTTTCTCTTTTCTCATATTATTATATTTATCTTACTTCAAAATATCTCACTCGTGGTGCTAGAGAGATAGCATAGTAGCTAGGGCATTTGTCTTACAGGCATTTGACCTGTGTGTGATTCCCAGGACCTTGTATAGTCCCCTGAGCCCTGCCAGGACAGGGCCAGGAATATGCACCACCAGGTGTGACTCCCAAATTTAAAAACAAAAATAACTCAACAAAATATCTTACTACAGTGATCCTGGAGAATATTCACTGTATCACTGTATCACCGTCATCCTGTCGATCATCAATTTCTTCGAGTCTCCATTTGTCCTAGGCCTGAGACTTTAACAGCCTCTCTTTACTCATTCTTCCCATCAGTGCTACACTGGAGACTCAGAATAAAAGGAATGAGACCCTTCATTGTTACTGTATTTGGCATATTGAGTACGCCCCAGAGAGCTTGCTAGGCTCTGCCGTGTGGGCAGGATGCTCTCAGTACCTTGCCGAGTTCTCTGAGAGGGAGAACTAGACAATAAGGGGTCATGCACTTCTGGGAGCTTTGTTTTATAGTATATTATAATATTCATCTTTATCATTTCAGGCTTAACTTTGACATTTCAACTATGAGGTGATTTAAGCAAGATTTAGGTACAATTAACTTTCATAATTGCACATCCTTAATTGCACCTCTCATATAGACTTCCTCTCCATCTAAAGACCTGTGGAACTAAGAGAAAAGTTAGCTTTTTTCCCCATACACTCAACATATTTTGACTAATCAGGATTACTAAAATCTTGTTCAAAAATAGGGGTTAAAAAAAAAACTGGTCTGCAATTCAGTTCATCTCATGTGCTGGTTCTTTGATTAGAAATTATTCAAGTACCTGAACATGATTCTCCACAACTTTTGTTCTGCTTCAAATACAGTATTTTGTTTCCATGAGAAATGATGAATATTTGTGGCTCAATAGTTTTTTTTTGTTGTTTTAGTCTGCTTTTTGCTCAAAGGAATTTAGAGTTCCATAAGTCTCTTCATTTTATATTATTTTCTAAATAATACACAGAAACTTTTGTACTGTTTGGGTCCAATTGCAGTGTTGCCAATGCCATTCTTAAAAAGAACATCAGAACTCTATTGACATCTTATGAATATTGCTGGATTTATACTACTGCACAAAAGCTTTACATGCAGATTTCACTGAGATAAGTCTTGTCTACCTTAGTTTATTTTACGAAGACGGCTAGCTTAGACCATTCTTAATATATTATTAACAGCCCTTTTGCTTAATAAACTTAAGAGAATCTATAAGTTATGGTCTTAAGACTAATGTCAAAGGCTTATTTTCTATTTGAGGCATAAAATCTTTAGTTTGGGGAGGTTCTAAAGTCACACATTTGGATCTTTAGATCATAGTGTTTTGTAGCACTCTGGAATTAATCTTTTCCCAGAAGTCATTTCTTAGTTTTGGCATCCTATAACATCTGCAAGGCTTTTGCTGTTGTTGTTGGTTTTACTTTTAAAATATAGAAAACCTTGGAGCCATTATATATCAATAGCTGCTGTATTACTTTATCTTTTTTCTTCCTCACATTTTAGTGTATGTTGTTAAATAAAAATCAAGACAGAAAAGAAAAACCAGGTGGTACCTGTAAAAAACTAAAGCTCGCCGCGGGGCGAGTACACTCGCAGGCTCTCCGGGCGGCTCTGTCTCACCGCCCACGTTCGGTGCCCCGGAACCGCTGTGTGTGCTGTCGGTCGAGGGCAGGTGACGGGAAGGAAGAAGGTTGCTCGATCAGTTTGTTTCATTCTCTCTCTCCGCTTCTCTCCCACTCTCGGTCTCTCTCAGGATCTATGGATCTGGCTCTCGTGGATCTGCCCCGTGGATCTGGCCCCCCAACCCACTCTTACAGCCTAGTTAAATCTCCACAGCATCAGGGGGTTGGGGCGTACACATAGGTGTGGTCACCATCAATAGGGTAAGGTCCTTTCCCTTAGGGGATGCTTCTCCTAGGACTTAATTCTCTTTCAGCAGGAGGATCCACCCAAGGGCGGAGTCCCATGAATGTGTTTCTCTTCTCCTCAGCCAGCAAACATATAAGAATTCATAATATTAATTATTTTGTATGGACACAATAAGAGATGCATTAAAGCTTATAGAATTGCTCTCCTGGGGCCATCTCAATCTCAGACTACAGTGCTCAGGCCAGATCAGTCTTTCCTATCCCTGGCAGGGTCCCAGTCTCATAATTACTATTGGATCATGACAGCATTTGTCTATGATCAAGCTCTTAACTTATAGTTAAGAATTAGGCACTTTGGCCAGGCCCATCTCGATGCCAGGGTAGCACATAACTCACCGCTTGCCCTGGATCCTTCCCGTCCCACGTCGCGGACCCTACTTTGGGGTGCTAGGAACTGAGGGCAACTGAGGCTTAAGTGGAGAAAGCAGATGCCCAGGAGGGAATAATATTCGAAGTTAATTAATTCCCAAGTTATAAAAACATAATATTGTCTTCTTGTGTCTATACAAAACAGACATAGCTTTAAAGTAAATAATTCAAAAGGCACAAGAAGAGGAGAAAGGCAATATTAACTTATATAATATAAATTCAGTATCCTAGGAAGGTCTGACCTTGCAAATTAGCAGAGTCAGATTAAGGAAAAGCCGAGGATTAACTCTTTTGGGGAAGAGAGCATGGAGAAGTGATTATAGCTAAACAAAGGGATGGGAGAGATTCGGGAACACCTTGATGGGTGTGACTGGGGTAAGCCTAAACTCTGGGTAAAACCGGGACAAGCTAATTGTGGCAAGGAGGGAAAGGACAAAGTAATGTCATCCTACAGTACCTTAAAGCAAACCACTTAATTCACTGTCACTGTATTACTGTCATCCTGTTGTTCATCGATTTGCTCAAGCAGGCACCAGTAACGTCTCCATTGTGAGACTTGTTATTACTGTTTTTGGCATATCAAACACATCATTGGTAGCTTGCTGGGCTCTCCGAGAGGGACGGAGTAATCGAACCCGGGTCAGCCACATGCAAGGTCACTCTATCCGCTGTGCTATTGCTCCAGTCCAAACCACTTAATTAGGTTTCACTATTAGTTTGATCTGGTTATTTAGGTACTTTTTCATCTGGTTATTTAGGTACTTTTTCTATTTTCTACCCTCTGTAGGTGACAGTGCTGCTCAACTTCCTATTACAATAAAATAATTGTCTTATTTCCTTCTTATCTTACTAATGTTTTCCTCAATTTTAAAGCTTGTAAAACCTCTTCTTTCTTGACCAAATTTAGCAAATAGTCTTGTTTCTCAAAATTATTCTCATTTCTTCTCCATCTAGTTCCATAATCATGAATTTGATTTGATTTCCTCCTGTCCCTTCCCTTGGAGGGGGTGATTATTATGATTATTGATGTTGTAATGCTCAGGGGTTGCCTTGGTTATCTTTATCGCACAATTAATTGTGGTGTTTGCACAAGGTTGTGATGCATCAGAGACTGCAATCTTATTGTGTCCCCAGGGATTACAATGCTGGTTCCACCAGACTGTGTGCAGTGATGCAGAGAAGTTGCTAAGATCAACTTTATGTCTCATATTTGCAAGCCAGGTCCTCTGCCATTGAGCCACAACTTGGATCCCAACCACACATTTTAGATTTTATTATAGCAGCACTACACTTTGGAACAAAAGACAGTGATTGTAAATAATATTGATGAAAGATTTATTTTTTACTGCAAAATTGCAATTTGGGCAAAACTTATGGAGTAATGCACTTCTCTTAAAATCAGTACCATTCTTTGTTGCTTAAAAACTGAAATGGAATCAATTGAAAGCTCACTCACTCATATCCAGCACCTGGGCTGAGAGGACAAGTAACAGACTGGGTCATCAGGGAGTCTTCAGATGTCCTTTGATGTCCTCAAATCAATCTGGTATTTCCTCTCAATCTGGTATTTCCAGCATGACTGATTCAGTGAATGTTACTGTTATCTCACATGACAGATCAGAATCTCAGAGGATTGTCTCAAAGGCAAGAGTCAAGGAGAAGTTGCACCACAATGTCAGCATTTCTAATCTTGCTTTTTTTATTGTGAAAAACTATTTTCTTCCTACTCAATAGAAGTAAGGATGATCCATATCCAAGGTGAGAATATATATATTTTGATGCTTGAAAAAGGACAGCATTGCTATTATTATTAGACCTATTTTCATAGATGGGAAAGTTGAGGCATAGGAAAGTTAAGAATGTGCCTGATTTTATGCACCATCAATGTTTTAAGAAATCTAAATCTATTACCTCAGCCAGAGTTAGTTTTTCAGGATTCTACTCTTTTCTAACATTCTGCCATGCTTCCATGAGTCATATGGCCAATTTGTAAATCCAATGAAGAATCTGCTTTGTATCACAGCACTGCTTTCATTGTAAAACCTGAGGTGTTTTTCTTCGTCTGTAACTGCAGTAAGGAATACTTGTGGCCATTTCACATCCTGTTTAATCATCATATCATCAGTTATTACATTTGAACCTGACCATCAGAGATGAGCAAATTAGAAATCAGATACCTGACTTCATCTAATATTTTAGTTAAGCATCAATTTTGTACAAAGCAAAAATGTATTTGCAATTATGAGGCAAGTGATAATGAATTTAAAGGAACTTAAATCTTTGAAGAGGCAAATCACAGAAAGTAAATTACTGACCAGTGGTCCACTATAATAAATATTTTTAGGGCACTAAGAAAATCAATTCTACATTAAGTTTATAGAAGGCTTTAACTACTACATATACTAGACTTAAACTAGGATTTAACACATGAATAAGATTTAAGCAGGTCACAATGGAGATGTTCCTGGCGCCTGCTTGAGCAAATCGATGAGCAATGGGATAACAGTGACAGTGACAGTGACAGTGTGTGTGCAGGGGCGGTAGAGAGTGGGAATAATTTTAAGAATAAACATCAATATGAACAAAAGAACATGGAAGTTTTAGTAGCATGGTATGTTTGGTAAAATATAATTTTATTCAGAACTTAGGGCGAATGTCTTTAACAAAATATTTGCTAACTGAATAAATTCTAGGGTTGGAGGAATCCAGTATTAATATTGGTAGACTAGACCAAAGTTGATTATCTGCAATGACCTCTAAATTCAATTCTTTCTTCAACCTTGCTTCTCTTTAGGACTTTATTATAAGAAAAATGATGAAAACATTATGAGAAATAAATATCATAAGACCTTCAATGCTTTTAAGTCAGCAACATAAGAAGTCATAAGAAGCACTTTACTTATACAGTTTCACTTAAACTTAGAGAACTCTTGAATGAAAAGACAGCACACATTTTTTTTTCTAGTTTGATTGATAGCTATCTAACTGGGAGAAAAAAAAGAAAAATTTTAATAAGTTTTATATTATAAGTTTTGGAGTGTTAGCACAGCAGGTAGGGTGTTTGCTTTGCATGTGACCGACCCAGGTTCGATTCCTCTGCCCCTCTCAGAGAGCCTGGCAAGCTACTGAGAGTATCCTGCCCACATGGCAGAACCTGGCGAGCTACCCATGGCATATTCGATATGCCAAAAACAGTAACGACAGTATTTGATTGTGGGCCACACCCAGCTTACTCTGGTTCTGCACTCAGGAATCATTTCTGGTGATGCTTCTGGGACGATATGGGATGCCAGAGATTGAAGGGGGATCAGCCATTTGAAGGCAAGCATCCTACCGCCTCTACTAACTCTCCTTTCCCTAATTTTAATTTTTAAAATAGATTTTAAATTATAAATTATAAAATTATAAAATATAGTTACAGAAGAGCACATCAAGAACATTTTTAAGTCATTCAACTTAAAAAAGAATTTTAACAGAGGAAAGGGACATGAAAAAAGCAATCCCGTTCACAATTGTGCCCCAGAAAATCAAATACCTTGGAATCAGCTTAACTAAAGAAGTAAAGGACCTCTACAAAGAAAACTATAAAACGCTACTTCATGAAATAAAAGAGGACATGAGGAAATGGAAAAATAGCCCCTGCTCATGGATAGGGAGAATAAACATTGTCAAAATGGCAATACTCCCAAAAGCATTATACAGATTTAACGCAATCCCTATAGGGATACCCATGGCATTCTTCAAAGAAACGGAGCAAGCAATCCTGAAATTTATATGGAACAATAAACGCCCACGGATAGCTAAAACAATTCTTGGGAAAAAGATGATGGGAGGCATCACCCTTCCCAACCTTAAACTCTACTACAAAGCGGTAACAATTAAAACAGCATGGTACTGGAACAAAAGCAGAAATGCAGACCAATGGAACAGGGTGGAATATCCCCACATGCAACCTCAAATGTATGATCATCTAATCTTTGATAAAGGTGCAAGAGGTGTGAAGTGGAGCAAGGAAAGTCTCTTTAACAAATGGTGCTGGCACAACTGGACAACCACATGCAAAAAAATGGGCTTAGAACTCGATCTGTCACCATGCACAAAAGTCAGATCAAAATGGATTAAAGACCTCAACATCAGACCACAAACCATAAGGTACATTGAAGACAAGGTAGGCAAAACCCTCCAGGATATTGAAGATAAAGGTATCTTCAAAGATGACACGGAACTAAGCAATCTAGTAAAAACATAGATCAACAAATGGGACTACATTAAACTAAAAAGCTTCTGCACCGCAAAAGATACAGTGACCAGAATACAAAGACTATCTACCCAATGGGAAAGGATATTTACACAATACCCATCAGATAAGGGGTTGATATCAAGGGTATATAAAGCACTGGTTGAACTCTACAAGAAGAAAACATCCAACCCCATCAAAAAATGGGGCGAAGAAATGAACAGAAACTTTACCAAGGAAGAGATACGAATGGCCAAAAGACACATGAAAAAGTGCTCTACATCACTAATCATCAGAGAGATGCAGATCAAAACAACCTTGAGATACCACCTCACACCACAGAGACTAGCACACATCCAAAAGAACAAAAGCAACCGCTGTTGGAGAGGATGTGGGGAGAAAGGGACCCTTCTACACTGCTGGTGGGAATGCCGGCTAGTTCAGCCCTTTTGGAAAACAGTATGGACGATTCTCAAAAAACTTGAGGTTGAGCTCCCATTTGACCCAGCAATACCACTGCTGGGAATATATCCCAGAAAAGCCAAAAAGTATAGACGAAGTGACATATGCACTTATATGTTCACCGCAGCACTGTTTACAATAGGCAGAATCTGGAAAAAACCCGAGTGCCCTAGAACAGATGACTGGTTGAAGAAACTCTGATACATCTATACAATGGAATACTATGCAGCTGTTAGAAAAAATGAGGTCATGACGTTTGCATATAAGTGGATCAACATGGAAAGTATCATGCTAAGTGAAATGAGTCAGAAAGAGAGAGACAGACATAGAAAGATTGCACTCATCTGTGGAATATAGAATAATAGACTATAAGACTAACACCCAAGAATAGTAGAAATAAGTACCAGGAGGTTGTCACCATGGCTTGGAGGCTGTTCTCTCATTCTGGGCAACTCAGAGAAGGGAACAGCAAGTAAAATGTGGTTGTTGGTCATGTGGGGGAAAGATGATGCGGGCCAAATATAGACTAGAGACTGAACACAATGGCCACTCAACACCTTTATTGCAAACCACAACACCTAATCAAAGAGAGAGAACAAAAGGGAATACCCTGCCATAGTGGCAGTGTGGGGTGGGGGGAGACGGGACTGGGGAGGGAGGGAGGGATGTTGGGTTTACTGGTGGTGGAGAATGGGCACTGGTGAAGGGATGGGTTATCAAACTTTGTAAGGAAGAAACATGAGCACAAAAATGTATAAATCTGTAACTGTACCCTCACGTTGACTCACTAATTAAAAATAAATTATTAATTAAAAAAAAAGAATTTTAAGGAAATTCCATATGTAAATGTTTTCAACACCCCGGACATCCCTTGAATGATTCACCTTCTTGGTGATTACTTACAGTGTCTTCCCTAATAGTAACTAAACTATGACCTTGTGGTATTATTTTTTTTACTTTTATTTGAACACATGCCACACCCTGTGTTCTCAGGCATCATTCATGGCTCTATGTTTAGAGGCCATATCTGGGTCTGTGCATAAAAAAAATTATGCCTGTCTGTATTCTGGGTACCATATGTCATGTTGGAATATGAACCAGTGTCATGAACACATGCTAGCCAAGCTCTTTAACTATTGTTTTATCTTTCTATTCCCAGATATTTTTGTTTGTGTTTTGGGAACACATGATGTAGTGCTCAATTTTTCCTTACACTGTGCCCAGGAGTGACCTCTGGTGGTGCTCAGGAGACCAAAAGTGGTGCTGGGCATTTGAACCAAGGCTGGCTGCATGCAAATCAAGCACCTTACATCTTGTTCTACAACTCTGACCCATATTCTTTACTTTTAAATGTAGTTTTAAAATTATAGAAACCTTAAATTATTTACTTTATCTTTGCTTGTACTATTTCTCCAGCCCTACAATGTACTAATATGTAGCACTGTAGCACTATCTTCCCATTGTTCATCAATTTGCTTGAGCAGGCATCAGTAATATCTCCATTGTGAGAATTGTTGTTACTGTTTTGGCATATTGAATACGCCACGGGTAGCTTGCCAGGCTCTGCCATGCAAGTGAGATACTCTCAGTAGCTTGCCAGGCTCTTACCAGAGAGGCAGAGGAACCGAATCTGGGTCAGCCTTATGTAAGGCAAACGCCCTACACGCTGTACTATCTCTCTAACCCAAATTTTTCCATATAGTCACAAATGACAGGAATTCTTTTTTTTTTTAAAATTATTCAATCCATTTCCAGGTCAGATTTCCTGGTCTCAAGGGATTGGAGGTTATACTCAGCTATTGGGAAGGATTAATGACTTGATTCCCTAGTTGGTAGTTAATTTGTAATTTACTTCATGCAGTGATGGTATGTTAACTTGAGACTAAAGCCCAGCATAACTACTCTTTGTTGTCATGGCTGGACAATGTGACCAGCTCAGCTGTGCAAGCAAATGAGCAGAACCACTGTGTGTAATCTTTTCTTGGGCAGCTGATTACAGTGGAAAAGTCTCATCCTTCCTTCTCTATCTTTTGCTGATTTCTCTAGTGACTCACATGGTATGACTGATATTATGCCCTCTCAGAAAAGCACTCCAGAACTGTTGGGAAGCTAAATGCCCACAGTAGATTACTCCCTAGTCATTGGAAATACTGGAGTCGAAGTGTGGAAACTGCTGGTTTTAGGGACAGGTGAAATGATCAAAGGAAAACTATCCCTAAAACAACTTGTTTTTTATCCTTCTGTGGTGCGGTGTTCCTTTAGCCTCTCGCCTGGTTCCTAGGATCTTCACAATAATGCTACATGGACAGTGCTAGTTGTTCTATCTGTGAGGAAGGTAAAGACTGGAGCCACCCATTGCTCCATTTTGCTGTTCTCACTCTTCAATTTTTACCTGTTTCTTCAAGCTTATATGGTTTTGTGGAGGTCTTGCTAAGAGAAACTTCTTACTTGGAGCCTATACAATATTATTCTGTGGGTACCAAAGAGATAGTGCAATGGTTAAGGCACTTGGCTTTGCAGAATCATCAATCAACATACGCCAGTCTCAAAATAATACAGATATTATAATTGTCTCAAGAATCAGGAACACTGTCTCATTTGCCAAAGCATCTAAATCCAGATGGGCTGGACACATAATGATCCCTGACACTGACCCCTGACACTCCATCTGGTTCTCTGAGCACAGAGCTAGGAGTAAACCCTGAGCACCACCAGGTGTGGTTCAAAAAACAAACAAAAATATTATTTTGCAATATTTTCTGAAAGAATTACAATTTTTAAATTTATGTTGTTAATAAATATGATATTTTTTGCTATGGATAGGTATTGGAAAAAAGTATTAAAAAGTATTAAAAATATTAAAAAATCTACAGTTATTCTGTTCTCTTGAAATCAATCTACAGTTGCAATCTATCGTTTTCTTGAAACAATCACCATGAACCAATTGTTTAATGAATAACAGAGTCTTATATTTTTTGTTTTATTTTGTTTTGGTGCCAAAAATGACTGCTCAGGGCTTACTACTTGCTCTCTACTCAGGAATCACTCCTGACAGGCTGGGGGATCTGTATATAGAACTTTTATTCTTTTTTGCTACACCTCTGTTTTTATTATTGTAACATGAGAGATGTGATGTCATAACTGGTACTTATGACCAATCATCCTACCCTATTTCTTTTCAGGCATGCAATGCCATTTTTAAAATTTAATTTCCATATAAATTTAGAAACTGCTTATTAAATTGGGCAATCTAACATGTTGAGATGTTGATTGTGTTTAGTCTATAAGCTGATTTGGAGCATGATAATTTAAAATATTAATATTTAAACTTTTTATACATAAACAATAATTTCACTTGTTAGCGTTTTAGAATATTTTTCAACAAATCTTTACAATTCTTTCCTATTATATTCTTATGCATACTTTGAAAACTTCTAAATATATCTTTGATGTTAGTTTACTCTTTAGATTTTCTCTTTTAATTGGTGCTCATGTAAATACTATGGTTTTATATCAATTTTTGAAATAGTATACATTTTCTTTTTTTTTTTTTAAATTTATTTATTTTTAATTAGAGAATCACCGTGAGGGTACAGTTACAGATTTATACACTTTTGTGCTTATACTTCCCTCATACAAAGTTTGGAACCCATCCCTTCACCAGTGCCCGTTCTCCACCACCCGTAAACCCAGTGTCCCTCCCACCCTCCCCAATCCCATCTCCCCCCCACCCCACCCTGCCACTGTGGCAAGGCATTCCCTTCTGTTTTCTCTCTCTAATTAGCTGTTGTGGTTTGCAATAAAGGTGTTGAGTGGCCGCTGTGCTCAGTCTCTAGCCCTCATTCAGCCCACAACTCCCTTCCCCCACATGGCCTTCGACTACAATGTAGTTGGTGATCGCTTCTCTGAGTTGACCTTTCCCCGGAACGTGAGGCCAGCCTCGAAGCCATGGAGTCAACCTCCTGGTACTTATTTCTACAGTTCTTGGGTGTTAGTCTCCCACTCTGTTATTCTATATACCATAGATGAGTGCAATCTTTCTATGTCTGTCTCTCTCCTTCTGACTCATTTCACTCAGCATGAAACTTTTCATGCCCATCCACTTGACTACAAAATTCTTGACCTCCTTTTTTCTAACAGCTGCATAGTATTCCATTGTATAGATGTACCAAAGTTTCCTCAACCAGTCATCCGTTCTGGGGCATTCGGGTTTTTTCCAGATTCTGGCTATTGTAAACAGTGCTGCGATGAACATACATGTGCAGATGCCATTTCGATTGTACTTTTTTGCCTCTCTGGGATATATTCCCAGCAGTGGTATTGCTGGGTCAAATGGGAATTCAATATCTAATTTTTTGAGAGTCGTCCATATTGTTTTCCAGAAGGGCTGAACCAGTCGGCATTCCCACCAGCAGTGAAGAAGGGTCCCTTTCTCCCCACATCCTCTCCAACAGCGGTTGCTTTTGTTCTTTTGGATGTGTGCTAGTCTCTGTGGTGTGAGGTGGTATCTCAAAGTTGTTTTGATCTGCATCTCTCTGATGATTAGTGATGCAGAGCACTTTTTCATGTGCCTTTTGGCCATTCGTATTTCTTCCTTGGTAAAGTTTCTGTTCATTTCTTCGCCCCATTTTTTGATGGGGTTGGATGTTTTCTTCTTGTAGAGTTCAACCAGTGCTTTATATACCATTGATATCAACCCCTTATCTGATGGGTATTGTGTAAATATCCTTTCCCATTCTGTGGATAGTCTTTGTATTCTGGTCACTGTATCTCTTGCGGTGCAGAAGCTTTTAAGTTTAATGTAGTCCCATTTGTTGATCTCTGTTTTTACTAGATTGCTTAGTTCCGTGTCACGTTTGAAGATACCTTTATCTTCAATATCGTGGAGGGTTTCGCCGACCTTGTCTTCAATGTACCTTATGGTTTGTGGTCTAATGTTGAGGTCTTTAATCCATTTTGATCTGACTTTTGTGCATGGTGTCAGGTCAAGGTCTAAACCCATTTTTTTGCATGTGGTTGTCCAGTTGTGCCAGCACCATTTGTTAAAGAGGCTTTCCTTGCTCCACTTCACATCTCTTGCTCCCTTATCAAAGATTAGATGGTCATACATTTGGGGTTGTGTGTAGGGATATTCCACCCTGTTCCATTGGTCTACGGCTCTGCCTTTGTTCCAGTACCATGCTGTTTTAATTGTTACTGCTTTGTAGTAAAGTTTGAGGTTGGGGATGGTGATGCCTCCCATCATCTTTTTCCCAAGAATTGTTTTAGCTATCCTTGGACGTTTGTTATTCCATATGAATTTTAGGATTGCTTGATCCATTTCTTTGAAGAATGTCATGGGTATACTTATAGGGATCGCATTGAATCTGTATAATGCTTTAGGGAGTATTGCCATTTTGACAACATTGATTCTCCCTATCCACGAGCAGGGTATATGTTTCCATTTCCTCATGTCCTCTTTGATTTCATGGAGTAGCGTTATGTAGTTTTCTTTGTAAAGGTCTTTTACTTCCTTGGTTAAGCTGATTCCGAGGTACCTGATTTTCTGGGGCACGATTGTGAATGGGATTGCTTTTTTCATGTCCCTTTCCTCTGCCTCATTGTTTGCATATATGAAGGCCATGGATTTTTGGGTATTGATTTTGTAGCCTGCAACTTTACTGTATAAGTCTATTGTTTCTAAGAGTTTCTTAGTAGAGGTTTTAGGCTTCTCTAGATATAGTATCATGTCGTCTGCAAATAGTGAGAGTTTGATTTCTTCCCTTCCTATCTGGATGCCCTTAATCTCTTTTTCTTGTCTAATAGCTATCGCAAGTACTTCCAGTACTATATTGAAGAGGAGTGGTGAGAGTGGGCATCCTTGTCTTGTGCCCGATCTCAGAGGAAAGGCCCTTAGTTTTTCCCCGTTGAGGATAATGCTTGCCGTAGGCTTGTGATAGATGGCTTCAACTATCTTGAGGAAAGTTCCTCCAAACCCCATTTTGGCGAGGGTTTTCATCATGAAAGGATGTTGGATCTTGTCAAATGCTTTCTCTGCATCTATTGATATGATCATATGGTTTTTATCTTTACTTTTGTTGATATGCTGGATTATATTGATTGATTTCCGAATGTTAAACCATCCTTGCATCCCTGGGATGAATCCCACTTGGTCGTGATGTATGATCTTTTTGATGAGTTGTTGGATCCTATTTGCTAGTATTTTGTTGAGGATCTTTGCATCGGTGTTCATCAGGGAAATTGGTCTGTAATTTTCTTTCTTAGTGGTGTCTTTGTTTGCTTTGGGTATTAGGGAGATATGTGCTTCATAGAAACTGTTTGGGAGAGTTCCTGTTTTTTCAATTTCCTGGAAAAGTTTGAGGAAAACAGGCAATAGGTCTTCTTTAAATGTTTGGAAGAATTCGCCAGTGAAACCATCTGGGCCTGGGCTTTTGTTTTTGGGGAGGTTTTTGATTACCGTTTCAATTTCCTTAACATTGATGGGTCTATTCAGGTATTCCAGGTCTTCTTTCTTCAGTGTTGGGAGATTATAGGAATCAAGGAATCCATCCATTTCTTTTAGGTTCTCCTTTTTTGTGGCGTAAAGACTTTCAAAGTAGTCTCTAATGATCTTTTGAATCTCACTGGTTTCTGTTATGATGTCCCCCTTTTCATTTCTGATTCGATTTATTAGAGTTTTCTCTCTTTCTTTCTTTGTGAGACTTGCTAGCGGTTTATCAATCTTATTTATTTTCTCAAAGAACCAACTCTTTGTTTCATTGATCTTTCGGATTGTTTTTCTGGTTTCGATGTCATTAATTTCTGCTCTAATTTTTATTATTTCTTTCCTTCGGTCTGGTTTGGGGTCCTTTCTCTGGTCCTTTTCTAGGGTCTTGAGTCGTGAAGTCAAGCTATCTATGTGGATCCTTTCTTCCTTCCTGAGGAATGCTTGGAGAGCTATAAATTTTCCCCTTAACACGGCTTTAGCTGCGTCCCATAGGTTTTGGTAGCTCGTGTCTTCATTCTCATTTGTTTCTAAGTATCTTTTGATTTCTTCCTTGATTTCCTTCTTGACCCACTCATTGTTCAACATGGAATTGTTTAATTTCCAGGTGTTTGATTTGATTTTCCGTATTTGTGGGTGGTTAGCTTCTATCTTCAGCGCATCGTGGTCTGAAAAGATGGTTGATACAATTTCTATTTTTCCGATTCTATTGAGGTATGTTCTGGGGCCCAGTACATGGTCTATTTTTGAAAATGTTCCATGTGCACTGGAAAAGAATGTGTATTCTTTCTTTTTGGGGTGTAAGGCCCTGTATAGGTCTATTAGGCCTCTCTCTTCAATTTCTTCATTCAGAGTCAGTGTTTCCTTGTTGAGTTTTATTCTTGTGGATCTATCTAGAGGCGATAAGGCCATATTGAAGTCTCCGACTACAATTGTGCTGTTAGTGATGTCCTCTTTGAAGTCTGTTAGGAGTCGTTTTAAATATTTAGCCGGTCGTTTGTTAGGAGCATATACGTTTAAGAGTGTGATTTCTTCCTGTTGTACATATCCCTTGAAAAACAAAAAATGACCTTCGCTGTCCCTTTTGATCTTTTTCATCCTGAAATCTATGTTGTCGGATACCAGGATGGCCACTCCAGCTTTTTTAAGGGGGTTGTTTGCTTGGAGGATTGTTTTCCATCCTTTGACTTTGAGTCTATGTTTACTCTGTTTGTTCAGGTGTGTTTCTTGCAGGCAACAGAATGTTGGGTTTAATTTCCGGATCCATTTAGCCACTCTGTGTCTTTTGATAGGTGCATTTAGGCCATTGACATTGAGAGAGATTATTGTGATGTGGTTTTGTGTCATCTTTCTGTGGGATTTGTTGTTCTTATGGGGCTCCTCCTTGTCTTACAGTAGCCCCTTTAGACCTTCTTTCAAGATTGGTTTTGAGTCTATGAAGTTCCTGAGCTGTTGTTTATCCGAGAAATAGTATATGGTTCCTTCGAGTTTGAGTGAGAGTTTAGCTGGATAAAGTATTCTTGGTGAGGCATTCATTTCGTTGAGTTTTTTCACTATGTCCCACCATTGTCTTCGGGCTCGGAGGGTTTCTTCTGACAGATCGGCCGTAAATCTGAGGGGTGCTCCTTTGTATGTGATTTCCCTCTTTGACCTTGCTACTTGTAGAATTGTGTCTCTATCTACAGCATCCGCCATTCTGACTATGATATGCTTTGGAGTCTGTTTATTTGGGTCTCTTTTTGCTGGCACTCTTCGGACTTCTTGTATCTGGACGCCTGCCTTCTCCAGCTCTGGGAATTTCTTAGTGATGATGTCTTTGACTATGTTTTTTTCATTGGGGTTACTTCCCTGTGGTTCTGGTACTCCAATGATTCTTATGTTGTTCCTCTTGAAGTCATCCCCCAGGGCTCTGATTCGCTCTATAGCCATTTTGAGGTCTTTGGCCATGATTTGTTGCTGTCTGTAAGCTTTCTGCAGCTCATCCTCAAGCTCGCTGATTCTGTCTTCGGCTGTAGTCATTCTGCTGTTGAGGGCATCTAGTGAGATTTTTATTTCATCTACCGATTCCTTTATTTGTGAGACTTCGGTTCGAAGGTTTGAAATTTCTGCTCTCATTTCTGCTCTCATTTCTTCCTGTATTTTCTTGGTAGACCGTTCCAGCGCTTGATTCATCTCCTCCCTTAATTTATTGGATGTCTGTTCCATAGTTGCTTGGAGTAGGTCGACTCT
Source organism: Sorex araneus (assembly GCF_027595985.1). Taxonomy (NCBI): domain Eukaryota; kingdom Metazoa; phylum Chordata; class Mammalia; order Eulipotyphla; family Soricidae; genus Sorex; species Sorex araneus. The sequence goes on from NC_073306.1 coordinate 105,135,144, forward strand.
CCTCCATATTTCCTCTCTGAATTGTTTATCTGAGAGGTCGTAGATGTTGGGAGACTCTTTTGAGGTTTCTAGTATCTTTTCTTCTCCCTTTCTTGGTGGAGGGGATTTTCGCTGTTTCTTCATATTGTCACGGAAGTGCAGAGTTGGAACCTTGTAGTTATTTATTCCTCTTCGTTTTTGTGGGAAGAAGGGGCTCCGATTGTGCTAAACTTCCCTTATTCACTGATAGGTTTTATACTGTCAGCCTAAGCTAATGGCTATTTTGCGTAAATGTTTGAGATCGCAAAAGTGAGTTTTCAAAGGAATCCACAGTACGGATTGAGCTGAGGTAGCAAAGAATAACTGCGGCCGCGTTAGCGTTGGCCGCTCTGGAAAGAGGCCACGCCCACTTTTTAGGCCACGCCCCCTGAGATGAGGACACGCCCCTGAGCAGCAGAGTGGGGATTGGTCAGGATCGGACGGCGGCGGCGGAAAGGTGCCAGGCAGGGGCTTCAGGAGAAGCCCCGAGCCGCGGCGGGCAGGGGGCGGGGAGGGGGGCTTCTCCGCGCTGAGGCAGGCTCTCCAAGGGATTGCCTGTTTACCTGCAGGATGGAGATTGGTCAGGATCCGACGGCGGCGGCGGAAAGGTGCCAGGCAGGGGCTTCAGGAGAAGCCCCGAGCCGCGGCGGGCAGGGGGCGGGGAGGGGGAGTATACATTTTCTGATGTGATATTTTATTACAAGTATGTACTTATTTATATATAACCGTGTGTGATTATAATTTCTGAAGTTCTTTTCTCACAATTATAATCACTTGTATCACTTGTCATTCCGTTGTTCATCGATTTGTTCGAGCGGGTGCCAGTAATGTCTCCATTCGTCCCTGTCAGGTATTAGCATAGCCCAATGGTGTCTGCTTCCTCCAGGAACACAAAGAGCCTCAAACCGTTCATTCAGGGTCTTGAGGAAGAAGTCTGACCATCTCATAGGTGGGCAGCCATACAGTCGTTTGACATCCTGTGGAATTCAGTCGGTAACAGTTCTAGTCCAGCGGTTGTCTCTAAATTGCATTATGTGTCTGACCTATCTGAATTTAGATGCTTTGGCAAATGAGACAGTGTTCCTGATTCTTGAGACAATCATAATATCTGTATTATCTTGAGACTAGCGTATGTTGATTGATGTTTCTGCTAAGATACGATTATATTTCCTAACATCTCATATGTAGACTAATTTTGGAATATATATGTGTATATATATAGATAGATAGATAGATAGATAGAGAGAGAGAGAGAGAGAGAGAGAAGTAAGAGAGTGAGAGAAAGAGAAATCTTTTTTTTTTTTTTTTTTTTGCTTTATGGGTCACACCTGGCAATGCACTCAGGCATCACTCCTGGAGGTGCTCAGGGAACCATATGGGATGCTGGGAATTGAACTCGGGTTGGCCACGTGCAAGGTAAACGCCCTACCCACCGTGCTATGGCTCCAGCCCAAGAAAGAGAGAGAGAGAGAGAGAGATAGAGATCATTAATGTGAAGTTGTGGGGGATTCTGGATCTGGGATTTTGTTATATTATTCTAAGACTATAAATGTTTTAAACAAATTTGAGTAGACCCAGCAGTGACCAGGAGTTTGAGCTCAAGAATGTCTGGGACCTTCTGTGTGTGTAGTTCAGAAGACTACAGAGCAAGCTGCAGCTCTATATTATCAGTTCACAGATGCATCTGTGTGTCAAGTTTTGGCAGACTTGAAAGTTACTAGAGGTGCCTAGTTATGGGAGCACAGAGGACGCTGGGTGCCAAGTTAAAACAGACTTGGGGGACAACCTAGGGTTCAAGATCAGTTTGTGTGGCAGTCAGAGATTCATCATTGTCAGTCCCTGAAAGTTGTCCCCGGGTTGCTGCATGGTGCTTATGTATGACTGGGTGTGACCAGGGGACTGTTGTGTTGTGTGGCCTTGAGAGGACACCTGGGCTTTAGTCACAGAGGATGCCCTCATAGGTAAATGGAAACTGAACAGCAGGCAGTGGGGGATAATACTATAGGAGATCCACCGGGTGCTGTAAGGTGTACCTTTTGCTTGATTTTTTGTAGGGGTATCATTTATTTGGCAGCAATAAGCTATGGATTGGGAGAAGTTGGGCTTGTTTGTTAACTAGAAAACATTTCACCAAATGTGTGTCAACCCCTCAGCTTCACTATTAGCTTGAGGTAAGTGGAGCTTGAGGTAAGTAAAGCTCACCTCAGGAATTCAAGTTTAGGCTCTGTTGCTATGTCAACTAGTATTGAATATAACATATATCAACAAAATTGCATAAGATCACCATGATGTAGCCTGTTGGTAACTCTGGCCCCTGTTTAATGTTCCTTAGTTTCAGTTCTCTTTCTAAGTGCTGAAAATATGGGTGGCTGGGTATTTGGAATAACCTCCCCACTGTTCCCCAAAACAAAGCTCTACACCTTAGAAATCTCTTCCTTTTACGGCTCTTTCTTGGCAGGGTTGCTCTTGCCTCCAGACTTATTGGGAGCTATCCTGTCTTTTGTGGCTAATATTACAAAAGATATTAGTCATATTTTTGTGACTGTTTCAGTTTAGCATTTGTATGATCACAAAAAGAGGCCCTTTTCAACCATATTTCCATATTCTCAATAGCCTTAAAAATAATTTAGTTAAAATGCAGTCATTAGTGTGAGCCCTAATACAATTCCTATACACATAATATTGGAATATTTTACACAGTCATACAGTGGAAAATCATGTGAACACAGAAGTTGAGGAAGACTATGCCATGAGGTGAGGCCTTACAGGAAAGCATTCATACTAACTCTAATCTTAGACTTCTAATCTCCAGAATTTTGATAATATTTATTTCATTAATTATGCTACCCAGTTTGTATCAGTTCATATCACTAGGTCTCTACCAAATGAGGATTGTGGTGAATTATCTTGACTAGATTTAATTGAAATGAATATTGTAGATAGATTTAGTTCAGCTAAATCATTCTATATGATTTAAAAATATAAATTTTAAGTCATGCCTATATAATTTAAAACTATAGTATCTGGAGTAACCTTTCTATAATTTTCTTTTCTATATATTCCCTACTTAAGTAGCACAGCGGCCAACCTGGGTTCGATTTCTTGCATGCAGCCAACCTGGGTTCTATTTCTCCATCCCTCTCAGAGAGTCTGGCAAGCTACCGAGAGTATCCCACCCGCATGGCAGAGCCTGACAAGCTATCCGTGGCATATTCGATATGCCAAAAACAGTAACAACAAGTCTCACAATGGAGACGTTATTGGTGCCTGCCCAAGCAAATCGATGAACAACAGGATGACAGTGACAGCGCAGTGCTACATCTTCCCTATCTCTTTCTGGTGACCTTGGATTCCTGGAACCCAGTTAAGGTCTCCTGGTTAAAAAGATAAAAAGCTGGGAAACCATTTGTTAGTGTCTTAGATGCCCCGAAGGAAAACACACATATACACACACACTCACACACTCTCTCTCTCTCTCTCTCTCTCTCTCTCTCTCTCTCTCTCTCTCTCTCTCTCTCTCACACACACACACACACACACACACACACAAATGCACATGCACATGATCCCTGAAATCCTAAAAGAGAATTCACTTAACGCTAATAGCTTGCTCCAGTTTTTACAACTTTTCAAATATTCCAACTTTATTCAGTCTCTAGAGGTTTTAGGTCATTGGTTTTACGTTTTGTTCTAAGTTTACAACTAGTTTTGCAAGAGAATTCATTTCTTAAGCATCCTTTTCTCTATTTTGGAAGTAGAATATAATATTAGTTTTTGAATACTCATTTTGAATCTAATCCTTTTATAAATTCTCTTAGTAATTCTAAGTGTTTTATCTCTAAATTTAGGTAGATTTTATTTAAATACAGAAAACTGAGGCTTTTGGTAGACATGTTCAAATGGTGAGAGTGTTTCTTTTCTATACATATTTAAACTATGTATAAAATATTTGCAAAACATAATATAAAATTATAAGCAAAATGATTTTGTAGTAGCTTTGTAATTTTGCTAAAGAAACATTATGATATTTTAAACTTATTTTCTGTTCAAGATAACAGTGTAGTCAATAATAATCATTTATGTCCATTATTTTACATGGTTCTTAGGAGAAGTAAATCAATGACGTTTTTTTTTTTCTTAGTAAACAAACTTGGGGGAAAATATCATTAGAGTTGCCTTGTTGTGTATGACGTACACTGGTCGGTAGTAAATCCTGGTCACTGTGAAAGCTTATTATTATTTTATATTGAATGATTGTCTGGAACGATAGCACAGCGGTTGGGCGTTTGCCCTTCACGAGGCCGACCCGAGTTCAATTCCTCCACCCCTCTCGAGAGCCTGGCAAGCTACCGAGAGTATCGAGCCCGAGCGGCAGAGCCTGGCAAGCTACCCGTGGTGTATTGGATATGCCAAAAACAGTAACAGTAAGTCTCTCAATGAGAGACGTTACTGGTGCCCGCTTGAACAAATCGATGACAGGGACAGTGATTGATTATCTAGATTAGAAACTATTTACTTTGGGTTAAAAATAAGGGAAGTTCTCCTAGAGGACCAATATTTAGAGAACAATTTATTATTAAAATATGCTTTCCAATCGTGTCGATCTTTATGAGAAACACTGACAAATTCATAGGTATTCATTGTTCAGCTGCCAGGAATACAAAATGTGTCAGGAATTGCATGTTTTTTCTTTTGATACTGTCTGCCTATCAGATATCTAAGATCACAACATATTAAGTATAGCTGTATTTGAATCGGTAGTAAAAGAAATTTTCTGGGCAGTATAGGAAATTTTGTGATTTTTTCTGTCATGTGGTCAGATAATCATTAAAATCTCCATCATGTATATAAGATTTAAGTCAATCAGAAAAAGTCAATCTGCATTGATTACAAATCAGAAGCAATTCCAGGGATTCTGTTACTTTGGCAGTTATTTCCCGGAAGTTTAAAAAAATCATAGATGCTTCAAGGGTTTTCTGGCATTGTAACAGAAATTTTCATCACCTCACTTTAGCTCTTGTCTAGCTCTAGCATATCTCAGTAGGGAGGGATGCTTAGTGCTTTACTATTATTTCCCCCATTTACCTAGAAACTTTTCCCATCCATGTTGTGAAAACAATGTCATCTTATATTTAAAAAGAGTATAGATTTCAGATTATTCATTGAATCAGACTTGAGGGCAAGTATTTTAGTTGGGGGAGAAGAACGTTGGCTATAAGATTTTCATCTTTGACTAGAGTGTAATATCCATGCAGGATGGAATATTTTCTCTTTGTCCACTATTGTGCTTCAAGTTTATAGAGTGCTTAAAAATATGTAACATTATTTAGACATGGACAAAATGTTTGAGCCAGATACTTAAATAGAGACATACACTGAAGTCATGTAAGTTCTAAACTGGATTACAATACAGTTACAATGACCTTGAGTAGCAGTTACCCTAGAGGGCATCTCAGATCAGCCAGGCCACAGACCAGGTATGAAACAAGCATAAGAGACTTGAAAAATATCTGAGAATAGGAGGGAAAATGGTGAAATTAAATTTTATAGTCTCATTTTCTGATCTAGTTAAATTAATAACTTCATTGAAGTGAACACATGAGCTCTGACTTTAGCACTTATTATGAGAATTTAAAAATGGTAATTCTACTACCTCAAGTCAGTTAATTATTAAACTAGAGTTAATAAAATAAAAGTTACAGTGATATAGGAAAAGGGACAGAATTTACAATCACAGAAAAATATCTACATGGACATAAAATGGATATTTTGGGTTTTTTAAAAGAAATTTTCTCATAATTAAAAGTTGCTTTATATTACACATATGTATGAGAATAACAATTTAAAATTCAATATATGCTGACCCATATAAAATAAATTATAAAGGCGAGTTTACTCTTAGGTCACTTTTTTTTTTTTTTTGTAGCTTGAGGGTGATATGTTTGTACAGAGTCACAGGAGGAGCTAGAAGATTTCTGCTCACATTTCTTGTCTTTCAGAGCAGCATGACCAGTTCAGTCAGCTCCAGTCAATAGGATTTAAGTGGCACATCTTACTTCAATTAAAGAAAATATTCAAAAAGTGCTAACCATTATTCCCAAAAGGAGAGACAGAGAGAGAGAGAGAGTCAGAGGGGGGGCGTATTTGGAGGGGGGGTAGTGGCAGGAGGGATAATGGGATATTGGAGGTGGGAAATGTGGAATGATGGGTGTTGAAACACTGTGACTGAAATCCAATCATGAAAACTTTGTAACTCTATCTCACAATCTCACAGTGATTCAATTAAAAAAAAGAAGTAAGTTAAAAAAAAACAAAAAATAAAAGGCAGAGAGAGAGAGCAAGAGAGCGAGAATGAGAGAGCAAGCAAGAGAGTAAGAGAGAGTGAGAGAGAGAAAGAGAGAAAATATACAGAAGGTAATGTAAATGGATAAAGCTTAAGACAAACACTTTTAGAATCAATGCTAGTGCCACTTTTTTTTAAAATTTTTTGTGGGGGCAGTGCAAGAGGAGGAAAACACCCATTGGGGCCCAGAGCTTATTCCTGAAAGGTCTTTGGAGACCTGGAAATTCTTGGAGTACTAGGGATTAAAACCTAGGTTGGCCACATGCAAGGCAAACATCTTAACCTACTATACTATCTCTCTAGTCCCATAGTGTCACATTTTATTTATTTATTTTTGTTTTTTGGGTCACACCCAGCAGTGCACAGGGGTTATTCCTGGCTTATGCACTCAGTAATTACTCCTGGCAGTGCTCAGGGGACCATATGGGATGCTGGGAATCGAACAGGGATGCTGGGGTTTGTGTGTGCAAGGCAAAAGCTCCACCCGCTGTGTTATCGCTCCAGCCCTGATTGTGTCACATTTTAAATCAACTTTATTGTCAAATCTATGGGACTATCATCTGATACATAAGTACAGCTTTTAAGGATTTACACTGTTCAGTTGCTTATATTATACTTCCAAGATATAAATGCAGTAGGGTTTAATAATTTTTTACCGTTTAATATTCTTTATTTTGATATGTCAGGAAAAATTCAGTTTCTTAGTCATTGCAGAGTTTAGTCATTATGTTTATGATACATAAACATGGTACATTTATTTTTTGTGGCTAGGTACATATATTTTGGTTTTGGGTCACCCAGTGGTGCTCAGGGCCTACTCCTGGCTGTTTGCTCAGAGATCAGTCCTGGCAGTGCTTTGGGGACCATATGGGGTGCTAGGGATCAAACCTGGTTCTGATGCATGCGAGGAAAGCACTCTACCCACTCTATTATTCCAGTCTCATTCTTCATTTTTTAATGTGTTATATCACATTTAAGAATTTTCATATGCTGGGGCTGGAGAAATAGCACAGCAGGTAGGACGTTTGCCTTGCACGTAGCCGACCTGGGTTCAATTCCCAGCATCCCATATGGTCCCCTGAGCACTGCCAGGAGGTAATTCCTGAGTGCAGAGCCAGGAGTAACCCCTGTGCAGTGCCAGGTGTGACCCACAAAGAAAAAAAAAACGAAAAAAAAAAAGAATTTTCATATGCTGAAACATTCTTGCATTCCTGGAAAAAATCCCTTTGATTATGGCAAACAATCATTTTAATGTGTTTTTGAATTTTGTTACTAATATTTTGTGTAAAATAAGTACTAAATTAGAGACTGATTAAAAGTTAATTCCTCGGGGAAAAAGTAGGAAATACGAAGTTAATCCTCTTCCAGCAAATTACTTAGAGGTGGGTTCAATACTTAGCCTCAGAATTGAACTCAGGCTTGAGATATGCAGGTACTGTGACACTGAAAACTGTATCTTAGTTTGATACAGTTCTACATGACCAACACAAACACTATTGCTCATCAGAGCTAAGTGATTTGTCTTGTTCTTGAAGGACAGCCATAGATCTTGAGTGCCAGATGTGTGCACACATTATTTCCTGGGTTGATAATAGTGATCTTGTTTTATGGTTGCAGGGTTTTTTTTCTTTTTCTTTGCTTTTTGTGTCACACCTGGCGATGCTCAGGGGTTACTCCTGTCTCTGCACTCAGGAATTACTCCTGGAGTTGCTCAGGGGACCATATGGGATGCTGGGAATCAAACCCGGGTTGGCCACGTGCAAGGTAAAAGCCCTACCCACCGTGCTATCACTCCAGCCCATAGTTGTAGATTTTTAGGGGAAGAAGGGGAGTGTTCACCAGCTTCTCTGCGCTTTGACTGGAACCCTGCTAGCATCTGGATGCATGCTAAATGAGAAGCTGAAACTATAGGTAGTAGCTTAGAAAGTATGCAAGCATGTTTTTTCAGAGAGAAAGATTGGAAGATGAGCATTTTCGCCTGTGCTCTCCGATTCAAGCTCTGAAATCATAGTAATAGTGCTCCTGACCCTCTAAGAACTACATATTTGCTTTTTAAAGTTACCTGGAATGCGCTGACTACTGGAACTATGGGTTCCAGGGACTCATTTTCCTATTGGGAGTTTCAAAAGATAGTATGCGGTGTACGCAGTCTAAAATTGTGGCTCCTCAAAGAGAATTTTGAAATTAAGTATTTCCTATCGATTACATGACTGTGCAGGTGTGGAGTTGATGGTACGAGTATATTACAACTTTTTTTTAACCCGTTTCACTGTGGGTGAAGAGAATGTTTTTTTATTCATCTTATGTGGAGTAATAAATTTGCTAGTTTCTGAAAAAAATTCAGAGGAAATTACTCCATGAGTAACTGCCCACTCAATGTGTCTGTTGGGACTCAAGTCCTAGCGGTGATGTCCCAGGAGAGCTCATGTCTCTTAGAGTTTACACAGTCTCTTGACAGGAATGGAGAGTAGATATGATCAGTTCAATCAAATTACGGCAAGAGATCTTCATAAGCCCTTCAAATAAAGTTATAGTTTCTATTTGGCTTTTTCTTACCACTCCTGCTTTGTATTCCTTTAAATACTCTAATTTAGATACCCAATAAGAAATTTCCTATAACTTCTACTTCTTGTATCACTTGTCATCCCATTATTCATTGATTTGCTCGAGCAGGCCCCAGTAACGTCTCCATTCGTCATCCCTGTCATGTGCTAGTGCTCACTCCAGAAACACTAAGAGCCTCAAACTGTTTATTCAGGGTCTTGGTAAAGAAGTCTGACCATCTTGTAGGTGAGTGGCCACACGGTCTTTTGACGTCCCATGGAATCTAGTCAGTAACAGCTCTAGTCCAGCGGTCATCTCTGAATTGCATTACATGTCCGGCCCATCTGATTTTTGATACCTTGGCAAAATGAGACAGCATCCCTGATTCTTGATCGTCGACAGAGGTTGGAACTCTGGATTCCTTCTCTGACTTGAGTGGAACGTGATATTCCAAGCATAGCTCTTTCTATTCCTCTTTGGGATACCCGAATAATGTTCTCATCCTGTTTTTGTAGGGCCCAGGTCTCTGAGTCGTATGTTAGTGCAGGAAGAACAGTGGAGTTGAAAGGATGTTCCTGGAGCCAGAGGCTCTTCATCCTCTTAACTACTTCTTCAACCCTCTTGAAAGCGTTCCATGCCACTCTCTTCCTCCTGTGACGTTCAGGTGCCAGGTCATTTGTCATGTTGAGTTCTCGACCTAAGTACACATAACTATTGCATTCGGAGATGTTCATTTCATTGAGGGCAAATCATGAACATTGCCTTGGTGAGATTCAGCTGCAGTCTGACCCTTCCATACTCATGGTCAAAGTCAGACAGCATTGATGCCACTTGGCTGATATTTGGTGTTATGAGAACGATGTCATCAACGAAGTGGAGGTGGTGTAGTTGTCAACCATCTATCTTCACTCCCATTCCTTTCCATTCCAGTCGTTGCATGATGTTCTCAAGGGTGGCACGAAAGAGTTTTGGTGAAATGGTATTGTCCTGCTGAATCTCTCTCTTTACGTCTATGAAACTCTACTTATTGGTGGAAATTAAACTGTAATTTCAAATTTTTAATACGACAAACTGTAAACCCTCAATTTCATTTCTAGCTATTTCCTATTGGCTTTCTAACCATTTGACCTATGTAACTTAATAAACCAAGTGAAAGGCAATGATTATTTTCTTTTCATCTTTCATTTAAAAAATGTTTTTAAATTGAAGTATCGTAGTTTGAACAATATTGAAATTATTGTTTACACTTGTATTGCTGCTACACCAATCCCTTCTTCAACTTTATTATTCAGGAAATCTTGGCCTCAGGAACTTATTCTGCAATTTTTGATCTCTTCAGTCTTGAAGATTTCACAGCAGTCAGTTTCTTCTTGTTTCCTTGGCTCCTGCCATTATTAAGAAAGTGCATAAACAGGGTGATACATTGTACAGCAGGTAAACTCTTGCCCTACATGTGGCCAAGTTAGTTTGATGTCTAGCACCACATATGATTTCCCTGAGCACTTCCAGAAGTGACCCTGAAGCACAGACCCAGAAGTAAGCTCTGAGCATAGTTGGGTCTGGCCTAAAATAAACAAACATGATAAAATAAAAGAAAGCATGAAAACTACAAGGAAGGATGTTGGACACAAAATCTTTGACTCATATCACCAACTTCTTTCTCAAATTTTGTTTTCCGAAACTTTCATTTTTCTCAACAACTTAATTCCATTAAGCAGTTTTTTTGGATCTTAGCTATTTTCACATTGTTCTTAAAATAATTGTTATGTTTTACCTAGCTTAATCAGAAATGCCATTTTTGCTACTTATTTTTAAAATTATTTATAATTTTTATAAAATAAAAGTAACAATATTGGGTAGATACATTAATTGACATATAAAATTTTTTACTATATAATAGAACACCATTTTAAAAATTTTATTGGCAAACACCTCAGTTCAGCCACTGCGAACCCAATTCTTATTGGAAGAATTTTGATTTATTGTATTTATATAAATATAAAGTGCTATTTTCCCTAAAAGTATACAATCATGTTGATCCTGTCATAAAGAGTTTATGACCTGAATGGTAATTAATGGCTAGCACACAAGTGTGAGCTTTTCGAAGTCACTTGAAATTACCCAAGTGCTAACTTTCTTCTTTAAATGGGCAGGATAATTAATGGGAAAAATAAAGGTGTAGATTGTATATTCAAATAATATACAAATGTGCAATCATATTTGAATAGTGTTTATAATATCATCCATTGTAAGGATGATATCAAATTATATAGACCTATGTCATAGTCATTTTCATACGCTAGCTATGTATTGATAATTGTCACAATTCAATTTATTCACTAGTAGCATTTTTTTCTTATCAATTGGTTACCATTTTTTCTGCTCTCTCCTTCTTTCTTTGACATGATTATACTTTCCTAGGTGGTTTGTATTCCCTTACAAGCTCACTAATTCTCACAGGCATAGAATATATTAGAATATTACTTATTACTAATATAGTCATTATTCTTTTTCCCTCAATTGCTGGGTGTTACTAGGACTCAATTTGTGTTACTCATGTGTAAAAGTCATCTGTGGAAGAGTGTGCTGTGGTTAGATTCATGCCCTTTGATGAAAAAGAATGACACTAGTCAGCAAGAATGACATCCTTTTTACAGAGTGTTAATTCCTCATTTTTTTCCATTCTGAGCCTCAGAGATTTTAAACTAGGGCATCTGGCATCATTGCCTTTTTCTTTCTAGTTGAGGTTCTGATCAAACTTTCTCTGTCTGAGTTCACTCCTGGAGGGCTTGAGGGTTGTTGTAAGGCATACGTTTTTAATTTGGTAAAATTAAATCTCTTCGGTTAAATCTAGTGTGAAATTAAAACCTTGACTCAAACCTGACATTCAATAGAATCCCTTTGAAAGTGTCCTGATTTTACGTGAACTCAAATGGCCACAGTAGGTCTTAGGTCCCTTTCAAATTTTTTAAGCTCAGCTAGCTGTTTGATGGAAGATAGAAGGTTCTTGCAAAACACAGAAGTACTTTTCCGGGTGTGGAAAGAAAAGGCTGAGGGAGATATTCAGAGCAAAAGTGATGACATCTTCTCATACCCTTCTATTGCTTTGTTAAGTAACTTTTTTATTATTTAGTGCTGTGTTACTAAAAGAGGTATACTATGTTTCTGTTACCATTTACCCTTCTCTGATGAAGATTTTTAAAAATAGAATGAGTAGTAGTGGCCCTGAGCTCCTTTGATTTTTTTCCTTTGCATGCAAAATTATCCATCTATAGAGTGTGAAATGCTAATTACTTTTAGTCTAATGTTCTTCACTTTCTCTAGGTATAGAAGTTTTAGTATGCTTAAAAGGATACTTAATTGGTATTACCTGATTAAGATTGAATTTTCCAGGTAATTTGTTTAAATAAACAGAAGGTGTTTGATTTCCTGCTTCCATAATATTAAATAAGGCTAATTAAAAGACTTTGTAACTTAAGGAAATGTCTATATATTTAAAGAAACAATTCTCTCAAATTCTTAATTGTTAGATTATTTATATGTGGATTAAAAGAATATTCTGAGTGATTTCAAGGCTTGTATTAATATTTTGTCCTGAGGGTTATTTTGCCTATCCATATTTGGGATAGTTTTAAGTCCTGAAAGTTTGCTTCTGGGATCTTCTCTGGATTAGGGTATGATAGGAATTTACTTTCAGACTACTAAAATTTAGAAAAAGAAACATTATGTTAGATTATATTTGTGTTTAAAAAAATTGTGAGAGAGTTCATAGTACTGGTATACACTGCTTTGTTTCCCCTTGTTTTAACATCAGACATTAGAATGATACATTTGTCTAAATTAATGAACAAAATTAATACCTTAATGTTTAAATTAATTTCATACTTAAGAAGTCATTGTTTCCACCAAATGTACTTTGCAATTTTAGATTCCATTCCCATCCAACAATTTACACTAATTTTCAATATCTTACAACTAGTGGGATGATTAGTTCTGGGTCAATGTGATGTGGAAAAATAAGACTTCATACATCCTTGCTTTTATCAAATTCATTTCAAATTTTGACCATTTATAAATATTGGAAAGTAGTTTCAAAATTTTCATATGGGTATGCACATATCCACATTGATTTCAGTCTGCTTGGGATGTATCTTAAATGATATGTCTTGACTTAGCACAGCAGGTAGGGCGTTTGCCTTGCACTCGGTCAACCCGGGTTCGATTCCTCCATCCCTCTCGGAGAGTCCAGCAAACTACTGAGAGTATCCCACCCACACGGCAGAGCCTGGCGAGTTACCCATGGCATGTTTGATGTGCCAAAAATAGTAACAATAAGTCTCACAATGAAAATATTACTAGTGCCCACTTGAACAAATTGATGAACAACGGGAGAACAGTGCTACAGAACGGTGCTAGGATTACATATTGCATTCAGTTGTCCTTACATTCCTCTTGGCTGTAATGGTTTTGTTTTGCTTTTTGGTTTTTTTGCTATTGTTGTTTAGCTTTATTTTGTTTTTGGGTCACACCCAACTGTGCACAGGCCTTACTCTGGCTCTACATTCAGGAATCACTCCTGCTAGTGCTTGAGAGATCATATAGGGTGCTGGGGATTGAACTTGGATCAGATACTATGCCATTTCTCTGGGTTCTGCTATAACAGGCTTTTATGTTTGTCTCCTACCATTTGTAAAGCTTAATCCAGTGCCTTCTGTCACCCTTGTTTTGGCCTTGGTTTTCACTATTCAGTTTAATGTCCCTTCTCTTTTCTTTCTTCCCCTTTCTCTGTGTCTGTTCTAAATATCACTTCAGATCTACCTTCTTAAATTTTGAAGATTTTGTTTTCCCTTTAGCTCTGACTTTAGTTTCTTGCACTAATTTTTTTCTAAGCTAAGCCAGAGCAAAGGGAACTCCACTTTTCCTTTGTGTATTACATTTTTCTTTTGTGGGGGGGGTGGGGAGATAATGGTGGTGGTGGAGAGGGATTGAATTTAGCATATTGCTGTGGGGTTACTGCCTGTCATGCTTGGAGGGGCACAATAGGAGCCATTTAGTTCCAGGGATGGAACTTGGGTTTCCTACCTGCAAAGAACGCACTACAGACTTTAAGATATCTTCCAGCCCAGATGTGCATTTCTTGAATAAACATATCCTAAATGCATTCTCTTGATTTGCACATATAAAATCCAAATTAAACATGTATCTGTTACATGACAATGACGAACATTTTTACATGGACATAAAAAAAATTTTTGGACCTCATCCAGCAGTGGCCGGGGGTTACTGCTGTCCCTGAATTCAGGAATAATTCCTGGCCATATAGGACCCATATGGGATGTTGGGGAATCGTATCCGGGTTGACCACATGCAAGGCAAACACTCTACCGCTATATTTTCACTCCAGACCCTGAATTTTTTTTAAACAATAGTACCCGTAGGTTCCTGGAGGTTTAAATTATGATTTAGTTTTATGGCCTACGGATCACAATAGCATGGCATTACTTTCCTCCTCTAGCCCTCACATCTGCTCCATAAGGTTGACAAATAGAACTAAAATGACATCCTTGATGAAAATTCTTGTTTCTGACTGTTGACTTATATTTTTCTTTGAAAAGGAGACTTTTGTTGGAATAAGAAACTAAATGTTTCTTTACATGTGACATAATAAATGAGGTAGACTAATTAACTTGAAGTAAAATAAAGTATGATTGACAAGTATAGGTACTAACTAAAGAACACTTCCTATTGTTTATCTGGAGACACATCTAAAATTATTGCCTTCTAATGGCTTAGTGGGTTAGCTTATATTAGGAACGCAGGATAAGGAGAAATCAGGCTACAAAGAAAGTGGAGCTTAATTAAAACAGAAAAATCAATATCCTATGACAATTACAGACCTATATAAAATGATTTTATTTGTTCAGATATATTGTGGTTTATTCATACAATTATATAAAATCTGCTTTAAATGAGTTATAGAAAGTGGATTAAACAATATTTTGTCAGATTTGCTGTGCAACTGCTTCTAATTTAAGCATATATGTACTCTAGAAAATTACTCATTTTGCCATCACTTTTACTTTATACTTCTTGTCTCTTTCCAATTGTGTAAACTATTTTTAAATTATCCACCAGCAACCTTAACCCATATCTCTTGAAAAACTAGTGGAGAGGCTCCTAATTTTTTAGCACTTTACTATTCACATCATCTCATATCAATTAACAGTTAATCTTATAGTCCATGTGACTTTTAAGGAGCAATGTCTACTGATACCCTTTAGTCCATTTCACCTACCATCTTGCCTCTTTAGATTGTGGCTGATATGTGTTCTGATTTGATACAGGTTATAGTTGATCACTTTGAAAAAAAAGAACTACTTAGTGTATGTATCATGATAAGATAGAGTTACCTGGGTTAGATGGGACATACTTTCATTGTAGTTAAAATCTATGAAGGTTAAAGTAAAGGGCTGAGTTCATTTGATACATTTTATTCTTGTGAATTTTTTTCCTATATTTTGTTATCAATATGCCCTCAACAAAAGTTTTCCCATACCTATGCTAATCAAAATATTAGTTCTCCTCTTGAAGTTTCTATGTTGTTATTCTTTCTTGGAGGAGAGATTTTAACCTCTTAAACATATCCACAAAATCTTGCTTTTTAAGTGTTCCAACAATTCTCTAAAGGTTTAAGATGCTTTCTTAGGCTGTTCATTCAGAATCTAAGTGAGCTCATCAGCAATCTTCTCATTCCCTGTTGTAATTGGGCCCAAACCAATCTTTAAATAGACATAGAAATAATGAAGGACACTTTTAAATATAGTTTTTAAACTTATATTCATGGTATTATAGAAGTTTATTTGAGCTTAATTTACATTTAATTTTGTCTGAAAGTGACTGGCTCTGCTAATAGTTCTAATAATAATTACATTCCACTAATTGGTAACTCACTATAAGTGTGCAAACAAAATTTAATCTAATCCTTGGGAAAATCTTAGGAAGAGGATACTGTTATAATCTTCATATGAGTGAGAAATCAGAGGATGGAATAAGTTAAATGTGTTGCTCAGGATCCTAGAAATATAAATGAGAAATAAATTTGAATCTTTCTGAGTTATGGTTTCTTATATTCCACAATTCAGTTTTCATCATCTGGTGATTGGGTCACAGAATTCATCATGGGGGTTATCTGCCCAGAGAAGGGCCTTCACTGATTCCATCGAGCTGAGGGTATAGAACTAAAATATTTTCTCTATCAGCATCCTGTTATCTCAAGAATGATGGGAAAAAATATTAAGAGGCCAATATATGATAGAATATCAGACATTGAAATTTTGTGGGGAAAAGAGAATTAGGCCATGTGAAATAAAAGTCCCTGGTCAGAGGCTCTCTGCTACAAGCAAAGAAATGTTAGTGTGGCATTTAGCACTTGAGTTTTGTGAAGGTGGCTTAAAATCCTAAAACTCATGTCTAGACATCCAAGAATGCTTTAAACTGAAGACTTTTTTAAAGCATGACTGCACTGTTTATAATTGGTAAATATATTTTATTATTCATACTATTTGAATTATTTTTTAATTTTGAAGAATATTATACTTTAAAAGTGAATTTCTTATTTTATGCTTTTATCTCATGAATTAATAAATTAATAGTGTGTGTGTAGTAGAACACTGGTTGTTTTGCTTTTTTGTCTCGTGCATTTTTGTTTTATCTGAGGAGATTCTTCTAAATTAGTCTAATGTGTAGAGGTTTGTATGCCTCCCATTATCTCCTGGGTGAGATTATGGTTTCCACAGCATTAGTCATGGGAAAACTAATTGTCATATATTAAATATAGGCCTTGGGAAAACTAATTGCCCATATATTAAATGTAGATAAATATACAGTGTGTACCTGAGTGCCCAAGAACAGACAGATAAAGAAACTATGGCACCTCTACACAATGGAATACTATGCAGCTGTTAGGAAAAATGAAGTCATGAAACTTACCTATAAATGGTTGGACATCCTGAGTGAAATGAATCAGAAGGAAAGGGACAAATATAGAATTCATTTTTGTATATAAAATATTTATATAGGAGAAGAAGAATATTCATGGCCAGGAAAAAAGGATAAACAGGGATTAGGGGACTGGTCAGTGGTTGGAACTAACCACAAAGGTCTGTGGGGCTGAGGATAGATAAGATAGAGAATAGACCACTATGACAGTAATAGCTGGGAATAATCATGCTGGACAAGATCTGAGGGTTAAAAGTAGGTAAGGGATATTTTTGATAACCTTTCGGAATCAATATTGCAAACCACAATGAACTAAAGGAGAGAGAGAAAGAGAAAGAGACAGAGAGAGAAGGAGAGAGAGGGGGGAGAGAGAGAAAGAGAGAGTAAAGGAAAGAACCTGTCAATGAGGGAGGCAAGAGGTAGGGGGCTATGGGAGAGAACCTGGGGACACTGGACACTGGTGCTGGGAAATGTACACTGGTGGAAGGATGGGTGTTGGAATATTGTATGACTGAAATCCAGTCATGAACAGTTTTGTCATGTTCTAAAAATATAAAGAAAAGTAAAATAAAAATAGGCAGTATGTAAGAGATGTATACATAATTCAACAATGTATTTAAGACAACCCTCAAAACACTACTCCATGGTCATATTCAGCTTAGTTAACTTCTAAGTAGCACTGTAGGACCGTAGCACTGTTGTCCCGTTGTTCATGGATTTGCTCAAGCGGGCACCAGTAATGTCTCCATTGTGAGACTTGTTACTGTTTTTGGCATATTGATTATGCCACGGCAAGCTTGCCAGGCTCTGCCAACTTCCAAGTATCATCATCAAGCTTGTGTTCTGAGCTACCATATTCCTTCTTTATCTTTTACTTATTTACTTTAAAATGAAGTAGCTATCAAAAAAGTACTTTTCATATTGGGGAGTGCATCTTTTTGGTTAGTGTGTCAATTCATATTAACAAGTACAGGCGGTGTCACACTGTTAGTTAGCTCGTGGGCCCTGGTTGAGTAGGGAAACTTTTTTCTTTTTCTTTAAGTAGGAAAATTTTTAAGTGAGTCCTGTTCCATTACTTTTTCAGTGATAGAATTTTACAAAAACCCACTAAAATTTTCTCCAAGAGTATACTTATATACATTTAATTACTCAACTTGAGCTCCCATTTCTTTTTGATAAATCAACTGAATCCTGTAGCACTGCACTGTCGTCCCATTGATTAAGCAAAAATTGGTAGCTTTTACTGACATTATTTGTGTTTATGTACTGACATATGAAAGCTGTGACTATAACCACACAGTAAATATATAAAATAAGAAGACAATTCAGTACAAATATTAACAAGAAAGTTTTACGATATTGCAAAAATGTGCTATAAGGAAAAGCTCTATTTTGTTTCAGAAGAAAAAGGCATCAAGAATTATAAAACAAAGAAAACAATTATGAAAGGTGCTTTATTTTATTTTATTTTTATTTATTGATTGGCTTTTGGGGTTATATCTGAAAATGCTCAGGGGTTACTCCTAGCTTTGTGATCAGAAATTATTCTTGGCATTGCTTGGAGGACCAAATAGGATGTGGGGGATCAAACCTGCGCTGGTCCCATGCAAGGCAAGCACTGTACCTGTTTATATTATCACTCCATCCCCAAGATATATTATTTTAAATAGTGTTATAGAAATGGATGTTTTAGAAGACAACAGACACATAAATTTTCAGATTATTTAAAAGAAATAAAAAAATAAGCACATTATTATTAAAGAAGGTATGAAAAAATAAACACTTCCCTTTGCATGTTTGTATAAAGGTACACTGTTATTTATGGAAAGTACTCAGAATGTCTTAATGAATTTAAAATGTGCATTTTATTTGGTGAGGAAATTTTTCTTGGAATTTACTGGGAAAATGTATAGCATTATAAAGGTTTATATAAAAGGTATTTATTTTAGCCTTGCTTATAATAGTTAAAAAAGAGACTAGACTGATTATCTATGATAATTATAGAATAGTTGAGGCTGTTATTGAATCTAAATTATTCATATGAATGAAGCAGTACTATATATATTAAAATGGGAAAAAGACAATGTAAATGATATGAGAAGGCTAGTTGAGGAATAATAGGTAGGTTAATATATGCATGGTTTATGGTTTATAATCTGAATTCAAATATGTTATTTTGCATTAATTTTGACATATAAAAGAGCACAATTTAATCCTTAAAGTTGTTCAATTTATTGGAAAAGAGTCAAAATTGGTTGAGTGTGCAAAAAATAATATTGAATATTATGCACCGGAGGGAACAGAACAGGCTAACCTGGTTTCAAAGTCCTGCAGGTCTGCAGGCTCTGCCAGGAGTGATTCTAAGCATAAATCCCACAGTGAGCCCTGAGAATTATTTGCTGTGGCCCTCATATCCCCACCCCCTCCATGAAATACTAAGATGGGTGTTTATGTTGTAGTTTATTTATTGTCTCTCTGGGTGGTGCTTATGACTACTCAATTCTGTGCTGAGGAATTGCTCCCCAGAAGTAGTTTGGGGATCATGCAGTGCCAGGGATTGAACCTTTCCAGCACATAAAATATGTGCTGGACACTTTGAAGAATCTCTCCAGCCTTGATGCTGTAGCTAAAAATAATATCTTCTATTTATTGAACTTCTGGGAGTTTGCTTTTAAGTCTCTGGATGCTGGCCATTGATGGGATTACAGGGTGCCACCGGGGGCTGTCCCTGGGTGTGACCACCTAGCTACTGGAAAATGGGAAATCTAGATGGAGGAGGCCCAGTCCTGATTTGAGCAGGCTTGGAGGTCTCAGCCCCGGGTCCCATACACCTGGGTCCCTCTGCCGGTACCTTCATGTGTGAGACTTGTCCAAACGTGTGGAGAGGGGCTTTGAGCATGGCAAGCTCCCGGAAGCACATGGCCGCTTTGCAGCCGCACGATATAGCCTACTTCTCCCTCTGGGAGAATCTGGCAAACTACTGGGAGTTTACTGCCCACATGGGAGAGCCTTGCAAGGTCCCCATGGTGTATTAATATGCCAAAACCAGTAACAAGCTGGGTCTCATTCCCCTGACCCTGAAAGAGCCTCCAGTACGGCATCATTGGGAAGGACAAGTAGAGAGAGGCTTCTAAAATCTCAGGGCTTGGACAAATGGAGACATTACTGAGACTGCTTGAGAAATTTGACGATCAACGGGATGATGATGATGATGATGATAATGATGATTTACTGAACTAAAACTATTTGTAAATGATTAAAGCTCTATTTTCTCTCAATGTATAAAAGATAAAAGAATACATGTTGAGTGAAGTTAGTCAAAAGAAGAGGTACAGATACAAAATTATCTCCTTCATACCTGATATGTAAAGTAATATAGTAAAGAAGCAACAAATATTCAAAGGCATCCGGAGTTGAGACTTTGTCTTTCATGGGAAGGATATCCTGGGTCTGGGGGGATGGGACCATAGCGTGGGTTGAAGTATTGGGACTTGGTGGAGGGTATGGTGTTGGAATGATTTATTGCAGGGAATAGCTGGCTATTATGTGTATTATAAATTATAGTGCCTAAGATAAAATGTTTTAAACGAATACAAAGTAATAGATACCTGTATATTTTGTATGTTTATTTAAATACAAGAAAATTCAAACAGCTCTTTGCCAAATCAATAACACTAGTTACATAAGGAGGGATTTAGACAAAGGAGATAGTTATTTGTTTTCACACATTTGTACTTTTAGATGCAGTTGTTTAAAAATGCATGGTTTGACTAATAAAAACAGAATCAAAACTTTGATTTTTTAGTTTTCAATAAATTATTAAATAATATAGATGAAATTATCATGCGATTCTTACAAATGCCAAGAGTTAAGAGGGCCAGAAATGGAATTTATTCATGAAATTAAAACTTTCTAAACTAGAATCACATCATTGAAGCTAATTAATGGTCTGCTAACATTGCTGCATTCTCAATCTGAGATAGTACAGCTGGAAGTGTGCTTGGCTTGCATGCAGCTAATTGGGTGCAACCCTTGGCATCACATATGGTCCCCTGAGCATTGCCAGGAGTGATCCTTGAGCATAAAACCAAGAGTAAATTCTGAGCACAGCCACACGTGGCTCTCAAAAATCACAAATGAAGAAACAAAAAAGAAATCTGGACCTGTGCCTTTTCTCCTTAAATCATATGAATAAAGAATGACACAAACCCATCATATCATCTTGTGGGTTTTATCTGATATAGCTCCTGCCCATGTTTCACTGACTTAGTATCTGCCAAAACTGGCACTTCCATGTCTGAAATGGAGCCTGTAATGATGCAGCCTTTCCTAGTTCAGAGATTTTACCCTGTTTTGTTCTCAGCACCAGAGCATCCTTTTATAAACATACACGCTAACTCTGCTTCAGGAAAATACCTCCTTGACAGCCTGTTCTAGTTTATGGCCACTTTATATTAGGTATCCTGTGCTTTCTTTTCAGAGTATTTATCACCACTTATAATTATATATATTTATAGGTAATCCAATTTATAATGGTTAGCTTTAGGAGGCTATAAACTCCTGGAGAGGCTAAAGCTTTCAGAAGTAGTCTTAAAATCTCTGAGAAACTAAACCAAGATGTTGAATGTAAGTTTCATGATTTTTGCACCACAGCAAACATCCATTGAAGTTTTAGGGTGGCATTTCAAGTTGTAGAAGAATAGTGAATCTTTTTTGTAACTGAACATTCCGCAGAAACTGCGCCATTATCACAGAAATGGTGATTCATAATCTGCTGCTGCTGCTTCCTGCCCTTCTCTATATTTACATACTGTGAGAGTTTTGGGAAATTACCTGACAAATCACCAACTTGTATGAATAATACTACTAGTGTCCTTGATTTTCTGTAAAAGAAAAAGGGCAATTTGATTATGCTAACATTGTTCTTGTAATGTTTCCCTGAAGACATATCTTTGCTAGATTTTTGTAGATAATAAATACATTTACAAAATGAACAACTGTCAAATAGAAGGAGAATGGAGAAAGATGATATGGTGTAGGATAATTTCAATGAAAATGAGGGTAAAAATAGAGGTTGAGAAAATGAATAAGTAAAGGATCTTTTAGGGAGATCTGATGGGGACAGTTCTTTGACAATGAGGGAAAGATTATTCAGAGGGACAAATGGCAGGCAGTCCCTACTGAAGACACAAAATAGATTGAGAAAGAAATAGGCACACTTAAGGCAAGAGGTTTAGAGAGCAAAGAAAATTTATGAAGTATATTAAAATTAGGAAGTGCCATTTGAAGCTTCCAGCTGAAATGGGAGGATCAACAGATGCAATCCTTTATCCCACCTGGAGACAGCCTATAAAATTCCTTAGCCAGGGAAAATATAGTTTTAATCAGTCACACAAAACAACTTTCTTCATGTACCTCATAATAAAAAGCTTTATCAATGTGATTGATGGGAAGAGCACAGTGTGTATAACACTTCAGAATATTGGAAAACTTTTATGTTGCATTTACTAACTTGACTTATTTTCTTACAGGTTTGTAGAGAAATGGAAATGTTTATGCTAAATTTAGAATGGGAAGATGCTGCCTTCTACCAAGAAAGGTTTTGGATGTGATGGATGTAGCCTCAATATATAACATCGTGTCTTAACGTTGTGGTGGTGGATCTAGGAAGTTTTTTATTCTAAGCAAATTCCAGACTTGAAGTATTCATTACCGACATTTCATGTTGAAGGTGTTCTCTGGATCATGATATAGAATCTCTTGCTTCCTAAACTGGAAAGTTGCATCAGAGGAGAAAAATCTCAGTACAAATCTTCTGCAAAGGACTGCCTTTTAATGTTTTTATCTTCCACTGCCTCTTTTATGTGAAAGGTAAACATAAACTAATAGAAAGCCGATTTTAAGCGCAGAACCATGTGGGGACGCTCCTTTCCGGCCCCGCGCGAGATCGACCCTGGAGGCAACTGAACCACTTTGGACACGAGCGGCGCCCCCAAAATGCCTCCAAACTGTGTGCTCGGAGCTTCTGGCCCAGGCGCTGCCAGCGAGTGATGCAATTACCAAAAGAATTTTCCCTGGACTTCATATAGAAATCCAAAACCGCGAGGCTGCTATCGCAGCCGCGCGACCTAATATCTCTTGATTGTCAGCAACGTGTAAATGTTCCTTTTTGGCAGGGCTTACCGTGGGGGGAAACTCCAAACAATAGTACTGAGTTTTTTGTTGAAGGGTAAAAGATTGTAGCGATAGAATTTTAGGCAGAATTTTCCCTGGACTTTATATAGAAACCCAAAACCGCACGGCCGCGGCAGCCTAATGTCATCTAATTATCAGCAATATGAAATGGTTCCTTTGTAATGGGTTGGACTTTGGGGGGACCATAATAGGGTTAAAGTTTGTAGCGACGTGTAATTTCTGGCTGTACTTTCCCTGGACTTTATACAGAAATTCAAAGCCGTGAGGCCGCTGCCATGGCCTAGCAACCCATTGTCATTTAATCATCACCAATATGAAATGGTTCCCTTTTAACGGGTCGGACTTTGGTGGGAAATACTAACAAGAATAGTAAGTCTTTTGCTGAAATATTGAAGGCTACCAAAGTGGTAACCATCTCTATAGACTGAACTAAGCCATATCCCCACGCCGGCTGAGAAGAAATATCCTTCTTTCTTAGGAAGAAACGCGGTGTGGCGTTAACCATAGTATGATGTCCATTAAGCTGACACGGACCTAGTGGCGTGGGAATGGGATACAAGGGAATAAATTATTATGTACTTGGAACAGAGGGATGCTGGTGGAATCTCGAGCCGGGGCCGATACCAGCGTATTACTTTTGGTTCCAGAAACTGCTTGCAGACATTCTACCAGACTATCAAGCCAGAGTCCCACGCCGGCTGATGACGGGAAATAACCATCTTTTTTGGTTTGTTTTCCCTTTGTCAGGCAGCGTGGTGATTACTAAACAGGCGTGATCTCGGTGGCGCGGGACGAGGGGGGAAAAAAATAGAAAAGTTATGTAACAAACAGCGGGACTTAATATCTCTACATTCTCAGCAATGGAGAGCCATCAAATGCTTCCTTGACAGTGGGACTGTCTTCTCTTTCTTGGGGGGAAACCCTAGCAACAATAGTGAGTTATGTGTTGAAACATGGACTGTAACCAAGATAAAGCGTAAACGAAGTGAAGCTTATCACTTACAAGGGCGGGGACTGGGGGGGGCGGGAGGGGGCGGGAGGTATAATGGGGTGGTTGGTGATGGAATATGGGCACGGGTGAAGGGAAGGGTGTTTGAGTATTGTATAACTGACATAATCCTGAGAACTATGTAACCCTCCACATGGTGATTCAATAAAATTTAAATTATATAAAAAAAACTAATAGAAAGCCTGCTCATCAGAAAGTATTTTTTATTTCTTTGCCAGTTTATGAAAAACTTTTATTCTACTGGGACATTTTATATGCACAGCAGATTGGTGGTATTTAGAGAAAATAATTCTCAACAGACAGATTCCACTTAAAAAAAACCCTAAAATTTGGGTTATTATATTGGGCCAATGCCATTCTTATTTTATTTTATAATCAGATGAAGATGTATTTAGGTGACAAAGTTGATAACTACTTGCATTCATTGATATAACTGTGAGCTTCTTTTGAGCTTCTTTTCTTAGTTTTACTTAAATATCTACTTATGGTACTGTACTCATTTATAGAACTGAATGTGTTCCTTTAAAATTTTTAAAGCAATTTTTAATCATTGGTTCATAATTAATTTCTAATAGGAATTTCCCTGTGGAGCAGAATAGTAATAAGCTTACATCTGGGAGTCCAGTGCACGACAATTTGAATTTACTTAATTTCTTTTATTTATTTATTTATTTATCTATTTATTTGCTTTTTGGGTCACACCTGGCAATGCACAGGGGTAACTCCTGGCTCTGCATTCAGGAATTACCCCTGGCGGTGCTCAAGGGACCATATGGGATGCTGGGAATTGAACCCGGGTTGACCACGTGCAAGGCAAACACCTGACCCGCTGTGCTATCGCTCCAGCCCCCTAATTTACTTAATTTCTAATCCACAGTTTACTATGTGCCCTGGTGCAGATTATTTAGCTTCTCTAGTCCCATATCTTTATAATGGGGATCATGATAACATCTGCTTATTAGAATTATTGTAAAAATTACATTGAACAATGCATATAGATATCAACTCTAGATTTAAATATTCCTGATGATATGATTCATTGGTTTTCTTTGCTCATCAAAGAACTGGCACGTTTAATAGTCATAATGACAGGTGACCATTGTGATGCACACATTGTACTGAAGGCGGGGAGAAGGAGACCACACAATGCTAACTAAAGTTATAGACTTTGGCATCAGAGAACTCAGATGTATGTCCTGATACTGCCCCTCATAGGTAGTGTGATTTGGGTAAGTCATCAACTTCTTTAACTTCAGTTTGAACAGAGTAAGAGTGGAGGAAATAACAGAATCTTCTCTTCAATGGTTTTGTAAAGATTTGATTAGTGTGATTGAAGAACTTGAAAATGCTATTGTTCAATTGTCAAATTTAGGTTTTTTGTGTTATATGGTTTTCACAGGGAGGAAATAAGATGACAAATTTAGGGAGAATGTCTGTGGCAGAAAATTAGGGGAAGACACTAATTTGACTTTGATGGCAACTAAAATCAGACATGCTCCTTATTAACTATTTTTTCTGAAAGAAAAATGGTTATTTGTTAAAATCCTGATCACAGGTTATATTGATTTCTTTCTGTCTTCAGTTGGTTCTATTCAGAAGCAGTCCTTGGCAAAACAACATAAATGCTAGTGCAATATTAACGATGTGATTGGGGAGGAATAGAGACAAGAAAGAGAAAGAAACCCAGAATAGTAACATAAAGAATTTATTACTCTGGGAATATGAATTTTGAATCCTGAGCTTCATATAAATATGCCTGAGAGCGATCTCACCTGAAAAATAAGAGAGTTAATGTTCACTGTCACTGTCATCCCGTTGCTCATTGATTTGCTCGTGTGGGCACCAGTAACATCTCTCATTGTGAGACTTATTGTTACTGTTTTTGGCATATCAAATACGCCATGGGTAGCTTGCCAGGCTCTGCCCTGCGGGCTCGATACTCTCGGTAGCTTGCCAGGCTCTCTGAGAGGGGCAGAGGAATCCAACACGGGTTGGCCGAGTGCAAGGTGAATGCCCTACCGCTGTGCTTTCGCTCCAGCCCAGAGTTAATGTATTTTTCTTAATTTTTTTCCCGCTGGTCACTGGCTGATAAATATTCCTGACAACACTGTCTCTATCTTATGATCATGATGCTTGAAATCCAATTGGCACATTCCATCTCTGTAACTGAACTTTTCCTCTGCCCATGCAACTTGCTGGAATTCCTAAAGAACTAAACTCTGATCATCCCAGATACACTCCCTGTCAGTGAATCTTCTGTAGGATAGTTCATGATCATATTGATTAGTCTTTATTTCCCAGAATTCTTTAGAAGAATTTAATTCAAGAGCTAGCAGGATAATACAGAGGGTAGGGCACTTGTCTAGCATGCGAATGACCAGCAGTAAAAATCCAGCACCCCATATTTTTCAATTAGCTCTGCTAGAAGTGATCCCTGGGCTGGAGCGATAGCACAGCAGTAGGGTGTTTGCCTTTCACGCGGCCGACCCGATTCCTCTGCCCCTCTCAGAGAGCCCGGCCAGCTACCGAGAGTATTGCGCCGCACAGCAGAGCCTGGCAAGCTACCCGTGGCGTATTGCATATGCCAAAAACAGTAACAATAAGTCTCACAATGAGAGACGTTACTGGTGTCCGCTCGAACAAGTCAATGAGTAATGGGATGACAGTGACTGCCTCAGAAGTGATCCCTGAGCACAAATCCAGGCATAATCCCAAAATACTGCTGGGTGTGCCCTCAAAATCAAAACCACCATCACAAGAAAAAATTTAGTTCAAGATTCTTGATGATAATTTGCTTGGTAAAATACTTTCACTATGCAGATTTCATTCTACGCTGTCTCACACCTCAACTCCTAACTTTGCTTGGTGGGATCACTCCAACATTAACCACCTTTCCTGAAATATTTGCACCAAGATCTATTCCTGGATTCCAAAGTTTAAGTAGACAAAACATCGTTTTTTATTTTTAATCCAAATGAAATATGTTTCTGAAATTGGTTATTGGAAGTTGGATTTTCATCAGTTTTTAAAGTCAGTTATTAAGGATAGATACAATAATTTGTTAGGGATTATGTCAGATGTTTAAAGAACATGAAATACGTTGGACAACCTCACGTGACACTGTGAAAAACAGTCTCCTATTTCGTTTTAATTACACCTGGAGATTATGCAAGAAGGAAACACACATTCAAATAGAAAAAAAATTCTACATTTTATAATGGGTAATGAGTAAAAGCAGAACATACCAGTAAATTCTTATTTTATGCAAAAATTGTGGATTTTAAAAACTAAAAATGATAAATGTGTCACTTAAGGAGAAATATGAGCAGTTGTATAGCTATCTTATTATTCAACTGTTTAATGCCTGTAGTTTTTTTAAAGGAAATATATATACAATTATTTTATTGAATATCAAACAAAATAAATTATACAGAAGCTTGTTTTTCATTAAAAAATGAAAAGGGCAAGAAAATTTAGCAGATTATAGACACGAGGACCTCACTTTGTTTTGCCATGTTTCCAGGACATCTTGTTTCAAAACTGTGTCAGATTTTCATATTTTATAAGAAGATGATTCCATTAGCTATGCAATATCTATTTTTGTTACTGCTAAGGGGAGCTCGAGGACTTCAAATCATAATTGAAATATTCTATTGATGTGGTTGCTTAGCAACAAACTTTTGTAGCACACTAATAATTTTGCTTGAAATTTTGTTACTTTAAACTTTTAGACTTGTTTTCAGCAAAGCACCTTGCTGAAAAGTGTTACCTCTTTCTCCAAAGCCTTAAATTAGTCTTTGTATCTGAGATGCATATATCATAGATCGTGGCAGAATAGGATGTTCTTTGAACTATCTTCATAGACCTGGTTGACCTGGGATTATTGAAATTAACAAAATTATTGTCAATAGTAAGATTTTTTAACTTCAAAAGCAACTCACATAGTGTTAGGGTTGTCAAGAGCAGTAATTAGCTTTGCTGTCAACTCAAACTGACAGTCTGGATTTCACATATCTTGCATTTGCTTATCAATGCATCTTTTCTCAGCAAATGCATCCTGAGATATTATCCTCTGTTACTCACTCTGTTGTGCTTACAGAGGAGGTGATATAACCAAAAGTGACATTTTCTGCTCTAAATTTAGTGTCTAGGGGCTCTAACTCAAGATGGCTAATGGTAGAGCATTTGTCTTGTAAGTGTCAAATAATGGAAGGCCTAGTATTCTATCTATTAAACACTCTTCACGCCCAAGGACAGTGCCGGTGGCTATACTTTTGAGAACCCTGGTACCACAACAAAGTGAGTGATCTCTAGTGAGCACCACAAACAAATGTGTGTTAACATTGCAATTAACATGTGCAACCCCTATGTAGTGTTGGAACCAAAGTGTGCATGAGCACCACCACTAAAGTCTGTGACTCTTAGTACATGAGACAGATAAATATGTGAGACCTCTAATTACTGCAAAAATAGTAATAACAACAGTAAGAGAAATCAGTATGTAATTTTAGAGTTACCAGTGAGGAAAATTAACCCATCAAGTGGTGTTGCAAATAATGTGAAATAAGTAGAGATGATAAACTTTCCTAGAAATATTCACACTATATGATCAAGGCAATTCCTTTTCCCAAATTACAATCTTATGATCCTCTTCTAAATATTTCATCTAAGAAAATATTCCAGGGTCCAGAGCATAGAATAGGTAGAGCATTTGCCTTGCATGTGGCTGACCCCAGTTTGATCCCCAGCGTTCCATATGGTTCCCTGAGCCCTAACAGGAGTGACCTGCAAGTCAGAGCAGGTGTAAGCTCTGGGCACCACCAGGTACAGCCCAATCCCTCTTTTGTAACATTTCCCCTCCCCCCCCAAAAAAGAATTTGAGAAAGGAAGTGTCGTTATTTTCCTTCTCTGATTTTCTGAATATTTCTTTTTTCACATGTTTTGTTTCTAATACTTTGGGTACTAATTTCATACCTTCCCTCTGGTTCTTTCTCTGTATCTCAGGTTTTGTTGTTGTTGTTGTTGTTGTTGTTGCTATCACAAACTTATTACCTTCCTGTGTTTTAGTATCTGTCATGTGTATCATCAAATTTTTTTTGTATCCATTCATATGACCCTAACGCAAAAGTTGTATTATTTAAGCATTGGTGTATAAGCAATTACTTTAATTGCTAGTGTCTTAAAACTGCAATAAGCATTATTTTATTTCTCATTGAAGCTCACATATGAGGTTGTAATCAAGATAGTAAGTGTGCATGCAGTGATCTGAAGACCTGTCGAAGTCTGGAGCATCTGCTTCTAAGATTGCTCTTGTGGTTAATGGTCAGATTGCTTGCCACCTCCTCTCTCTGTAAGTCCTCCTTTGGAATTGATCAAAGTATGTATGTTCATCCTCAGAATGTTCTAGAATGCTGAGAGATGTAGTATTTCCTTTAATGAACTAATAAAATCAATATACTAGCATATGCATCACATTGTTTTAATAAAGTCAATTAAGAGAATGGAAGTCGACTTCACTACTTGGTGGAGTACCACCATTCTTGAAAAGAATATAGAAATACTGAAATATTTCTGAGCTAAATTTGCTGAAAATATTCTCTGCTCATGTAGATTTTCTAAATCATAGAGCATTTAAATCAGACAAGATGTATGAAGATTCATTGGATTCAAATCTGCAGTATATAATTACAGGTATAGTAAAGGGACCACTGTCTAAGTTTTAGTTAATCTCTCACTAGCACTGTAGCAGTGTTGCACTTTTGTCTTGTTCATCGATTTGCTCAAGCGGGCACCAGTAACGTCTCTATTGTGAAACTTATTGTTACTGTTTTTGGCATATCGAATTCACCACGGGTAGCTTGCCAGACTCTGCTGTGTGGGCGGGATACTCTCTGTCGCTTGCCGAGATCTCCAAGAGGGATGGAGAAATCGAACTGGGGTCAGCCACATGCAAGGCAAACACCCTACCTGCTGTGCTATCGTTCTAGCTCTAGCTAAGAAAACAGAAATAAATTTTAAAAAATATGACTATATGAAATTAGAAAGTTTCTGCACTGTGAATTAAATAATGGCTAGAATAAAAAGAAGTCCTTCTGACTGGGAGAAAATATTTGCCCAACACACATCTGACAGAGGGCTAATTATGTCTAAGACTTATAAGGTATATAAAAATCTTAATAGAACAAAACAAATTCATAAATGAGGGGAGGATGAGAACAGATAGTTCCTCAAATGAGTTAAACAGATAACCAATACCTAGTGAAATGTGTTCGTTGGTTTTCATCAGGAAAATACAAATCAAAATAACAGTGAGCTATCACTTAACACCAGTGAAAAGGATACACATCAAGAACAGAATTAATCAGTACTAACTGGGATGTGGGGAAAAGGAACCCTCATCCACTAGTGGTGGGAATAATGTCTGGTTCAACCACTATGATAAATATTATGGAGACTTTTCAAAAAATTAAAAACTGAACATCCATATTAGCCAGCAATTTAACTTCTAGGCTCCTACCCCAAGAACACCCCAAGCATTAATTTAAAAGGATATTTGCCCTCATTGCAGCACTATTTACTATAGTTAAAATCTGGAAACAGTTCAAATGTCCAAGAACAGGCAAATGGATAAAATAGCAATAGTATCTCTACATCATGAAGTTATACTCAGCTATCAGAAAAGATGAAATCTTGGAGTTAACTGCTCCATGGATGTAACTGGAGAATCAAGAGAGAGACATGAGCAGAATGATTTATCCCACTTATGGAGTATAAAGAGACATATTAGAAAATAACAAAAATGGTCAATGTTTACAGGCCCTGAGATTTGGCCTATTGAGCTGAGTTTACTAAGGAGGAATGGATGGGGTGGGAAGAAACCTAGAGATACTGGTGGAAGGATGCTGATTCTTCAATGGTGAGTATGGTATAGAAATATTATATGTCTGAAAATTGCTATTAACATTGTTGTACATCATAGTGTCTTCAATTAAAAGCTGAGGACAACATCACTGTATCACTGCATCACTGTCATCCTGTTCATCAATTTGCTCAAGCGGGTGCCAGTAATGTCTTCATTTGTCCCTATCACGTGCCACTGTAGCCTGATGGCATCTGCTCACTTGAGGAACATGAAGAACACGTTGTTTTTGCTGTTTTGGGCATATCAAATATGTCACGAGTATCTTTCCAGGCTCTGCCATTCAGGGAAAAATAAAAGAATAAAAAAAATAAATAAATAAAAATAAAGAGGTCATGGGGCCGCATTTGTGGCCATGCACTACAAGAAAAATTGCATCACTCTCTTCTGGAAGCTTTGTTTTATAGTCTCTGAATCTTATAAAAATAGACCCTGAGATTTGGCCTATTGAGCTGAGTTGACTAAGGAGGAATGGATGGGGTGGAAAGAATGGATTGGCCGTTGATGAGATCATATTGCACCGGGGAGAGTTTGTGGGTGTGACTCTCAAGCTACTGAAAAACTGGGGATCTGTGTGGAGGAGGCCCAGTCCTGATCTGAGTAGGCTTGGAGATCTCAGCCACGGGTTCCACGTACCTGGGTTCCTCTGTCAGTTCCTTCATGCGTGAGGCTCATCCGAGCATGTGTAGAGTGGCCTTGAGCATGGCTGTGGCTGGGTTCTGGAGGTTTACAGCTGCTGGGGCTCTGCTTGGAGTGGGGAGGGAAACTCAACTCACCCCTCTCTGAAGGGGTCCCAGTGAAGACAGCCTGGCTTTGGGGGCAGGAGATTCTTTCTCAAGGAGAACATATGGTTAAAAATATCATATCTTTCTGACATGCTATTTTAGGTCTAAGGAGAGTTGGACATCAGCTTCTGTGACTTTTATATAATTGCTATTGTTTTCTTATGTTTGTTTGGTTTTTGTTTCTGGGACACACCTAGAAGTGCTCAGGGATCACTCTTGGCTCTGTGCTCAAGGATCACTCTTGGCAGGTTCAGGGAACCAACGGGATTCTGGGGATTAAGTGTGGGTCAGCCTCGTGCATGGCAAATGCCCTACACACTATACTATCACTGTAGTCCTATAATAGTTATGGTTTGCTATTGAACTGTTCCCTGATGCATTCTGCTGTACAAAATTTATTTCTGAGAAATTCCCAGAGTAACTAAAACCGCACAGGTAGCTATGGGAGAATGCCACTCTGCCCCTGATCTCAGGCAGTAGTAAAACTCATGAAGAGACACCCTAGAAACCAGCAGTCAGCACAGAAACTACCCCATCCTCTGACCCCGGAAAGAAGCCAAGTTAATGGAAAAACCCCCTGAGTTACAAGAACCCTGCATTTCATCCATTATTGTAGGTAGCTCTTGCAACCCCCACCCTACTCCCAGGGTGTGCCTAGCACCATCTTATCTGATTGACTATAGAAGAAGAGATATGGGTGTCATCAATAAGAGGGAGAGAACATCTAGGGCAGAGAAGCACAGTCAAATGACTGACTCAGCTTCATAGTACTAGATAATAATGAAGAAGCAAAGACATTCACTTGCACTGATGGATCATGACAAAAGCCTGAGAAGAACCTCCAGCACACGAGACCTCTCTAAGCTCTCTCATGAAGTCAAAGTGACAATGACTAGGCTATTCACTGAATTGCAGAAAACAGTAGCAAAAGCTCCAACAGGAAAGAGAAAACTTGAATAAGAAATCACCAAAGTGAGGAGCATGGCAGGAGAACTGGAAATTGGGGGAAGGAGGGGAAACCACAATAGAGGAATGGAAGAAATCACTGCCACTGTCACCCTGTTGCTCATTGATTTGCTCGAATGGGCACCAGTAACGTCTCTATTGTGAGACTTGTTGTTACTGTTTTTGGGATATTGAATATGCCACGGGTAGCTTGCCAGGCTCTGCCTTGCTGGCAGGATACTCTTGGTAGCTTGTCCGGCTCTCCGAGAGAGGCAGAGGAATCAAACCCAGGTTGGCTGCGTGCAAGGCAAATGACCGACCTGCTGTGCTCTTGCCCCAGCCCAAGGAGGAAATAAGCAGCACAATAATGGAAACAGGGATGAATCAGTGTACTTAAGGACAAGAATCATGCATGAAACCATCCAAAAAGAGAAAAAAGGGAAAAACTAATTTTAAAATTAAGAAAACTGGTGTTAGAGATTATAGGAGATAAGGTATTTCCCTTGTATGTAGTCACCTTGTTTTGAATGCCTGGCATCACATATAGTATCCGGAGCACTGCTAGGAGTCATTCCTGAGCACAGAGCCACGTGTAGTCCCTGTGCACCGCCATGTGTGACTCCGTCAAATAGATAAATTTAAACAAATTTGAAATAAATCAAAAGTAATAATAAGCTTGGAGAATTGATCTATAATTTGTGTACTGTTAGAGTGATAAGATTTAGATTGGTGATTACTCCATCAGCTCTTATGGCCTACCTGCAATAGACTTGTAATGTAAATGAGAAATGAACTTCCTTTTATTTCCTTTTTGTTTTGGGGAGCCATATGTGGCGGTGCTCGAGGTTACTCCTGGTCTGTACCCAGGAATTATTTCTGGTGGGTGCTCAGATTGAACCCAGATTACTCACAGATAAGGCAAAGATGCTACCTACTATTCTATTGATCCAGCTCAAGGAATTTTATTATTTACTTCTCAAGAAGTTGTATCTTTTTTGTTAGTGCAACATAAGCCAGTTTCAGGGTAAGGTTGTGTAAATTCTCAATTGTGTAAGTTCTAAAACCAACCAGAGAAAGGCCAGTAAAGCTACTAGAAAACAAACCATAAAAACCCTCCCCTTCTGCCCTTTTCCCCAACAAATAAAACAATAGCTTTAAACAGAAAACTCATGTTGTTAATCAACCATCAAACTATTTAGATATTAACTTCTTTGGCTTAAAACTTGTTCTATACTGTGTGGTTTAACATAGATAAGTGAAAATACTGTATTGACATGTATCCTTTATTGTGGCACAGAAGTTAACATTGCTCTTTATAATAGAAGATACTTTTGCTGTTATATTTTATTTTATTTTATAGCTATAGGGTCAATTCAACAAAGAGCCTTTCTAAAAGTCTTTTAAAATTTACTTGCTAATCTCTGTACTGTCACTTCCTGGCTTCACTGATTTGGAGTATCACTAGGGATCTATATCCTAAGATGTCTATAACTTCTCTTTATTTTAATTTTATTTTTCAATTTTGCTTCTACTGTCTGACCATGCAAGTATAAAGTCAATGATTAGATTAAGGAAGGAAATGTTGGTTGATCACCACAGATAAAGATATATGACCTCTACCTGAATATTACCCTTCAGATTCAATGATTTAAAAATGGAAATCTCTGTCATTGTCAATCATCAAATATCAAATGTCTAAAATTGCTTGATGCTATCAGTTTTTGAGTTTAATGGAAATTCTTCATCTTCTTTTCAACCTCTGTTTTTTGGAAGTAGCAAGAGATGAAGTTTACATATAAGTAACTTATAAGTTTACATATAAGTAACTATATGTTACATATAGTGACATGTGGTTTTGCCATTTATTATCCTTTTAACTTAAAATTACTTAAAATCTTTAAAGTTGTTTTCTCTGTGCAGATATTTGAAAAGGTAATACATTTAGTATATTATTAATCCAGTGCTCACTATATAGCAGATGTGAAGTATCTGTTTTCTTTTTCTTTTGTCTAAACTTATTTCATTATTATTTAAAATACAGTTTCTAGCACAAAGATCAGAAATTCTATTTTTTAAAATAATGGCTATTGATTTTTTACTGTTTATGTATTTTATACCAATATATTTTCAAGTTCCTTTCACAAATCTGAATTTTAGTTTATGCTTTTCTTTGGAACTAAAGGACAATGGAAAACTTAATTCCAGAATAAATTAAATGCAAGTGGATAAGTTGTGTTCAGTAAAATAACATAATCCAAGATTAATACAAAAGCTTTCTTCCTATAATACCCCTTTGTCTTAAAGCAATTATTCATAAGACCCTATGAAATGTTGACAGAGTAATGAGTCCATTTCTGTGGAAATATACTCATTTCTATTAGGCTTGCTAGTTCCCAGGGGAATTATGAATTGGTTTCCTAGTCTGAACATAAAGTTCATGAATCTCAGGAAAAAAGGGTATACAGAGACAATAACTAACAGTTTCCCTTTAGATATCTACAAAAACTGTTGAAACCATTTAGAAATCCTAAGAAATAAAGTGAGGAAGGTGAAAATTGAAATGCTTGCTTTTGCGGCGGTTATCAGTGAAGTTGCTGCTGGTCTAGTAGCACGTTGTCTGTAGGCAGAAGATCAAAGAGCTCTAGGAGGACCCCCAGTTGGAATCTGGTGCTCTACAGTCAAGGTAGCTAGTGAATATACAAACTCATGTTTGTTATTTCATCAGCTTGTTTTCTAATGAGTCCCATATTTGTTCTGGAGTAGTGAACGGCAAGAATAAATCATAAGGAACAAAAGGACATGTCTCAATTTGGCGGATTATGTGTACCATGAGGGTTTTTAAATGAATGCACACAGTCAACCAATATTTTGTAAAGCCTTGTATTTGAATCTTGTAGATGCAAAAGTTCTCTCCCCTTCCCACAGTCAACATTATTCCTTGCTATCTTGTGTACTGATGCTGCTGCATTCATCTTCTCTTGTCTTCTGTTACTGTGGAGGAAATGTTTTTCTGATTATTGATGGCCATTCATGTCTTCTGGACCCCAAATTCTCTCTGCCACTCAAGTACTTTGCTCCTGCCTTTATGCTCTTGTCTCATATGCATTGTTAATCTCCAGTCATTTATCATATTTATCCATCCAGCATGAAAATATGTTCTCTGTGCCCTCAGCTCCATATAAAAAGGAAAAGGTGGCCCAATTATCCCTTCATCTCACACACCCTATTCTGTCTATAGTTTATTTTGAAACTTTAATATCCCTACTGGACATTGAGAAAGCCCTAGAAGAGGATTATATAGATGTTTCTATTGTGATCTATTGTGATATAAGTAGCAATAAGATATAGAATAGCACTGCACTACACTGTCATCCTGTCCCGTTGTTCATCAATTTGCTTGAATGGGCACCAGTAACGTCTCCATTGTGAGATTTGTTGTTACTGTTTTTGGCATATTGAATATGCCACGGGTAGCTTGTCAGGCTCTGCCATGCGGGTGGGATACTCTCGGTAGCATTCCGGGCTCTCCTAGAGGGGTGGACGAATCAAACTCGGGTCGGCCATGTGCAAGCAAATGACCTACCCGCTGTCCTATTGCTCCAGCCCATGATATGGAATACAATGAATTAATCATTTATTTATCAACAAAAAGATTTTCCAAAGGCAAGATCTCGTTTGGTCTGGAGAGAAGCAGGAGCAAAGCATGATGGGTAGCGTTGGCTTTCATAGATTTGGTGGTGGCCTGGTGTGGAATAGAGTTGGGTCTAGGGAGTCCTCACAGAAGTTAAACTTCCCTATCAGCACTCAAAAAGGAAGCATGTGGACGTTTTAATTTGTTCTTCCAAGTGTGGGATAACAGAACAAAGAGAAAGTTGTGGTTCGAGAGCTGTCAGAGATCAAATGCAATAAAAATGGAGTCTTTCCCTTATATTATGTTATATTATCTAACGGTTTCCTTTAATATAACCCGCACCCCCTCCCAAAAATCTCCACTTTTTCACCACCACATTTTCACTCCTTTTCAAACCAGTATTTAATTTCTGATATTCTACCAAAAGGATTCTTGCTAAAATCCACATTATCAAATCCAGTAAACAGTGTTTTGTGCTTTTTGTACTGATTCACCTGATGGTCTTTGATAACTTTCTATCCCCAAATATCCTCCTTTCTTTATTTTCAGGACAACACATTTCTCAGGCTTATTCTTATCTTCCCAATCACATTCATATAATTATCCCATCTACTTTCTCTTTAATAGTAGAATCATTTAGTACAGTCTTCTGTTTCCTTCTGTCTCTGTCTCTCTATTTCTCTTACCTCTTTTGTTTTGAGACCACACCCCATTGTGCTCAGGGTTTACTCCTGGCTCTGTTCTCAGGGATCACTCCTGGTGCATACAGGAATCACTCTTTGAAAGGCAAGTACTTAGCCTATTGTACTACCTCTCTAGCCTCTGGTCTCTGTTTTCTTTTTAGATGGACCTCAATCCTAGAGCAGACATTTCTGCTAAATGTAACTATTTCAGTATATGAGAATATCACAGAAACATGTGAAATGCCATCAGCACAGAAAGGGACAATAATTTTCTCTAGGAAATAGGGATACTTCATGGAATAGGTGATGGGCATTTATGAATTCAACAAATGTTTCTTAAATACCACCATATATAAACTCTGTCATTTATCTTCTATTCCATAGAAGATATTCCATAGAAGATAAATACATATCTCCTATTCTGTAGAATTTATTGACTTAATTAAGAAAAAAGTATAATATTATTTCCAAGATCTGGGAAAATTTTTCTGGCTGGTAATTCTATTTACAATACTTATTTTGGTGGGTTTGTTGATGGGGAGGCAGAGTTAAGGAAGTAAGTCCAGTAAATTCTCTTCTTTAAAGGGAGATGCACAGTAATAAACTGTTGTTGATCACTAAGTATTGAGATAGCTTATAAACATAATATTCTGGAAGTTCTTGCCAGAACATAAAATTATAAGTGTTACAGCAAACAATCCTGTGCACAGTCTTGAAAACATTTTTAAAATAGTCTCTATTGATGATTCATATTTAAAACATTTTCTGGGGAATGAGTAAATATTTCAAAAGACTGAAATACAGGCTTTGAATGTGTAAGTCCTGGGTTCAGTCCCAAGTACCAGATAGTCCGTTGAGCATTGTGAATAACTCCCAGGCACTGAGCCTGGAGTATTCCCCATGTATCTCTAGGCATGCCCAAATATCAAAAAGTTCTGAATATTCAAAACTGTTTGTGAGACAATTAAGGACAACATAATTGAAATGCTGTGGCTAGTTTTTAGCTTGAAAAAAATATGTGAGGCTATAAAGATCCATAAAGTAGTGAGAGAAGTCAGTTTTCATGGGGCAGTATTTTCCTTTGGTACTCTGCCATATAAACTCTATCAGCAACTATTGGACACTTAAATCTTCCCAACTGTTAAGTGTTACAGAAAATAGAAATGTTATTAAACTTGTGCCTACAGGGAAATATGAATCATAAAAATCCAATCAACTAGAATTAAAAACTTCAGATTTTATATAATTTATGTAGTGATGAGCTATTCTAAAAACATAAATTTATTAAAAGAAATAAACAGTAAATGAAGTCATCTTTAGGCATTAGAAAGTCTCTTTAGCTTTTAGACTAGGTATGCTGCCTTTGGGTATATTTCTGATTAAACAAGAATGTAAAAAAACATTCTTGTTTTTTTAATTGAGTTTTCTATGAAAGAGGTTAGGATTATAAAACAGAAAAATTTCAAAAGAAAATATTTCATATTGTAATTTGTGTTTGTTTTCTTTGTTTAAAGTGATATTTATTGTAACATACCTTTAGATATGAAATTATAATTTACAAAACAGGTAAAAGTCAAGGTTTAGTAAAACACAGTTTCTAAAATATATTTAGTATAGCACAACTGAATGTCCCAATGAGATAAATGCAAAATTTCAATTCAGTACCAAGCTTTCTTATTTACTTTATATTCACTGCACAATATGAGGAAAATTTCCATTCTCACAGATAAGTAGTTGAACATGACAGTTTTTTAAAATAACATACTGGAATCACAGTATACTTTTAAAGTAGAAATAAGAAGAAATATGTTTTGAGATTTGCCAGCGAACAATTTAACCTGGCATAAGCATTAGCATACTGCTTTTCTCGCATGTAATATAATAGGTAGTTAAAAGTAGTATGTTTTTTATCACTGTCACTATCACTATCATCCCGTTGATCCTCGATTTGCTCCAGTGGGCCCAGAAACGTCTCCATTCATCCTAGCCTTGAGATTTTAGCAGCATCTCTTTACTTGTCCTTCCCAACATGCCACGTTAGAGGCTCTTTCAGGGTCAGAAGAACGAGACCCATCAGTGTTACTGTATTTGGCATATGAATAAACCACGGGGAGCTTGCCAGGCTCTCCCGTGTGGGCAGGAAAACTCTCAGTAGCTTGCCAGGTTCTCTGAGAGGGAGAACTAGGCTAGTGTGACTGCCTAGTTACTGGAAAATGGATCTGGGTGGGAGAGGCCCTGTCCTGATCTGAGCAGGCTTGGAGATCTCAGTCCTGGGTCTCGCACACCTGGGATCCTCTGCTGGTTCCTTCATGCATGAGGCTTGTCCAAATGTGTGGAGAAGGGCCTTGAGCATGGCTGTGGCTGGGTTCTGGAGGTCTTTGGCTCCTAGGGTTCTGCTCAGGGCAGGGAGGGAAACTCAATATACCCACTCCAAGGGGCCCTGGTGAGGACAGCCAGGTGCAGGGGCAAGAGACTCTGCATCCCTCTCTTCTAGGAGCTTAGTTTTATAGCCTCTGGATGTTGGCTGTTGATGGGATTACACGCGCCAGGGGCAGTTTTTGAGTGTGACCACCTAGCTACTGGAAAATGGGGATCTGTTTTTATAGTAATTAAAAAAAATTGTTTAAATAAACTATTTCTGAAGCATCTTTCAAGAGACTAATATGTTGCAATGATTTAAAAAATCAAAACAAGTATATTTATGGGTATTCAACAGGGGATTAAATTAGTACACATATATTTAAAATATGTGGGTTAGGCTTAAGTAGACCTACTAAAATAATAATTCTTATTTATTTTATTTTTAAAAAGACTTGAATTTACTATTTTCAGTGTCATCTAAAATTAATTACTTTATGAGAGGCTCAGTTTGTCATGAGAATAAAGATACATGTGGTTAACCCTGTTCTTTTCTCTTTAAACAATTATTAGTATTGTTAAATTAATTATGTATCTGATTAACTGATTTCACCAATTTCCTCTCAGTCTCACACAATGATCAAAAAGAAAGTTCATTTGTAATAAAGATCTTTATTAAACTAAAGGAAAGCAGGGCATTTCCCATTGTCTTTCCTGTCACTTAGCTTGCATGTAAATCATTTATATCTTAATCATTAGAAGTCAACAAAGTTAATACAATTTGATTAAAGTTAAGATTCGATGATCTTGAAGGGGCAAATGATTATCAAAGGGAGACTCAAAGTTCAAAGGTCATGCTTAACACTAGACCTGGATGCCTCAGCTATCTCTGAAAGCAAACTCTCTTGCTTAAGAACCCCCTAAGGGATTGTTCACTCACCATGGAAATGAGAAACCAAGCATATCTGACTTCCTTTTCTTCATACACAACATAGCAAGAGACTGCCAAATTCTGCGAATGGCCCTGTTTAACCATCTC
The DNA here is from genome assembly GCF_027595985.1 of Sorex araneus. Classification (NCBI taxonomy): domain Eukaryota; kingdom Metazoa; phylum Chordata; class Mammalia; order Eulipotyphla; family Soricidae; genus Sorex; species Sorex araneus. Next base: position 105,175,611 of record NC_073306.1, read on the forward strand.
AACCATCTAGTTAGTTTTGACTGTTACATGTTTTTGCAAAATAAAACAAGTAGCCTCAAAAATCTTTACTTTCTACCTTTTGTGAATCTGAACAAGTTATTCTTTTCTTGGAAACATACGGCTTCCTCTGGTATTACCTAAGAAATGAAGTCTAAGCTTGCATGATCGGTTCCTGCAACCCCAAGATTATTTTATGCTACTCTCCTTAAAAAATTTACTCCTGCTTGCTGGCAAGTTGCGTGTGGTTGGTGGTACCCTATCCATGATTTCCTGTGTTCCTAGATTGCTTTCTCTCCCTCTCTCTGAATAACCCAGATTAGGCCTAAAATACTTCCATGGAGCTTTTTATGAGTACTACCTTTCTACCTCATCAGCCTCCCACCCTATTAGTTGAGATGTTCCTTTTCTGAGGTCCTATGGGTATTATTCATCTGCTCTCATTGTACTTAATCCTCTTATTTAGGTGTCTCCAATGCCTTGTGAATTCCTGTAAGACATGATGTTTTATTGATTCACGGTCTGGCATTCTTTCTGGTTCCTGTGAATCAGAGAAAAGTGTGTTTTCACACATGAAAGGAATGAATGTGATTTGTGTTTGTTTGTTTTTATGGTGTTAGTGATCAAACCGAGATCTGAAGCATGTAAGATATGAGCTTTACTGCCAAATCACATCCCCAACCCTGAAATAAATAAATGGTTCACTAATATTCTATTTTCTAAATGAAATCAAGAGTTAGTCAATAATATATTGGTCCTTTTGGTACTTCAGTTCTGCTGATTGCTTGCTTTATAGAATATACTGCTAAGCTTTTATTTTGCTCTGAGGGTTGTCTTTATAGGACCCCTATAAAAAACATGTTTGGATAATCACATTCATCCTCTATAATAGTGGGAAGTTTCTGTTTATTGGAGCTAAATAATTATGAATGTCTGCATGTGGCATATGCCACAGTGGGTGATTCAGTTAATGGGTGAAACATAGTGTTTAATTGATGAGGTTGGGCCATTGTATAATGTGACTTCCTGAGCCTGAGTTTCATTGGTAAGCTCAGTGGGACACCCAAGAGACTGAAACATTCTTCAGCATTTTTTCCCACTACAATTATGGGAAGCAGTGGCAGGAAATGTATAGAAGAAAATAGATGTAAAAGTTTTATTGTGTTCTCTCACCAAGCTGTGTTGAATTTGAATAATCTAAGCCTGTGATTACACTATTAATAGGAATATTAATGAATAGAAAAGGTCAAGAATGAAAAAAATCAGGTCAACTCAGAAAAGTTTAGAAGAGAATTATTACATCACCAAATAGATAAAGCTTACCACTACATACTTTATGATGCAAGGAAATATTTAGAAATAAATATGCCATTTCCATTTTATTCCTATTACTGTCTAACATGTACCTTCATTTTCTTTTTATCTTGCATATCTCTCCTTCAGTGCAATGTTACTTCCATGAGAGCAGATATTTTGCTTTATATTGTTTGCCACTGAGTAAAATAATGAGCACTAACAAATAGATTCTTAATAATTAATCAATAATTTGGTAGGATACATTAAACCTCATAAAATATTATCTAGAATGGTTAACCCCTTGTTTTTAGAAATACATTTGTGCTATTCCTTATTCCTTCTCAATGTATTTATTTTTCCACCCAGAATTTAAGCTAATCATTAATTCAGAAATAAAATTTTTCAATTTTTTACTGATTAGAGAGACTATACCAGAAACTGTATATTACTTGAATATTAGACTCTGTTCATGATGACCCTCAGCCTAGATTTATCTTTCATCATTATACATATACCTCTATGCATATACATATACATATTTATTTATTTATCCTTTTAAAGATATTTTTTCTTTTGGCTTTTTGGGTCACACCTGGCAGTTACTTAGGGGTTACTTCTGGCTTTGCACTCAGGATTACTCCTGGCAGTGCTCGTGGGACCATATGGGATGCTGGGGATCAAATCCAGGTTGGCCGCTTGCAAGGCAAACTATGATTTCTGGGCTTCATATTTCGTATCTATTGCTTTTATAAGCTTTATCTTTCACTAAAGTTATGAAATTTATAATTTTCTGGCAATTTAGGGAAAAAGCCCTGAAAATAAAATATTATATTTAATTTGCTTTAAAATGGCAAATACACATTAAATATGTTTTAATATCTTTCTTCCTCTGTGGAGTTAGTCAATTAAATTTCACTTATTTATATGACATGAATAAATAGCAGTTTGATCCCTTCATGAAAATAAGTATTGAAAATAAGTATATGAAAATAAGGAAAATAAGAATTGTACATGTGATTTTTTTCTCTCTCATATTCCAAAGCTATTAGTAAGTAATGCTGTAGGAGAATGAAAAGGCTTGATAAAATTTGAACTCTAAGTTAAAGTGAACAAACTCAGTTTAAGTATGCATCCACCTTTGCAATTAGAATATCTGAACTATCTTGATGCAAGGAAAATAAACTCATGCTTTCACTAAAATTATGTCAACTTTTCATTTTCCTCTTTATTTTTTAATTAATTATTTTTGATAAAAATAGTGAACAATATCTGTATATGAGACAATATATGCCCTTTTTTCTAAAGCAAAGTTAAAACTTAGTAAATATTTGTTCTCATTAAAGTATGGTAAACATTGGAGAAACAGGCAGAAAAGATTGAGCTCAGACCTGATATACAGTTTATTCAGGCTCTACAGGACCCCCCAAGCCTCACCAGGTGTGCCCTTAATGGCCTCAGATCCTTTGGGTTTTTTTTGAAATGCAATTAAAAGTAACTGAAACTCTTTAGTATCGTAGTTCAGTAGTCTTAATTATTCCCTTATTCAAGTTTTGTAAGTTATATTTATTTAGCTGTTTTTATTGAATCACCATGAGATATACAGTTACAAAGATGTTTATGATTCGGTTTCAGTCACACAATATTCAACACTCATCCCTCCACCAGTGTACATTTCCCACCACCTGTGTCCCTTTTTACCCTCCTGCTGCCTCCGACCTAGCAGGTTCTACCCTTGCCTGGGCAAGAAGGTGACTGAATATAATTATAAGGATCTTTGTACATTGATTATCTTTCTAAAAAAGTTATATGATATCGATGCCCTGTATATCCCAGAATAATTCTTGAATACAAAAATTGTATGTGAAGTGAAAACTGAAAGCCCTCACATTGTTCGATCTCTGCCTTCCATACCAATTCTTCCCTGGAAGAGATGTACTAATTACATTTAACTGAGAGTTTTTGGATATGTATCTTTATTTTGTATTTACTGATACATATACTCTCAGGGATTTTAAAATGCATTGTATTTCTCTCTCTCTTTTTTCTCTCTGTTTTTTTTTAAGTAAAAAACTTACTAGGGATTTCCAAATATTATCAAGTAAAAGGCCAAGAATACAAATGGAAACTTTTTTATTTTTAATTGAATCACCATGAGCAACACTTAAAAAGCTATCATGTTTGAGTTTCAGTCATACAATAATTGAACACCGATTCCTCCACCAGTACACATTTTCCACCACCAGTGTCCCCAGTATCCTCCCTCCCCCATCCACCCTTCCCCTGCCTCTACGGCAGACAATTTTCCCCATATTCTCTCTCTACTTTGGGACATTATGGTTTGCAATACAGGTATGAGAGACTATCATGTTTCATCCTTTATCTACTTTCAGCACATATCTCCTATCCTGAGCGATTCCTCCAACCATCATTGACTTAGTGATCCCTTCTTTATTCTAGCTGAGTTTTCCCCCAGCTCGAGGATTGCACTGTACTGACAGGGGGAGTTACAAACCTACCTGGAGTCAGAGGTAAGAACTTGTAATTGTGAGTAGGGCAGTCCAGGCTTATGAAACAGGAACAGCAACGGATTGGTTAAAAAAAAAACACCAAAATTGAAGTTCCTTCCCAAATGGAAACATTGGAGAAGAAAAAAAATGATAGAGTAATGAAAGTTGTCCCTGATCTCCCAAACTGTCTTCTTGTATGGAATTACTTTTCATAATAGCCAGCTTATTTTTTGTTATAGTGATCATATTTTCAGTTACTTAACTAGGTACTAATTAAATGATTCTCCTTCCATTGACAGTATGATTCATGAGGGCAGGGACTATATTTATTCTTTTTCCTGCTAGCACAATAATGGGTTTGTAATAAGTGCTATTTTAATGTCAGGTTAATAAACAAATGTCAGTTGAATTAAAGGCGATATAGTTTATAAGTTCTATTTTCTAATTCAATGTAGCATGCCAAAAAGAAGCTGTTTTAAAATTCCCTTGCTTTTTAAGAGAAAACTCTTCATCATTTTCTAAGCAACTGTCAGTGGGATTATTGTTCGTAAGACTAAAATTAGTGTGATATCTTTATTTTTATAAGCACCATCCTGCATCCTTAGCCATGTCAAATTCTATTACAAAATTGGTATAGCTTCCCATCTGAGAATTTGTGAACTTTTGCTATAAGTTGACAAATAGCTCACTGAGTAATCTGAATCTTATTAAAGCCTATATGAACAGTTGCAGACACTAGTTCAAGTTCACAAATTGTTAATTATAGAAAATTTATAATAGTAGTATACATTTGTAGGTAAATTCGTATTGGTTGATTCACTTAACGGGTAAATGTATATTTATTTTCACCCATTCTTGGGTGATAGTCTCTATGGTGGTATTCATAGATAATAATGGTAAGCAAGATACAGATGGTCTCTGTTCATGGTGCTTTTATAATGTAGTGGGGAAATAGCTTAAACGTGCCTTTATTTATTTCATTATAATTGCAGGAAATGCCTTGAAGAAAATATTTTCTGCATAATAATTACATATGAAAAACTTAATCTACAGTGTATGAGGTAGGGAAGAAGCCAAGCTGGACTTCTCAGAGAAAGTAACATTAAACTAATAACTGAAGGTTAGTCTACAGAAGGTGCTTCTGAGGAGCAGGGCAAGTATGTTTTGTAAATTTACAGACTAATAAAATTAGTCAAGAAAGGGGACTTTGATTCAATGGAGAAATTGAGCCAGAAACTTCAGAGCCTGGAGGAAGATGAGAGAGAGAGAGAGAGAGAGAGAGAGAGAGAGAGAGAGAGAGAGAGAGAGACTGTTGAACAGTCTGCCCTTCAACAGCCCAGGATCTCTGCCTTGCCAGTCCCTTTGCACAATCAGGCCTTTATGGAAAGAGCAATGGAAGGCTTTTGAAGTCTTTGACTTTATTTTCTTCTGGCAGATGAGGCATAATAAATTGAATATTTTAAAAATATTTCTTGTGGGGCCGGACCGATAGCACAGCAGGTAGGGCATTTGCCTTGCATGCGGCCGACCCGAGTTCGATCCCCAGCATCCCATATGGTCCCCCAAGCACTGCCAGGAGTAATTCCTGAGTTTTAAGCCAGGATTAACCCCTGAGCATCGCTGGGTGTGACCCAAAAAGCAAAAAAAAAAAATATTTCTTGCATAGAACCGTAGTCGAAGGGCCAAGAGTTGATGAAAAAGCAGACCTATGCTTGTGAGGATTTACTCATCAGCTGGATATTAATAATGGGGAATGAGAAGAATTAAGAATATCTTTGGGGCCAAAAAGATGGCACAATAGCTAAGGCACATGAGCCTATGTTAGTTCAATCCCCAACACTCTATTTGTCCTTGAACGTCACCAGGAGTGATCCCCCAGGGCTGAGCTAGGAATAATCACTGAGCACTTCCAGGTGTGGTTTCAAAATCTCTCTCCCCACATAAAAAAGAAGAGTGGGCTATTGTTTGACTTTTTTCTGTTTAAGAGAAACACCAACATGCTTTTTCTGGTTTTATCATAGGATATGCTAGTAGTGGGGAAGAGTGTGCTGGGTAACAGAGATTGTGCCCTCAGCTCATTTGTTGTGTTTTGACAACTACTCTTATTGCCACCAGCACTGAGAACAAAAATGAAAATGGTTCTGATGATGTAACTTCATTTTCTTGAGTGCTAAGGGATTTTGATAATCACTTAAAATTCATTGTCATTTAATACCCAAAAAATATAAATTGGGTACAATTGCTTTCTATTGTTCTCACGAAAAAAATAGATGACTTAAAAGGTTATGCAAAATTGTGCAGTCAATTGATGGTACAGATAAAATACTGGCACAGATGTTAAGCTATGAAGTTCAGGTTCATTAGCCTATTTGATGGCAATCTTGTTTTTCTTATTATTTGTGTAACAGTCAATATAGAACTAAATATATATAGATGTCATAAAGAAGACAAAATCCAAGGTTTAAAATTTGAGCAAAGCATGGGCTGGTCTTGAGGCTCAGTTCTGAACTAATTGGCTGTGCTTTCCCCCTGCAGCTTTAACCATAGTAGTCATCCATCCGCCAGCTCCAGTTTATCTAAGGAAAGCACAAAAGATCTCCTTAATGCTGCTTATGTGAATCTTTAAAATCCTATTATTGGTTTCTGAAGGCTTTCATCCATCACCCTCTTGTGATAAATTTCTAACAAGGCTTTTGGTTCTCCTTTCACTTTCAGATTCCCTCATCCTCAATAAATTTCTTAGTGAAGTCACAATTAATCTTGAGTAGCACATTAACCTTGTTCATATCAAAGTAACCCTGCAATTTTTGCAATTTTACATGTGATTAGAGACAGGTACTTCATATACTCTGAGTTTCCTTTCACCATGAGCCCAAGAGTGCAGATGAGCTTCCTGATGTCTGCTTCCATTTATCACTGTTTCCTGGCCAGGTCCAGTATCTCTAAGTCTCAGCTTGCCTCTCAGATTTTTAGATAGCTCTGCTGATTTGTCAGCATTTTCCTCCTACCAACTTATTATTGGATAAAAATCCTTCGGAATCACTCCATTATCATAAATGCTATTGTTAGTTTGAATTAAAAATTTAAGTCTTTCAAACTATATAGACAATTTTAGCCTTTATGTTTAATTTTTATAATATTCTGCTTAATGTGCAAGTGGCTAGATTCTGTTCAAAAGAGCATAGACTTTTTACATTAAAAAAAATCAGCAAACTTAATCACTGTATATCCAAAGGCAGGAAGGTTGTTAATCCATCAGAAACAATCCCTTTAGCCTCTATAGTTCTCTGATGATTATCTGTACTAATTAGGGGCAGTAACCACATTCAAGCCCAAAGCAAAATGCTTCTTATATTGTGTGATCGGAAGGTAATCTGAGTCACCTCATCACTTATTAATGTTTCTCTTAATCATCTGCCATGGAACTTGAAATTTCCACAATTTTGTAATATTTTTTGATTAAAGCATCAGAGTACCTCTTAAAACATAGTAAAGTCACCTGAAAAGATCGACCTTTTAAGTCATTAATGGTAATTAGCATCAAATTAAGAGTTAATTTTGAGTCACCTTAATGACTCCGGAAGGAACAGTAATTGATAAATTTTGATGAGATGGGATTTCAGGAAAGTTATGTATTAGGTAGTTATCTATCAGGAGGGTAGGTTTGAGTGGGATCCCGTGATGGAATGTTCAGGAGAATCAGAATAAAGGATAATTTTTTTTCCATAAATGAGTTATTGGTGGAAGAATACTTAGAAAAGTTGATATAACTGGCTAGAGAATCTGAGACTACAGTGAGGTATGTATATTTGACAGTTTTTGTCTGATTCAAATTTCTTTTAATGAAATATTTGTTTACCTGTTAGTTTAATAAAAATTTTATCAATGAGCAAGGTAAATATATTATTATAGACAGTGAAATAGGCTAGAAAATATATAATATCCCTTATATTATTTTACAATTAAAATTTCAGATTTTATAAAATCAGAATGACAGATTTCTATCTTTTGTTTGGTTTGTTTTTTGACATGTCTGAGCTGAAAGCTTACTTCATGCTCTGTGCTCAGAGATCACTCCTGGTGGCTCAGAGGACCATATTTTGTGCCATAGATCAAACCTATAAGAGGGGGTAGGTAGGTATAGGTTCGATCTATGGCACAGAATATGGTCCTCTAAGCCACCAGGAGTGATCTCTGAGCACAGAGCATGGAGTAAGCCCTCAGCTCTTATAACCTAGTTCTCCCTCTGGGAGACCCTGACAAGCTACCGAGAGTTTCCTGCATGCATGGGAGAGCCTCACAAACTCCTGGTGACATCTGCCAAAATCAGTAACAATGATGGGTCTCATTCCCCTGCCCCTGAAAGAGCCTCCAATGCAGCACCATTGGAAAGGACGTGTAAAGAGAGGCTTCTAAAATTTCAGGGACGAATGGAGACATTACTGAGACCACTTGAGAAATTCGACGATCAACGGGATGATGATGACGATGATGATGATGATTATGATGGTGATGATGGTGATGATGATGAGATCAAACCTAAATCTGCTACATGCAAGGCAAGAATCCTAACTCTAGCTCCCAAAATGACAGATTTCAAATGGAAATCTTTCTTGTTTTCTTGTTGATAGTGGCACTGAGCAGATCTCTGAGATTCAACTATCTAGCATTTTTTAGTAGGACAAACAAAGCCTAGTAAAAATTGTCTTACAAAGTCCATGTCTTATAAAATATAGGTTAAAGCACAGAAAAAAAGTATGATATATGGCCATTGCTCTCCACCATTCCTTTACTGTTGCTGTGATGACAGAGGGTCTTCTAATTTTGACTGTGCTGCTTGCAAACTACCAAAATTTTCTTTCACCTGTGCTCACCTGGGGTTATACTGTCATTTATATCCTTCAGAGTTGCTCCGCCTGAGGATCACTATGGTGTACATGCATGTTTACCCAAGGTTGCACATTGTGATACTTGGACATTTTCAGTTGTAATGTATGCACAGTAGTTGGGTTGTGCTAGAGTTAATGTGTTGCTGAGGATCCTAAAGATCCAACGTGCTGGGACCAGACCAGAATGTGCACAGAACAGTAGAGATTGAACTCACGACCTCATGCTTGCATAGTGAGGTTTTTATGTCACTGAGAAATTCCTGGACCCTCAGTGTGTAGAATTTTTAATGATGGTAAGATACTTTTAAATTTCAAATAGAACATTTAAAGATAAAATATCAAATAAAGAATAATTATGGAGGAGAAAAAAAATCTGGTTGGCCTGTAATAAATAGTCAACAATGACAGATTAACTACCATCAACTGATTATTAGTCTGTAAAAGGACAACCACTAAAAAGGTCAAATGGCTGAGTGTGGGAACATAAAACTACTATTGCAGAAAGACAATTTTTGAAAATTAGGCAAAAAGGTGAAAGTTCTTATTTTGGAAACAGTAACTCAGTAGAGCATAGGAAAGAACACTAACAATAATATCATGTAGAAAACCAATAACAATTCCGTTTCTGAGTAACTGACTCAAAAGACTTTAGAAATCTTTAAAAAATATTTTCAGTGCTAACTTCATCTCTGGGTACTTATTGCTTAAAAATGTGAAATGACATTCTAGCTCACTGTCAAAATAATTTATCTTGTGTTAGATCGATACTTTCATCTAGAATTGATAAAGAAACAAACTATGGGGATGATGTGGTAGCAATTAATTATTCATATTCATGGTGACCCCTCTGGATTTGGCGCCCTCCTTAGTCATTGCCTCTCTGATCGGCCGAGGCCAACGCCCAAGCTGAACATCCCAGCAAACACTGCTATGGGTCCACGTCCAGCCTGAGCTCAGCCTCTGCCTTCTCGCCTCTCTGCTGCAGGAGGCGGCCTTGGGGCTGGGCCACTCACCTCCCAGCCCTGCTGCCCCAAGGCCCCAAGGCACTGAGGTGGGAAGGGGATCTTTGAGAGAAAGTCTCAAAGATGCCTCGCCTGCCTGGGAACTGCCGAATTCTGGGGAGTGGATAAGCTAGTTAGTGCAATAGGCAGGGGACCTAGTGGCTAAACTTGTATCTTGTGCTCATGAGCCCTGAGATCCATCCCTGAGACAGAGAAACTCCTTCACTCTTTCATCTTGTATTTCTTTCTTTTTTTTTTTTTAATATAGGACTGGTATTTATTCAGCCATTGATTGAGCTGATTGAATTGGGCATGAACTCCACATTACTTAAAGTTTTTTTTATTAGTGAATTACTGTGAGGTACAGTTATAAACTTATGAACTTTCATGTTTGCATTTTGTTTACATTCCTCCACCAGTGCCCATTCTCCTCCACCAGTTTTCCCAGTATCCCTCCCACCCCATCCTTCCCACCCCACCCCACCTCTGTGGCAGGGCATTCTCTTTTGTTCTCTCTCTCCTTTTGGGTGTTGTGGTTTGCAATAGAGTCACTGAGTGCCATCGTGTTTGGTTTATATTCTATATTCAGTGTGCATCTCCTATGCCGTGCGGATCCTCAAACCACACTTTACCTGGTGTTCCATTCTTTATCTGAGCTGCCCCTTCCTCCACCATGTGAAGTCAGCTTCTAAGCCTTGGAGCCAACCTCCTGGTACTTATCTCTACTATTCCTGGGTGATAGTCTCCTATTATGTTATTTTATATTCCGCAGATGAGTGCAATCTTTCTATGTCTGTCTCTCTCTTTCTGACTCATTTCACTTAACATGATACTTTCCATGTTGACCCACTTATATGCAAAGGTCATGAATTCATCTTTTCTAACAGCAGCATAGTAATTGAATATCCATGAGATATTTATTTGTGTGGCATTTGTGGCAGTGCAACCTCTCATAGCCTAGTTCTCCCTCTCAGAGAACCTGGCAAGCTACCAAGAGTTTCCTGCCCGCATGGGAGAGCCTGGCAAGCTCCCCGTGGCATACTCATATGCCAAAACCAGTAACAATGAAGGGTCTCATTCCCCTGACTCTGAAAGAGTCTCCAATGCGGCACTGTTGGGAAGAACGAGTAAAGAGAAGCTTCTAAAATCTGAGGGCTGGGACGAATGGAGACTTACTGAGACCGCTGGAGAAAATTGACGATCAATGGGATAATGATGATTCTATGTGTGTTCATATCAGAATAAATTCTGGAATTAAGTATTAATGTCTTTGATTTAACATATACTTGTATTTAACATATAATTATCACAGATTTTATGATAAAATTATTTTTGTAGAACTGGAGGCATGGATATTCTGTGAAGATTTTTAAAACTTGTGCTGGCATTACTTAAAAATAATTTATTACTATCTCTAGTTTAGGTAATAAAAGTTTTTGAACTTAAAAAGCAGCATATGGTTATTACGTAGTAAGATATAGGTAAGAAAATAAGTTATAGGTATTCTTACCTATAGTAAAATACAGAAATTTACTATAGATTATTTTTACCTGTAGCAAAATACAGGTAAGGAGTCTGGAGAATTTGACTATAAATCTTAAGGAGGATTAACATGAATAAAATCTCAAGCTAGACTCTAACTCTTGGGCCATAGTAGTTGCTATATTATGTCTGTTGTTGTTTAGGTATTTCTTTTTAATAACTTCCCAAGGGTCTTAGTACGGTTTTATCAATGTCTTTAATCTTGAAAACACTAATAAGTCAGTGTGTCTTCACTCTCATGTAGTAACCCAATGATCTTTTGAACAGGTTAAAGTATATTTTCTAAAATCAGAGCTCATATATATACAATTTCAAAGATACATGCTTTAACAATATAAAGACAATGGATGGCTTCACAATAAGTATACAAATGCATCATTTGACTTGCCATACTTGGTACTATATATATGTATTTAAATTTTGATTGTATCTAATTATTTACTTCATTTTCCTAACCAAAATAAAGCAATCATATGCTTTTCTAGTCTAGGTTACAAGCCACAGTGCTTAATAGGTGTTGAGAGTGGTAATTGTTCCATAGTCTCTCTCTTTCTCTCTCCTCTTGTTTTATTTTGGTTTTGGGTCACACCTGGTGGTACTCAAGGATTACTCCTGGCTCTGTGCTCAGGGATCACTCCTGGTGTAGGTTTCAGGGGTCAAGTGCAAGGAAATGACACTTGGTCATGTCAAGTGCAAGGAAAGTGCCCTACCCACTAATTTATCTCTCCTGCCTGCTCCACAATCTCTTGAGTAAAGAGGTTATCAACTGCAGATTTTTTTAGTGGTAAAAGCCACAATGCTGTCCTAAAAAGAAATGACCATTTATAGAAGATTGACACAAAAAGACTAAGAGGAAGTCTTGGATGATAGAAAATTTCCATCTTTTCAGATGCTCTACTCTTCTTCTTTTCACCATATTCTCATTTTATGCCGGACAGCAACATTAATGCCATACGAGTCAGTTTCAGGGCAGATTAAGAACATTCTGACATTTCTCTGAGGGGACTCTACTTATAAAGGCAATATTTGCAGCTGCTTTTGTTTGAAGAACTCTTAAAGAATTTGATAATTATAAACTATTTTAAATGGAATGAACTCTCATTCTAGATACAATAGCAATTTAGTGACAGCAACATACTCTCACTTATGGTTCTGCTCCCAAGACTACTAGAAGTAAATGAAAGGTTATACCTTCTGACTTGAGAAAGCCTGCTATTTATAGAGCATTTATTTATGTCTGAAGCACATTTAAATATAAATTGTGATACTTAATGCCTAGTTTTATAACATGTCATTCACAATTCATTAAGTATTTTGTTGCAAGAATTGTATAAGAAACAGATTTATAGTCTTCAATTATGGCATTAATAAGGGATGATGGAATTTCACTGGAGATGTATTTCCCTTCAGTTTTTACGGAACTTTATTGTTGCAGCCTGATGTGAACTAGATTTTTAGTGTTTTATTTTAAGAAGACTGGAAACATGTGCTCTGAAAGGTGGAAGATATGGGAGAAAATTAATATTATCTCTAAATATTTCTGCTTTAAAACCAGTGCAGGAAAATTATTAAAATTACATGCATTGGGTTTTGATATTAAGGTATTTTAAATCAAGTTAAAAATAAAGTTAGCTTTTTATGACATATAGTTGTGACCTATTTCAAAAATATTTCTCTCTAGATAAAAGCCCCAAGTACTTGTTGAAAACTGTAATTCACTTTTTTTTTTAAGGCTTACAGGCATTCATCTCACATTTGACCATGTAAGTTTTTAAGGAGTTTCAAGATAATTTTAGCATCTTCCTCTTTTCTTGAAGAGGATGTTCTGAGTATAAAAGGAATTTTATGCCTCTATTATTGAAGTATTTTTCAAAGACATTTTAATTAGAGATTTAAAAAATAGAAATAAAACAGTGTATATAGCAGAGAGACCAGGCATAAGAGGGCTGGGATTTCAAGCATAAATCTTCTAAAGTGGCACTTGATATAAAATTTAAAGACACATACCCAGGAGAAGGAGAGCCCAGGGTGTGGACCACAGGATTTAATAAATATTCCAGAAGTCAGCTTCTTATGATGGGCAGTTGCAGAAGGGGTCCAGCTGATTTTTACTATTAAATAAGACAGGAAGATAAGCCACTTTGGGTTTCTGAGTCAAAAAACGTTTTATTTTCAGTAGCAAATATTAATAAAGTTAAATATAGTGCTTCATTTAACATGGACAATACTTTTTTTTTTTGCTTTGGCTTTGGGGCCACACCCAACAGTGCTCTGGGTTGATTTCTAGTGGTGTTTAGAGGCTGATGGATAAAACTCAAGCCTACTATCTGCAAAACTTATACTCAGTCCATGAGCTGTACCTCTGGGTAACACTGAGAAATCTTATAATGCATTTACAGCTTTTGTTTTTGAGAATCTGGAAGGATGGACTTGTATTAACTTGTCTGGTTTAAGATCTAGTTTATGCCTGTATCGCAAGTAGTCACTAACATCTTTGCTTTTGTTCTGAGCCGACACCTGGTGGTGCTTACGTCTTACTCCTGGTTCTACACTCATGAATCACTTCTAGTGGTACACCCATATATGGTACAGGGGATGGAAACTGTGTCAGTTATTTGCAACGCCTATGATCCCTTAGCCACTATACTATCTCTCTGGCCCTAGCCCTTAACATTTTTGAGGAGTCAGTGCAAACTAGGAGAATTCTGAAAACATGCAGGTCAAAGAAATAACTCTTAAATTACCACTTTATAAAAAAGCAGTGCACAATGATCATATAACCATCTGGTTTTTTTCTTTTGCTTAGAATATCTCAGAGGATCAATTTCAGGGCTCACAGGAGAATTTAAATCCATTTAAAATGATTGCAATTCCTAAACTGTGATTTGCAACTAGTATGTCAGGAATTATCTTCATTCCCTATATTTGTAAATAGTAAACGTTAATTGAAATTTTTTTGTTTAAAAAATATGTCAGACTGACTTAGAGTGATAGTCATTTATATTTTCTTTATTCCATTTATTAACAGAACTAATGCTTCTATTACTACTTAAGGGTTTTATTTCCTTTTGCTATGAACAACAATAACTAATAGGTCCTATTAGTCATTAATTTTTATTTTTAATATATCTCTAATAAATTAGTGACAATATTTTATTATTAACTAGGATGTTTGTAATGTTTACCTCCTCATATACAGTGCATAGTAACACTGATATCAATAATGGATGAAAATAATTAAGTGAGTATAAAAACATAGGGTTTTTTATTTTTTGGTATGGAACATCTGAAGTTTGAAACTAAAATATCTTTTAAATATAAGTAAATGGTAACTCAAGAAGTACAATAACTTGGTCAATGTCATATGTTGAACTAATATTAGTTCTGACTACAATTCAATAGCATATATATTATTAGCACGTATATGAGATAGTCATTATTTTGCTGATAATAATTTGACCCTCAAAATTATTGTATGAAGTAGGAATACATTTATCTTTATTCTACAGCTGAGAAAAAAAAGAACAGAGAGAAATTTTCTCAAAATCACCCACCTAGTAAATGGATAGGCAGAATAAGAAGACAAATCATCTATCCCTAGGGTTTGCCACATGTTAATCTTAGACATTACGATTTCAAGTTCATATTTCATGTTTTCCCACTACATTTCATATATATTTAAGTTCATAACTAAAAAATATAGTAATTTTTATTAACAAAAACACAGGATATGTCTTTATAACAATGTAAGGGAGGTATGAATTAAGGAATTAATATATCATTTTAGAGATCTAACTTGTTAGATAGATAGAAACATATCGTGTCCAGTCAGTAGAATCAATGGCAAGCTAAAGCTGTTCTATTTAACTTTCTGTCTAAATGTTAAGATAATTGGTTGGCTCTTAATTATAATATAGGTTTCCATCTATCTCATTTTCTCTATTTTCTGTCTTTTTATGTTTCCTAAAACCATATTTTCAAATTCCTGCAAGAGAGAACCTGCTTCTGCCACTTAAGTCACCCAGCCTCTTCTACATTGATCACAGTAAGGTAATGGTTATTGGACTGAGTGATGACTTATCACTCCTAGCACAGCGGTCATGCTTCTGCTCACCAGGATCCTCATTTATAACTGAACACTTCTGTAGCTCACTGGACCAAGGGCAGACCAATGTTATACTGTTTCAATGCTCACTTTCTAGATCCTAGACTTTAGTCCTCTATATTGGCCATAGGATATTAACATTATTTAATTTAAAACAATTTGCCAAGGATCCACAGGTGCAAAAGTCCTGTAACTAGGTCCTTGATTCTGAAACTTTTTTGTGAGCCTTGATTCTGAAAATCTTTTGTAATCGATAGAATATTTTAATCTTGGGGCTGGAGCAATAGTACAGCCAGTAGGGCATTTGCTTGGCACGGGGCCAACCCGGGTTCGATTCCCAGCATCCTATAAGGTCCCTTGAGCACTGCCAGGGGTAATTCCTGAGTGTAGAGCCAGGAGTGACCCCTGTGCATCGACAGGTGTGACCCAAAAAGCCCCCTCCCCAAAAAAGAATATTTTAATATCTTTGAAAGTAAGTCTATTTTGGTTTCTTCTATTTCAATACTCTGAGTATTATGAGATTATGCATATTATATAAAAAGGTAACTTATAAGTATAAACCAGTAATATCTATTGTTTTAATAACTTTTTGGAAATAAAAACCATCATTTTTTATGAGAATTTCTATCTTTCGTATTTTTCTTTTTCTTTTTGAGCCACACCCAGCGATGCACAGAGGTTACTCCTGGCTCATGCACTCAAGAATTACTCCTGGCAGTGCTCAGGGGACCATATGGGATGCTGGGAATTGAACCCAGGTCTGCTTGCAAGGCAGACACCCTTCCCACTGTGCTATTGCTCCAGCCCTGGAAATGAAAATCATCTTAAGGGAGAACTGACTCTAGGCTAATTTTCTGCCTCTGTAATCATGGAGTTATCTTTGTAGTCAAATTTCTTTAAGTTGTGAACAAACATAAAACTTGGGGCTGGAGAGATAGTACAGCAGGTAGGGCACTCCCCTTGCATGCAGTTGGCTCGGGATTGATACCAGATTCCTATATGGTCCCTCTCGCACCACCAGGAGTAATTCCTGAGAAATTAGCCAGGACTATGTCCTGGCCACCACTGAGTCTAGACCCCAAACAAAACAAAACCGAACCCCATAACACTTCTTTATACCAAGATTAAGATGATTGACAAACAAATTTTCTTTGTAGCATATTGGTATAATAAGTACAATTTAATAATCTAGTGAAAAAAATTTTAGAGGGAAGGTAACTATTATCAATTTGTGCAGAAAAAAATTTGAAGAGTAAGATATGTTTAGATTCCCTAAGACTACACTTAGTCCCAAGCGTCACCGGGTATGGCACAAAAAAAAACAAAAACAGCCTCTTGCCAATAACTTATTCTAGCTCTGAGAAGTAGTAAGTAGTCTGTCTTTTTAATCTTTTCAGTAGCTGGGGATGTCATTAAGTAGCAAGTTCTGCCTTACATGCATGAGATTTGAGTTCAAACACTGATGTTGCAAACAAATGAGAGACAAACCTACTTTTTTGGTACGGACAAAAGATGTGAACTGAAAAGAAATAAAGAATTATTATTCCCATTCCTATTCACTCTCTGCACTAAACATATTATTTAGAAGAAATTTACCTATATATGTGTTGCTCTTGGAGCCTGTAGGAGCTCTACTGGCTTGTTAAACCACATGACAAGGGCAAATAATCTAATCTAAGTATATTGCAATATTTTCACAGAAGTGGCAGCATTGCAGAGATTGATAATATGTGGCACAAAAAAGTCCTGAGAAAACTACCAGAGATGCCGTAAATTCACATTTCTGCTATTCAAATAGTACCGACACCAGGATGGAGGAGAGAGTCATGACTAAGTGCTAAAATGTTGTTAGACTTAAAATAATGTTAAATATTCTTTAAAAACTTCATACAACTGCATGGCAGTGGTCATTTTTTCATTCCAGTGAACTTTCAGTTAATGAGACTAAACTGAAACTGAAGGACTAGAGTGATAGCACAGCAGGTAGGGCATTTGCCTTGCATGTGGCCGACCCGAGTTTGATTCCTTCATCCGTCTCAGAGAGCCCTACAATCTACCAAGAGTATCCCGCCTGCACTGAGCCTGGCAAGCTGCCTGTAGTGTATTTGATATGCCACAAACAGTAACAACAAGTCTCACAATGGAGATGTTACTGGTGCCTGCTTGAGCAAATTGATGAACAATGGGATGACATTGCCACAGTGCTACAGTGAATTTTTAAGTACAGTTATCTTCTTGTGTTCTGTCCATTATAATGGTAAGAATGCAAAGATGATGCTGTTATTTGTTTCTAACAGCCAGATCATTACCCCTTTCAAGATTTTGTTTTTGTTTTGTTTTGTTTTGTTTTGTTTTGTTTTGTTTACCACACTTAGGGATCGTGAGGGATTGTTCCTGACTGAGCTCAGGGATCACCCCTCGTGGTTCTGGGGACCATATGCAGTGCTGGAGACTCGACCACGTATAGCTATGTACAAGCCAAATGCTTTAACTAGCTCTCAGGCCCTTTCATGTAGAAGTTTGTGAATTGAGTTTTTTACTTAAGCTTAACTAAATGTTCTGTTCTTGCAGCTTTGTAGTTTTGGATATTTCCTTGAGTCTATTATTTATTTTGAGATTTTTGTGTGTGTGTGTGACAAGAGTAAGATCTATGGCTTGGGGCTAGATTGATAATACAATCGGTAGGGCATTTGACCTCCAAAAGGACATGAGATTGATCCATGGCATCCTATACGTTCCCCGGAGCCTCACCATGAGTGTTTCCTGAGGAAAGAATCAGGAATAAGCAGCCTGGCTACTCTGGCTGTGACTCCAGCCACCTCCCCAGAAGATCTATGGCTATATCTATTAGTTATGTAAATGTTCAGTATTTTCAACTCTATTTATTGAAAAAGTTTTTCCATTGCACTATCTTTGCTTTTTTGCTAAAAGCCATTGATTGCATTTATGGAATGCTATTTCTACTTCCTTTTTTAAGTTCCATTTATCTATTTGTCTATTTTTTTATCAATATGACTCTGACTTGACTACTTACTATTACTTTATATTAAAATTATAAGTCAGGTAGTATCACTTCTCCAATTTTCCTTTTCTATTTCAACATTGTGGTAGATATTTTGGGTCTTTGGTAAATTCATACTAACTTTAGAATTTATTTTCAGATATAGATAAAACAATTTTCTGGAATTTTGGTTTGTATTGCATTGAATCTGTAGGTCCATCTAGTTGTCAAGCACTAACTAACATCCTAATACTGAAACTTTCTATCCATGAATATGGACATCTGTATTCATTTAGTTAATTTCATTTATGAAATTTATAGTTTTATTTATGTTCCTTTTTTGGGTCACATCCAGCGATGCTCAGAGGTTACTCCTGGCTCTGCACTCAGGAATTACTCCTGGAAGTGTTTGGGGGGCCATATGGGACTATGGGGATTGAACCCAGGTGGACTGCATACAAGGCAAACGCCCTACCCACTGTACTATTGCTCTGGCCCCAGAAATTTATAGTTTTCTTAAAAGTTCTATGCACTATACATTTTGAGTGAGGTTTCATGCTTTAATAAATAATGCAAACTACACTTTTTAAGCCAATTTTTAATTACTTGTGATTATACATAGGAAAGCAACTGACTTTTGTACGTTGACCATTTTTCCATTAATTTTATTATAAGTAATTATCAATTCTAGGATGTCTCTCCCTTCCTTAAACACTCTCCAAATTGATTGAGCTTTAATCAGAAAAATTAGAACACATGGAAATCTCATCAAATTAGAGAAATATATTAACTAGAGAAAAACATTTTCTTAAGCATTTATTGAATGTCTGTCTTAGTAAGTTACTTGTATGGGAGGAGATACTGGAATCATGTGCTACATATAATGACCTTGCTCCCAATATTATGGGCAGAACTCCAAGTTCTCTGAGGAAAAAAATTGCCATGGAATTTTCAAGATTTTTCAAAATTTAAATTTTTTTCAAAATTTTTCAAATATTTTCAAAAATTTTCAAAACTTTCAAATTTTCAAATATCAAATTTCTGAACCACATAGATAACCACCACTTCTGGTAGGATAAAGCGATTGCCACTCATTAGTGATTCCAAGTCTTCTTAAATGTCTTAGAAGCTAATGTGTATTTCATATATTTAAAACTCTTGTCAATTTTTGAAAGAAATAAAGTATGCAATATGAATCCTGAATAAAATTTTTTCTAAAATTAATATTTTAAAACATGAGACAAGTTTTATTCTAAAATACATCATGGGGTGCTTTAAGCATTTAAGACTCAAGGAAATGTTACTTTCTGGTCTAAACTATAGATATAGATCAGATATGGATTCTAATGTACCCCAAGCAAACTTTAACTGTCCAGGTTGTTAAACATTTGGAGGTTAACTGAAGTCAGGTAACTATTGTAGTAATGATTTTCCCCTAGATCATCTATGTAAAGTTAATATTTTTATCATATAAAATAAGTTGAACAAATTGAATGTAAATTTACACAAGCTTTACCAAGAAAGCACGACCAGGAGGCAGAGAGATAGTATAGCAAGTAGGGCACTTACCGTGCACATGACATACTCTGCTTTGATTTCTAGAACCTCATATGGTCTCCTGAGCCCCCTAGAAGGACAGAGCCAAGAGTAAGCCCTGAGCACTGTTGGGTGTGGTCCCAAAACCAAAAGCAATGACAACAAGGAAAGCAGAAACTGAAGTATAATAGCAGAGAGAGCTATGCAGTAAATCTTAGAAATTTATTCTTTGCTAATTTAGTGAAGGAGAAAACTTGGCTTACATTATTGGAATGGATCCATCAAATTAAATCATGTGTTTAATTTGCCTGTTCTTAGCTTTCATCTTCCAAACTTCCTTCCTTAAACCTAGCAGGTCCCAAGCCTTGATCTTTTATTCAGCTTATCAATATGATTTAAAATCATTTTGTTTTCCTACTTACATTTTTAATGGCCATATTAAATGTAGAAAATTTTATTAATATTTACTTTTCCAAACATGTAGAGGATTTATATTAAGAGGTATAATAGCTCAGAGTTAATAGCATTTTATAGTTTTTATTGGTCTTTAAAACATAATCCTCATATGTTCATCAACCATTCAAAACTGCTGATGTGATATATGATATATTTTACTTGATATTAGTAATTTTTATTATATCCCTCCTATCACAAAAATTATTATGAAACTGATAAGTTGCACAATCTGAATGACAATTATGCCAGAATTATTGTTTAAAATAAAAAGGATTAATCTTAATTCTATGAAATATACCAAAAATTTAATTGAAATAGAAATTTACATACATATCCAGAAATTTTTGCTATTAGAAAACAGATACTAGACTGAGGTCATAAAGGATGGACAGGGGCTGAAGAGATAGCACAGCGGGTAGGGCGTTTGCCTTGCACGCGGCCAACCCGGGTTTGATTCCCAGCATCCCATATGGTCCCCTGAGCACTGCCAGGTGTAATTCCTGAGCACAGAGCCAGGAACAACCCCTGTGCATCGCTGGATGTGACCCAAAAAGCAAAAAAAAAAAAAAAAAAAAAAAACAACAACAAAGGATGGACAGAAATTATTTGTTGGTATAGATCTAAATAGATGAACCCTTTGAGGCTATCAGTTTCAGCTCCTGTCCCCAGTTTGAAGAGCCTTTAATCATTTTGGGAAAGCAATTTCTCAAAAGCTCCCATTAAATAATATAGTCCCTTTTTTGTTTTATTGTATGAATCTGGCTGTGAAGGAAACTTTATCTTGGGAATTAGAATTTTGTTAGATGTAAATGTAAATTTCTTTTCCTTGATCATAGAATTTCATTTCATTCTAGTAAATTTCAAACACTGTTTTTGAGTATTTGAGATATAGTGAAACAAAAGAGATAAGTTGATTTTTTGTACCATAAATTTATCTTATAATGGAGTGAGACATAAACTATAAATAAATATAATCATAAGTAACTAACTTATAGTAACTGCTCAGAATAAATTGGTGGAGACATGTACGTTTTTGACGAGTCAGCTAGGTATGATTCAAAAGAAAGAAATTTGGAATAGATTCATGCCCGAATGAAAAGAAGGATTAAATGGACTAAATGGCCTTGTGTATTGAAAAGAATTCTAGATGTATTGACTGATTCTTTTTGTTTTGCCTTTGGGGATACCATTCCCATTTCTATTTGTCAGCATATATTTTGGGTTGGTAGGTTAAATTTTAATTAAGGTTAGTTCTCATTGGTTAGTTCTCACTTTCCAAGCTAAGTGTTTTTAAATAGAATTGCCATTTGACATTGCTAGGAGTGGGAGTGGTTTTAATAGCTTAGTGCATCTTTCTAAGTAAAAATATCAGAAAATAACTTGTGAGGGTAAGCACAAGTTTCTTATTCCTTCTTATTGTTCTACGTACAACAGGAAGCATTATCAAAGTAAGGCAGCCTAAAGCTTGAAGATAATTCGACCAGATTATGGTTGGCGCTCTGACAAGTTGCCTCTCTGTACCTACATAGTCATATACTATTTATACCTATAGTCAGATGGGAACAGATGGCAGTTCCATCTCTATGAAAGTTAGTGTCATGGTGAAGGTCACTGGTCTTTACTAGAAACATAAAACAGGCTTGACTCCTGGGACAGAGCAAAATCAGACCCTTAAAACCAGGCTGGTCCATATAGAGTAGATAAGATGCTGGTCAGTAGATCTGGCTTTAGAGGAAGCTTCTCCAAGCATGTATCTGTGAAACAGGTACATTTTGTTCAATAAAACTTACTAGTCCCACCTTACCATCTCTCTTATTACTTTCTTTTGAAGGTGTTTTTCTTTTGTTCCCGGGGGGATGGATTAGAGCTGAAAGATAAAAATAGTGTTCTGGGGAAGAAACAAATGGGAGGAGGGGTTTAAGTGATGCTAAATGCTGCCTCTTCTTCAAAGAGAGGCTAAATGCTCAAGAGAAATCCTGTAATTAAGAAATCTATTTAAGTTTGTTTTACCAGCCAGTATCAAGCTTAGTCAACTATGTAAGCTTTCCCCCCACCGTTCAGAACATCTATTAGCATCTTCTTGAAAGCATACATATTTGAAAACATTGCTTTTGAGAGAATATTTAAAAAGATGAAAAGTAGAAAGTGGATTTGTGAGCCAGAAAGGTGGCTTCTTTCAATATTTTTTTAGCCTAAAAAATAGCATAGAAAGCACACAGATATAGACATTTTTATTTAATTGTCTAAGACAGAGGTATTGCTGAGATTATAGCATAAATCTTGTATAGACTATTGGTAAGATCTTTTCAAAGTGTTTGCTCAATTTCAGAGTGACCACATAATCTTATTAAAACAAAGTGTGCAATTAGAATCTTATAATTACTAAGTCTTTGTTAAGTTTCTTAATCTTTAGTGCCAGAATTTGTGAACAGTATGAGTTTTCAAAGGAACAAAAACTGCTTCTAGCTTGCTACTGCAGTATTGGAAAATCAATTCATCCTTAATGGCTTGCAAGTGATTTTGACTTCTAGAATGTTTCAAATTTAGATTTTTAATTTGGAAACTTCAAAATCTTTAGACCAGGTGGTAAAGCAAGAAACTTACCTTCCTTAATTACGAGGTTAACTAATCTCTATTTTTTTTTGTTTGATTTCCTAAGGGAAAATATGTGGCTTGGAAATAGATCCTCAAATTGCATAATTTAGATTTTTGTAGACCTTGGTCCCTATTCTTTTATCTTGTCTTTGCCATTATTTCCAAAAAGGTATACTTTAAAACTTGGCTCTGAGATTATTTCTGCCTGTGTTGTTCACTGTATGTTCTGAAGAGTTTCTGATAGTTACATAGACACCATTGATCAAAGGATGTCTGGCCCCCAGCATGATAACATTAAGATTGATATTAGTCTTAATGGAGAATGGATGTTAGGGCCATGGATAAGACCATTTCTTTTTAAGACTTTTAGTTTTAAGATGTGATTCATGAATATTTTTTTGCCATTGGGTGAAAGCAGTTAATGACTAAAAAAAACTGACAAAGCTAGGGTGACAGCAAAGAGACTAAGAAGCTAAAATGAATTACTCTCTATTCATACAGATTTTAAAACTTCAAGAGGCAGTATAAAAATATTTAAATCCCATTATGCACTTTTTATCTAGCTCAGGTTTCTTCATTTAGCACATTGGATCCAAGAGTCAGGAAGAGATAAGACTTTATAAAGGTCTGGTAATACACTGAAGGGTGATACAAACTAACCAATACACAAATGAATTGTAGTAATCTATCCAAAGTTAGCTCTGATTCTATTATTTTAGCCCCAATTCTATTACTTTTATATTAATAAATATTTTTTCATGGTATTGAAGATCTAAGAGAATCTCTTGCCCGCACCCCTGGCTGTCTTCCCCTGGGCCCCTCGGAGGGGATGGGCTCCAGTTTCCCTCCCCACCCCGAGCAGAGCTCCCAGCGGCTGAAGACCACCGGAACCTAGCTACAGCCATGCTCGAGGCCCCTCTCCACACGTTCGGACAGGCCTCATGCATGAAGGTACTGGCAGAGAAACTCAGGTGTGTGTAATCCCATCAACAGCCAACATCCAGAGAGAGACTTAAAAGCAAGCTCCCAGAAGCACGCGGCTGCAAAGTGGCCGCACGATATCCTGTAGCCTGCTTCTCCCTCTGGGAGAAACTGGCAAGCTTCTGAGAGTTTCCTGCCCACATGTGACAGCCTTGCAAGCTTCCCATGGTGTATTCATATGCTAAATCCAGTAACAAGCTGGATCTCATTCCCCTGACCCTGAAGAGCCCCCAGTGCAACATCATTAGGAGTCGAGATGGACTTCTAAGATCTCAGGGAAAGGACAAAATGAGATGTTACTGAGCCCACCCGAGAAATCGGTGATTAATGGGATTTTGTGATCATGATTGAAGATCTAGTACAATAAAGTTGTTTATAGTAAACTGAATTTTGTAAGCCTTTCTTCCATCATTTGCTTGTTGCAAAAATTCAAACTTATCTACAGACTAAAAAAAAATTCCTTTTTTAAATCTTTGTTTTCTGTTCACTTGAAATGTCTACCTCCATATACTGGGGCTTAAGGGTAACGTTATTTGGATTTGGCTTTTGTTAAGTGACTAAGAGGCCCCAAGAGAATTTCTCTTTAAAAAGGATAACCTCTTGGGGTGGGGAAAAGAAAAAAAAAAAGGATGACCTCTCATCTGCTTTGTAAACGCCTCATGAGATGAGATGTCATTACTGATCTTGATACTGGTGCCAGCCCTAAGGTTTTTTCCCCCTTCACATTTAGGAGAGTCAGAACAGAACCAGTAACAACTGGAAGTTGAATTGAGTCATTAGTTGAGATCATATAACATCAAAATTTATTTCTTGAATCCCTTTAACATATGTCTTATTGTTTTAAAATCCTAGATCCCATTAGAAGTCTGTGTATTTCTAAAAGATCACAGAGAACTCTGGAAACTGAGAAATACTGAACAATGAAACATTGTAGCATTTTTACTAAAAGTTTCTAAACCCTTGAGGATTAATGTTTTGTATGAAAACTTGGCATAACTAATGTTTTTAACTAAAATAATAGAGGCGGGGAATGTAGCACAGTGATAGAGCGCATGTTTTGCATGTATGAGGCCGCAGGTTCGATCCCTGGCATCTCCACTAGTTTTAGGGCTGGAGCGATAGCACAGTGGGTAGGGAATTTGCTTTGCACGTGGTCGACCAGGGTTTGATTCCTCCACCCCTTTCGGAGACCCCTGAAGCTACTGAGAGTATCCTGCCCGCACCCCCCCTCCCCGCCCCCTCCGTGGTGAATTCGACATGCCAGTGGAAATGTTACTGGTGCCTGCTCGAGCAATTCAATGAACAACGGGAGGACAGTGCTACACACAGCGCTGCCTGATGCCTGATTGGCAGATTTCTGAGTGTTTATTTTGTTTTAAGAGTGTGGTAGAGGGAGGATGTGGCTCATTACTCTGTACTTTCTTCTCCAAAGAATTCCAGCAGGTATTCCTGTCTGACTTCACTGCCACCGTCTATGTCTCAAAGGGAGAAGAGGTTGAAGGGGGCACACTGGCTTGAAGTGGTGGAGTGGTGAAATAATGTGCCATAAGGGTGAGATGGTTAAGGTGAGAGCCACCTAGTTTATTAAAATAGAGTGCCTAGTCAGACTGACATGGTGGAGGCCACAAAAGAGAGAGACCCACCGAGCACATTCCTAGGAAGTCTTTTTATTGTGTGTCTTTGCGCTGTTCAGGTGGAAAGGTTCTGTTTCCTCTATATTAGTTAACTCTCAGAAGTAGGAGAGCAGATGACCTATAGCCAATTATGCGATATTACTTCAGCTTCAATCATTTTGGTGCTCTTGATACTTGTATAATTTATATTTTATACATGCCAGTGATTTATGAAAGCTGAAAGTCAAATTCTTGATGTCAAGTGTGTTGATTTAATAATATACATTTTAAGTGAAATTTATTTGTTTGTTTGTTTTGATTTTGGGGGGTCAGACATAGTGGTATTCAGGGTTTACTCCTGACTCTGTGCTCAGAGATCATTCCTAATGTGGCTCAGAGGATCATATGGGTTGCCAGGGATTAAATCAAGGTGCTGTGTTGTAAAGCAAACACACAACCCATTATACTATCTTTCTAGCCCCAGAAATGTATTTTTAATTTACATACTTATTCATATTTTATTGTTTTATAATTTCTATTTTCCATTACATTTTCTTTATATTCCTTGTCCAATTCATGTAAGAGTTACTTTTAAATTATTTCTGAAGCAATGTAGAGAATAAATAATTGCCTAATAACTATTTTATAGTCCAGATCTCTAGTTCAGCATTTATTGTAGCAAAGAATAATTTAACCTGATCAGTTACATTTTTTCTCCTTTTATCTTCCATTCCTTTAAGCTGAGTCTCAGTGTTCAGCCTTTAATCTTTCCTTGCATTATCATTTTGATGTTGCAACATTATTATTGTTATTTTTTATTATATTTATTATTGATAGTCACTGCTAGCAAGAATACAGCATATATTTCTACTTCAAAAACGGTTTCTCTTCAAAAGAACAGAGATAAATATAACTCTAAAGTAGGCTAAAAGGATAGTCTTTCTTATAACCTTTAAAGAGTGAATACTATGCTTTCTCAGGCATATAGTGACAAATAACTACATAAAGCAGACTGTTTGAAACTGAGCTATGATGCTCCTCTTTTGGATTAAGTAGCAGTAATCTCAGTTGACTTTATTAACCCTACCTGAAAGTACACTTTGAAGTACAGATCTAGGTCTATAAAATTGCACTCTAAGTACCACTAGGTCAGGCAATTTATCAAGCATACCATAGTGTACATTTTTACCTGAAGTTTAAAAAAAAACTCTGGACTTCAAATAGGGATTGATTTTTATGCCAGGAATATTATTTTCTGGTTCTGAGCTGCCATTGGCCTAATAGGCAGCAGATAATAGTAGATGATGTTCAGGGGGATAGCATTTTGAAATTGGGGTCAAGGTGATCCTGACCATAAGTAAACCTGTAAATAAAATATTTTTATTTACTTCTCATATTTTGAGAGTTGTTTTCCCTTTAAAAAAGTAAATATCAAGGATATATGAGTCACAAAGAATTCTGTAGAAATGAATCAAAATGTTATGAGAATTTAGTAGTCAGAAACAGCTGAATTCTTGATTATTTACCCAACTAATTTTCTGAGTTAGGAGTCTCTGATTATCCTTTGTTTTCCCCTTGTACTCCCAATCTACAATAATTGTTACTCATTGTTCATTTGTCTTTCACATCTTTCAAATCTATACATCTTTTTTGACTCAACTGCCACTTCTTTCTTTAGGAAGTTGGTTCACGCCATAGTTTTGTGCTTTGTGGTGAAGAAGGATCCCTCATCTAGTGCTGGTGTGAATACCATCTGGTTCAGTTTGTTTGGAAAGCAATATGGAGACTTCTCAAAAATACTAATAATAGAGTTTCCATGCAACATAATAATTCCACTTGTCATTTATCCTCCCCTCCCCAGAAACCCATTGTTTTGAAAAGATATATGGATTCATATATTGACTGTGGCTCTTGACACAATACTAAGAATATAGAAAAATGTCTAATGCCCACCAATGGATGAATAAAGAAATTATGACATACACGCATTATAGAATATTATGCAGCTTTATAGAGTGAAATAATCCAGTTTGAAGTCATATGGATGAAACTGTAGGATATCATGCTAAGCAAAATTGGAGAAAAATACAGACACTAGATGATCTCTTTTATCTGTGGAATACAGAGAGACAAAACAAGGAAGTAGATACTATAGAAACAGCAAACCATTGGCCTTGGATAACAAAAATTCTTAACAAATAGAACAGGGAATGTGGGATGAAAATCATGTTAGAATGGCATAGGGATATTGGTGGAAGGTTATGCCAACATTGATTATGGTTGGGTACAGTAATTTTGTGTATCAATATCATAAAATTTAACATTATTATAAGAAAATAATAAATAATGAAAATTTCCTAGTTCAGAATTAAAGTATAGTTGTATTTTAAATTAATAAAATGCAACTATATTTTATTAATATACAGGCTGCTCAGATCGGGACTGGGCCTACTCTATCCAGATTTCCCATTTCCCAGTAGCTAGGTGGTCACACCCAGGGACTGCCCCCAGCGCCGTGTAATTCTGCCAAGGGCCAGCATCCAGAGACTTAAAAGCAAGCTCCCAGAAGCTTATATCTTATAGCCTACTTCTACCTCTGGGAGAACCTGGCAAACTATCGGGAGTTTCCTGCCCACATTGGGAGAGCCTCGAAAGGTCCCCATGGTGTATTAATATGCCAAAACCAGTAACAAGCTGGGTCTCATTTCCCTGACCCTGAAAGAGCCTCCAGCATGGCATCATTGGAAGGATGAGTAGAGATACGCTTCTAAACTCTCAGTGCTAGGACAAATGGAGATGTTACTGAGACCACTCGAGAAATTTGACGATCAACAGGATGATGATGATGATGATGATGATGATGATGATGATGATGATGATGATTTTAAATTAATAGGACTGGCGCAATAGCACAGTGGGTAGGGCATTTGCCTTGCATGCTGCCGACCTGGGTTTGATTCCTCTGTCCCTCATGGAGAGCCCAGAAAGCTACCAAGAGTATCTTGTTCGCACAGCAGAGCCTGGCAAGCTACCCGGGGTGTATTTAATATGCCAAAAACAGTAACAATAAGTTTCACAATGTAGATGTTATTGGTGCCAGCTCGAGCAAAATTGATGAGCAACGGAACCACAGTGTTGCAGTGCTTCATTTTAAATTAATACCTGAGAAGATAAGGTGGAAGAAACATTTTAAACCTATGATGAAAAAATAACTAGAGAACCCATTTAGAAGATATAAATTGTGAATAATAAAAAGAAAAAGAAGAAAAATTATATAAAGGATTTGGAATTTCAAATGAAAAGAATAGAAGACATGTCCTAACACTGAAAAATACTTGACTTTCAGATTGAAAGAATGTTCTGAACTAAGTTATGTGAATATATGCTTTAAGAAAGAGATATAATAATACACAAGTTGACAGACTTTAGATTTCTAACACTTATAGAAATTTCTTAAATAACGAAACACAAAATAAATACTTATAGGTATGTATAAAAACATTTCCATATTTCTTTATATTTAGTGCTATCCAAACAAGTTTACTGAAACTATACACTAAGATTAAAAGACAAACAAAAATAATAACACTACTTAGTTAAGTTGTTAAAACTCAAGAAGTATTTACCTCTGAAGAGGAAGGAGGTATAGATTGACATTTTAAGGAAAATGAAAACCAGGGCCAGAGGAAAAATAAACTAATTATTCTCTGTTGTGGTTGGAAATTCTGTTCTTATCTTTTTCCAGGAAACATCATTTACATCCCAAAGGATTAGACTGAAAAATCATGGTTTCACTAGATAAGAAGAAAACAACATTGAAAGAATACAGGCAAATTGTCCCCCCCCCACTTTATGTATATATAGATACATATAGAATGTATATATTCCTCTACGTAAAGAATCTGGAGTTCTAACCTCCGTCGACAATTGAGGATCAGGAACACTGCCTCATTTGCTAAGGTGTTAAAAATCAGATGGGCAGGACACGTAATGCGATTTGGAGATGACCGCTGGACTAGAGCTGTTATCGACTGGATTCCATGGGACATTAAAAGAACGCTTAGCTGCCCACCTATGAGATGGACATACTTCTTTGTCAAGACCCTGAACAAACAGCTTGAGGTTCTTCCTATTCTTGGAATGAGCAGTTGCCATTGGGCTACACTAGCACGTGACAGGGACAAATTGAGATGTTACTGGTGTCTGCTTGAGCAAATCCATGAGCAACGGGATGACAAGTGATACAAGTGATGTATATGTAGAAATCCATATTTTCAGTGTCTTGACCTATACTACAGACACTGAAAAGGAAAAAATCTTAGTAGGAAATAATCTCGCTGAAGTGACACACGAGGGAAATTGTACAGAAAGGAGTGTGCACTTTTTTTAATTCTAAATAAATAATTATTTTTGTACTGAAATTTTCTGTGTGCATTCAACATAATATTAATACATAGGCATTAAATATGATCAGTACCAAGGAAGGAAACTAATTTAAGTGGTTCTAGATATCCGACTTGGAATGCTAGAAGCTAGATGTTGATAAAACAACTTTGTTTTAGGGCCTGGAGGCATAGTATAGTGGGAAAGGTGCTTGTCTTGCACATGACTGACCCAAGTTCCATTGTAGGCACTTTATATGTTTCTCTGACCCCTGCCAGGAGTGATATCCAAGCAAAGAACCAGGAGTAAGTCCTGAGTATTATCAGGGTTGATCCCCTCAAAACAGAAAAGAATAATTAAGAACCTATATTCTAGGGAGGTAAGTTTTACTTTATTAAATGTTAAGCAATTATTTATGAATATATAAGAATTAAGAATGGACTTAACTAAAAACCAAAAAGAAAAACCATACTTAAAGAAACATAAATTTTAAGAGTGGTAGAAGAAGTAGAGAATAAATGGCTAAAGGTGAGCAATGATACTTTCCAATAAATGCACACAGCATATCCCATAATTATAGCTAATTTATGTTTGTAGTCAATATATTTTTTGTTTGTTTGGAGGCCACACACAGTAGTGTTCAGGTGCTATTCCAAGTTTTGTGCAAAAAATAACTCCAGGTAGTGCTCAGAGGACCATATGTGTTGTCAGAGATTGATCCAGTTTTGGCCACATGCAAGACCAATACCTAACTTTTGTACTGCTTCTCTAGTTCTTGAGAGTTAATTATCGTTTCAGTACACAGATATATCTCCAATGATGGCATACAATTCGCCAGTAGGTATATAAAACAGTGTTTGTTATCACTTGTTTTCAGAGAAATGCACTGTAACACTGTCACTGTTCATCAATCTGCTCTAGTGAGCACCAGTAATGTCTCCATTGTGAGACTTGTTATTGTTTTTGGCATATTGAATATGCCACAGGTAGCTTGCCAGGCTCTGCCATGCAGGCGGGATACTCTCGGTAGCTTGCTGGGCTCTCCGAGAGGGACAAAGGAATCGAACCCAGGTTGGCCTCTTGCAAAGCAAACGTCCTACCTGCTGTGCTATCACTCCAGTCCTTCAGAAATGCAAATCAAAAATGAGTCATCATCTTATATCATCTTAAGAATGATTTATATTTAAAAAGGCTGCAAACAACCACATATGGGAAAGGAATTATCTTTAATTGCTGGTGGGAATGTTGTCTGGTTCAGCCTTTTTATGGAGAACAGTATGCAAATTCCTGGAAAAAAGAAACACTATTTCAGTGGTGTAGAGGCGTGTTAAAAATTTGCACCAAAACCCTTAGTCAGGACCTAGGGAGATAGTACAGTGGGCCAGGTGATTGTCTTGCATAAGGCCAACCTCAGATTTGATTCCTGACACCGCATATGGTTTTTTAAGCCATGAGTGATTCCTGAATTCAGATCCAGGAATAAGCCCTGACCACCACAAGGTGGTCCAGAAACAAAATCAAGACCTTGAATCAATGTTAGTGTAAGCATGTGACCTAAAGAGGCATGCAAAAAATATTAATTTTCCATGAATGCAGGATGTAGAGAGGGAGAGAACACTGGGTTATTGATAGATTGATGCTGACACTGGCATAGGATTTGGAGTTGGAACATTGAATGCCTGAAATCCTGTTATATGAAGCTTGATATTAAATGCTTTCATAAATTTCATTCTACAAACAGATATCCCTCTGCTCACTGTGATGTTCTAGAAAATTCACTTTCTAGTTCTTAAGTATATTTAGGGTATATCTGTCATTGATGACTGCCTTTACTGCTTGGTATCCACTGCAAATATACGTAATATATATTGTAAAGTCTTCCTTTATAATATAATCCATAACAGCTTATAATTTCCATTTCAATTTCTAGGTAGTGTGGAGTCTATACCCACCTGATTTCTCTGATCAAATATATGTTGATTCTATTTGTAGACCTTAAGAATCCTGATGAATAAAGTGCATTTTCAATATTATCTTTTAACAATTCTCCCTGTGTGTCATGTATTTGGAGGTATTATCATTATTACTTAAAGGAAAATCATAGGAAAACTAGCAGGGTTTTCTGTCTCCCTTTCGGAAACAAAGAAGACATCATGATATTAATGGTTTCATTCTTTATGATTCACAGTTTAGCAGATCTGTCAGAATCTAATCATAAGCTTATTTACAAAATAATTTTTTAAATGAACATCATGAAGTTCTTGGAAATGTTAAAATGAAGTGACTGGGAAAAACTCTTTCCAACTGATATTTTGAAAGCTTGGAAAATACATGAAATTGGACTCTGATTTGGGGGCTAGAGTGTGGATTCTAATTTTTTAAGATATCATTTAGATCACATTATTGAATCTGGACCCAGAAGATATTGGTCTTAGTAGAAGATCAGAATGAACAAGTCTCCTGATAGGGAAAAACTACATGTTATAAAATGCTACCCTTCTCTTTTATTCAAGGTTCCTCCACTTAGGGATATGATTAAATTCTTATGGTATGTATTCATAAAATGAGGACAGTATATAAATTCACATGAGCACTGAACATGGCTTCATGTACAGAAGTGAAAAAGAAATGTGAAAAAAATTACAGGAAAAGTGATCTCATATTAGTTGTGATGTTAAATATTGGATATGAATTTTATTCAAGCTCAAAATTTATGACTATATCCAAATTGTCTTGGCTTCAAGGGCTTTATATTTGGTGTGGAAATAGACCAGTCAAAACACTGCACAAGGTCTATAGTAGAGATAAGGGCAGAATGTCTCCTTGAACTAAAAAAAGAGGAAGTGGAGTGGACAGGGAGATATCTCCTGAGTTTGTTGTGTTAGGGCGCGGATCGAGATCTCCCTATAATGACAAAGAGACTCCAGAGACTGCAAACAGCAAGCAGGGTTTATTGTAAGACTGGCTAGCCAGGGTCCAGCCGCCTACACGGACACGCAGGTCCAGCAGGTTGGGCAAAAGACCCTGAGCTTCTCCAAAGCAGATCTTATATAGGCCTTCCCCGGCCGTTACAGAGAGCCCGCGCATTTCATAGCCAATAGATTTGTAATATTGCAAACTTTCTTAACCAATCCATTTAAAAGGACATCACTCCTTAGCCTATGGTTTTAGAGATCAGTATTCGCGCCAATATTCAGGAATGTCCCGGTTCTGGGGGCAGTCCTGGGTCTTGTGATACGGGTCATGTGATATGGGTCTGGTTATCTGGTCTGACCACCACCGTTCTTGCAAACCGGGGTGCCTGTATCTGAATTCCTTGCTCAGGGGCAGAAAATCAAGTTATTCTAGAATGCGGGCTCCTGTAAAAAGAGTCTTAAGAAAGGTAAATAGATTCCTGTGGTCTGTCCTGGGCCAGATCCCCACAGTTGTTGGGGCTGGACTGAGCTATCATGGCGAGCTCAGGTAGACTGTACCGTATTACGGACCAGAACATAAGGACCCATGAAAATGGGTGAGATTTCTCTTGTGTCCTGACTGGTTTGGATGAAGCTGAACATTCTCCTCCTTTAAGCTGGCTCAAAAAATAATTTCAGTAAGGGGCAGTTTTCCTTTTCTCACAGAAGCTAGGCTGGTCTTTGACATGCAGATCTCAGGTGCTAGCCAGGCCTTTGACATTGTAGATTCCAGGTGCCTGCCCAGCATTGTCTTTGGGATGTAAATCCAAGTGCTTATCACCCAAGAAAGGTTTCTGTTTTGGTTTTGTATCTTCTTTGGAGGCCAAAATTACTGGTCTGCAGATGCAAGGAAACAGTGCATGTTTTGCTGCCTCAATGTTCTTTCTGTAACTTCTTTTGATGCCTTTGATGACATCACTGTATTGCGCCCTTTAGAGGTACCATGATCAATAAATACCTTTATTGACAATACCTTTGTCACTGAGTCAAATCTCTTTTGACTGGACCTTCCATGACATACATTTCTTTCACTTCCTTGTCTTAGCGCCTCCAACTGAATGAACTTTCACGCAACAGTTTGTTTTTTAGGATTTGGAGTTAGAGAGAAGGATGAATATTCTCATAGTTGACAGAATCAAATATTTCCCTTAGGGGAATGTAATTATCTTTATATTTTAAACAAAAGTAGTAAAGGGCAGTGGCTGTTATTTTTATTTATGTAGTGTGTGATGCTATAGCAGGCAGATAGATGGGGGACTCCTGGCAATGAGTGTTTGAGGAAATAATAAAACTAAGACTAGGGGCTGGAGTGATAGCACAGTGGCTAGGGCGTTTGCCTTGCACTCGGCCGACCCGGGTTCGATTCCCAGCATCCCATATGGTCCCCTGAGCACGGCCAGAGGTAATTCCTGAGTGCAGAGCCAGGAGTGACCCGACATCGCTGGGTGTGACCCAAAAAGCAAAAAAATTAAAAAATTAAAAAAAAAACTAAGAAGAAAGGACCTAGTCACTAGCCCTGAAGTAGCCCATGGTAGAGGACTTAAAATAAGTCCTATAAGTACTATAAAACCCTTTAAGATTCAAATACTGAGATCTTTGGAGATGGTGAAAATGAGCTTTTTGTCTTTGGAGAGGCCTGCATTGTCTTTTGTATACATCTCTCTCTCTCTTTCTCTCTTTCTCTCTCTCTCTCTCTCTCTCTCTCTCTCTCTCTCTCTCTCTCTCTCTCTCTCTCTCTCTCTCTCTCTCTCTCTCCCCCTCTCTTCCCTACGTTCATATTTCCTTAGGTAAATTTCTTAAAACAAAATGACTTTCACTTCACTCTTTCATTTCTTTCTGAAATTCTTTTCTGCAAGGAAAAGCGACATTGCTGAAAAATCTAGCAGAAGTTATATTCTAGACAGTAAGTCTCCACATTTATTTTTGCTGCAAAAAGCAATTCCTTGTTCCAATTTGAGTCCATATATATCCAAGAACTTGGGCTATGGAGGCCAGTTCTCTGCCATTGAGACCAGCTGGACAGCTGGACAGCTGCCTCACAGGACTGGTGGGGACACTGGTGTCTACACCTCCTTGGTGCCTGCTCCAAATTTTATCAGTCCTAACCTACATTAGTCATTTGTACCCCTCTCCCCCACTAGTCCTCCCAGGCCCCCACCCCCGATCCCATGTGAGGCAATCAAGGTAGGTTGAGCAAAGAGGTGAAGCACTCTCTTCTTGAGGCTACTTCTCCTGCTTCCTGCATAATAAGTCCCCTGTATAATCCAATGGAAAAAGGAATGATATAAAATGTGCAAATTATGTAGAAAGAGAACTATGAAGAGGACTTCAAGAATAAACAAGAGTTGAAAAATACAATCATTATTCTTTTTTTTTTTGCTTTTTTTTTTTTTGTCTCAGCCGGCGATACACAGGGGTTGCTCCTGGCTCTGCATTCAGGAATCATTCCTGGCAGTGCTTGGGGAACTATATGGGATGCTGGGAATCGAACCTGGGTCAGCTGCATGCAAGGCAAATGCCCTACCAGCTGTACTCTCGCTCCAGCTCGAAATCACTATTCTTACATTGTCAAGAATATAGCATCTAACTTCTAAGACTTCTAAATTATCTTTTAGGCACTGGGTTTTGTCTGATTTTTGACATTTCCTCTAGGGATACAACATTTTCCTTCTATTCCATTTATGAGAAGATCTGAAGTCAGAGAACTTGAATGATTAATCCTTTTGTTGTTATATCTGGTTAGACTAGTTTGGATTTGCCTTTGGGGGCTGTGAGATATAATTTCTGACTTTTTGTAAATTTTAGTGTCCTTCCATCAAAAGAAAAGTTTCTATGTATATCTCAGACATGATATTTTTTGCACTTTATTTTAAATTTCATCTTGAAACATATTCTTTTTGAAAGTATATTTAGTTTAACTCATAAATCCAAATTTCTCATCATATACCATAGATTCCAGATTAGTACTTTTTAAACTTTAATGGCACATGACTTGCCTAATAAAATATAAATTAAGTTTCTGAAGGTCTAGAATACAAAAGACTTAGGGTCTCTGTTTCGTAACATCACTGATAATATGGATGTTGCTTGTCTATGAATCACACCTTCCACATGCAATAGGTGACTTTGCAGGTAAAATATGTCAGATATGATGCTGCAATTTATTTCAAAATTTAGGTTAGAATATTTCTTCCCTTATTTTTCCTTCATTCAGCTTGATAATCTGAGCTTGATTTTTAAAAAGTGATAAGATCAAATTTTAAAAGTCCCCTTTCTCCCGAGAGGAAGTACTTCATTCCAACACCTCTCTGTATACTCCCATTTACAGCTGGCTTGGCATTGTAGGGTCATTTTAAGAGACACCTCAGAGCCCTTTAGTTGAGTTCTGCAGCACCATGGGAGCTGCTATGTATGTCTCACAGTTCAAAACCAGTTATTTCATTCAAGACTTATATAAGAAAGGGGATGTTCTCTTTCTTCAGTTACAAATTCTATTCCTAGCTCTTTATATAAGAGAAAATGATATGCTGAAATTATGAGGACTCATTAAGTACTTTAAGATTTGTTCCATAACCAAGGGAGAAAACATTAGCAAACATTTAAGAAAGCATCTAAGAGAAATTGTATAGGTTATTTGTGTGTGTGTCATTGGTGGGGTGTGTGGTGACAACTGGATATGCATTTCAAAATAGAAAAAAAAGAAGTTTTCTGAGGCAAAGCAAAATAAATTATAATTTGATAACTTTTAATCTCCACTGTGATAATTTTTACATTTTAATTTTAAAGAGGTATTTGTAAATAATGCACTCTATGTCTTGGTATGAAGGAGCATTTAGCATACTTTTAAAATTAAACATTTGAAAAGTAACTTTTTGAGGGTTTGCCTTTCAGTGATTTTAAAGGAATTAACAATTTTATTTTCTTTTTCAGGATTTATCACTTGATTAAAAGATAAATCTTTTAAAACAAGATCAATCTTTTGTCGGTGATTTTAATGCCAAGATAGGACAGAGAAGGTTGCCCGAACAACTCCACATTGGAACTCCATGGCCTAGAATGGAACGAACAGGGTGAGAGACTGAGTTCACCATGTCGACCAAGACCATTCATGGTAACTCACAGTTCCAAAAGGCTGAATCTAAACGTTGGACATGGGAGTCTCCTAGTGGACAGTTCCAAACAAAATTGACCACATAATATTTAATCGATGGTTTTGCCTGACCGATGTCACTGTTGCCCCAAAATTCCAAAAGGGACCGGACCACTGTCTCCTTGTGCAAAATTCTACTTCACAGAGCAGGGAGAAAGGTCTGCAAAGTTTAAGTTTAAGAAGAGAACTTCCACATTGAGCACCAACTTGGAACTCTTTGGCACTATTGCCACAATGTGGAAAGATGCCGTCCTTGACAACATTGAGGAGGAATACGATCGACTGGTTTAGCACTTCCATGACTGTGCGAAGAATGCTAAGGGTAGGAAAGCCACAAACAGATGCCTGTCTTTGAAAAATCTTGAGCTCATTCACTATCGTGGTTTAGCACAAGCCTCAGGCAATCACAAGCTAACAGCCGAGCTCGCAAAGCTGTGCGGAGAAGCGATAAAGGAAGACCTTAAAAAGAGAAGAGTTGCAGTGTTGGTCCATGTGACAGAAGCTGGGAAAAGTATTTGTAACGCTCACCTGTCCTTCGCCAACTACGAGACCAAGATGACTGCCCTCCAACATCCTGATGGATCTATCACATCTTCCAGGAGGGCAATGGAGAGGATTAGTCACGACTTCTACTCGAATCTCTTCGACAGCCACATCCACCTGCCTACATATCAAATTCCGAAGGATGGATATGTCGTTCCCAACGTTCTCCCTTCTGAAATCTGATACGCCATTTCGTCGGTAAAGACAAGTACAGCACCCAGTCCAGACAAGGTCAGACCCGAACACCTGAAGGATCTGTCACCGGTACTTATCAATACACTGGCTTGGCTCTGCACACGCTATCTGTTCATATGCAAGATTCCATCCCAATGGAAAACCAGCAGGACTCTTCTGTTGTACAAGAAGGAGACATCCATGACATCGGCAAGTATTGCCTAATCTGCCTGTTGTCCTGTCATCTACAAGTTGTTCACTAGAGTTATCCTGAATAGAATAGGCAGAACACTAGACGAAGGACAACCATGTGAGCAAGCCAGATTCTGAAAAAGATTCAGCACAATCGACCATATCCAAACATTAATTAAGCTCATTGAAGTTTCATGAGAGTTCAAGATGCCACTCTGTCTAAGGTTCATTGATTTAAAGAAGGCCTTTGATTCTGTTGAGACTGAAGCAGTCATCGAAGCCCTAGCCAAACAGGACGTTCAAACTCAGTACATCAAGATTCTCCGTGAGCTGTATTACAGATTCACCACCAGGATCTCACCATTTTCCAAGAAAGTGATCATTGACATAAAGAGAGGGGTCCGGCAGGGTTAGGCAGGGTGAAGGTGAAACTCTTCAGTGCCACCCTCGAGAACATCATGCGATGTCCTTCAAAAACTAGAAATTGAGCTTCCATATGACCCTGCAATACCACTTCTGGGAATATATCCCGAGGATGCAAAAAAGCACAGTAGAAATGACATCTGTACCTATATATTCATTGCAGCACTTTTCACAATAGCCAAAATCTGGAAACAACCCAAGTGCCCTAGAACAGATGACTGATTAAAGAAACTTTGGTGCATCTACAAAATGGAATACTATGCAGCTGTTAGGAGAGATGAAGTCATGAAATTTGCTTATAAATGGATAGACATGGAGAGTATCATATTAAGTGAAATGAGTCAGAAAGAGAGGGACAGACATAGAAGGACTGCACCCATTTGTGGAGTATAGAAGAATATCACATGAGGCTGACACCCAAGGACAGTAGATATAAGGGCCAGGAGGATTGCCCCATCGCTGGAAGACTGCTTCATGAGCAGAGGGGAGAAGGCAGATGGAATAGAGAAGGGATCACTAAGAAAATGATGGCTGGAGGAATCAGTCGGGATGGGAGCCGCATGCCGAAAGTAGATAATGGACCAAACGTGATGACCTCTCAGTGTCTGTGTTGCAAGCCATAATGCCCAAAACTAGAGAGAGAATATGGGAAATATTATCTGCCATGGAGGCAGGGGGAGGGTGGGAAAGGGGTTGTATACCGGGATATTAGTGGTAGGGGATGTGCACTGGTGGAGGGATGGGTGTTTTAACATTGTGTGATTGTAACCCAAACATGAAAGCTTGTAACTATCTAATGGTGATTCAACAAAATTATATAAAAAAAAAAAAACGCAAAAAACCCCTGAATGAAGGGTTTGAGGCTCTTTGTGTTCATGGAGCGAGCAGATGCCATTGGGCTACAGTAGTTCATGACAAGGATGAATGGAGACTTTACAGCCGCCCGCTCAAACAAATCAAAGATCAACAGGATGACAAGTGATACAAGTGTCACTTAATTATGTTCCACAAATTAAGTCAGTGGTTGAACGTTGAAGGAGTTTCTTTCTCCTATTTTAAATAATCTTATCTATGGGATTACAAATTGTAAGTCAACCACCCCATTTTGGGGTAATGTATAACACAATTTACATATTTATTATCTATTTATATTCTTAATATCTTTATATAAATTTATATACTCATTGGTATATGGTACAATGTGTTATGAAAGTAATATAAAATGGATATTTGATGGTAGCATAAGATGACAACTACAATGGTAGCAGGGGGAAAGGAGATATATATGCAAAAAAAATTCTGTCATATATAATATGTATTTATATATCCATATATTCTAATATATACATAATATACTATTATATTTATTATCAGATTTTTTCTTTTATAAAATCAACCCTTTTGATTTGTTTCTTTTATAAAATCAATAAAGAGTTTTATTTTAGCCTGACATACTTTATATGCTTGCATTCTGAAGAATCAATTATTCTGTTACTAATACTCTTTATTTGATAAGCTAGTATAGGCCATAAGGTCCTCAGAAGAGCTCTCCCTTATTACCAGTTGTCCAATTGGGTCAGCAATAAAAGATCACCTTAGATGTAGCTTATGCCCTTCTGATGCCCAAGGGATATATAGTTGGGAAAGAGGTTCTAAATATCACGGATAATCTTGAATGCTTTTTAACTACTTTCTGATTAAAGAATGCTAAGCAGCCAGTACAACTTCAACACTGGGGGAAAAATAAGGAAAGGCAATTGCTATCTCTGAGACCAGTATTCAAAAGGTCTTATTGATCTGCGATTTCAGGGAGGATAAGGGTTGGTTTATTTCCAAGGATGAAAGCTATAAACTCTAAGTTAAGGCTGTCAGAAAGCTACGAGACTAAAACTGAGGAATGAAGAGTCTACTACATAGCACTGTCATTTCAGTTCTATAAATTCAACATAATTGTAGTGATTTGGGAAGTCAGGTAAGTGAAGACTTGAAAGGAACAAATCAACAAGATATACTGAGGTGCTTGTGTACATTTATCATATGGACTTCTAAGGTGGACAACCAAGGCTGATGGCTCTCATTCTAGCACCAGTGTGTCTTTCTAACCATGACAAATCAATCAATTTCTTAGACTGAAGAAAATTGGAAATATAGCTAAGAGTCGGAGAATATAATTTTCCTGAAATCTCTAGTTTTGATGATATAGTAGCCTTTGTCTAGTGACAGGCTTTATTTGCTATAGCCATTGTATTAACATGAGACTACAAAACATATAAGAACTACCAAGTTTCTTTGTAAGTCACTA
This sequence comes from Sorex araneus, assembly GCF_027595985.1. Classification (NCBI taxonomy): domain Eukaryota; kingdom Metazoa; phylum Chordata; class Mammalia; order Eulipotyphla; family Soricidae; genus Sorex; species Sorex araneus. The sequence continues at coordinate 105,216,251 of NC_073306.1, forward strand.
TACCACCCTTTATTATACAATAATAGTTAAATAAGCAATTATCTCATCTTAGGAATGGGTAAGTGGACATGGTGATTTTGAAGGAGAAACTTCCATTTCTGTAAACAAATAATCCTAACAAATTAATTGAAATCATTACCAGGACAGGAGAATTGTATTATTTGAATTTTTATTTTCAGTTGTTTTCTTGATAGATGACTTCATGATCAATGACAATTTCAGCAGTAAAAAGAATGGGAAAGATTTCTAATCTTATCAAGGGAAAACCTTCATAGTCTGCTACACCTATACTAACTGGGGGGTCTATGTTGTTAATAACACTGTAGCACTGTCCTCCCATTGTTCATCAATAACCAGTAACCAGCACCAGCAACGTTTCCATTGTGAGACTTGTTACTGCTTATGGCATATTGAATATGCCACAGGTAGCTTGCCAGGCTCTCCCGTGTAGGCAGGATACTCTCGGTAGCTTACTGTGCTCTCTGAGAGGGACGGAACAATCAAACCCAGGTCAGCCGTGTGCAAGGAAAACACCCTACCCGCTGTGCTATCACTCCAATTATGTTTGATAATTGCACTAATAAGCTGCTTGCTTTTCCTTTGTTATACAGTCTTTCATCAGTTTATTTTACAGGACCAGAGTCAGTGAACTTAAATAGGGTAGGGGCTGAGTCTAAGATAGTAGAGAAATGAGGGCACTTGCCTAGCAGGTAGTCAAGCCTGGTATGATCCCTGGTACAATATAGGGTCCCCTGAGTCACAGAGCCAGAAGTAAGCCCTAAGTAGCACTGGGTGCGGCCCACCTTCCCCAGCCTTCCCCCCCAAAAAAAGCCCCAAGAAGGGTCGAGGGGGGAAAGACAGGTGGAAAAAAGGAAAACCATTTTTTCCCTTTAAATTTGGGGGTTTTAGAGGGTCACACCTGGTAAGTGGTATTCAGGCTCTAAGTCCAAACTTGATGTTCAGGGACAGCACCCAACAGAGTTCTGGGGACCATTTGGTGCTGGATACCAAGCTTGGGTCTCTAGCATGTAAAGCATGTGCTCCTGCTGATAAAGGTAACACCGACACTATGAATCCCGGTAGCTGCAAACTTCCAGAACCTAATGAAAAATCCAAGTATGTGGGACCTGTGACTACAAACTCCAGATCTCAAGGGATTGGGAACTGGCCAATCCTTCCCATCTCCCAGCCCCTACTGGGTCCCGGTGTCATGCCCACAAACTGCCTCCGGATGCCATTTAAGCGCATTAACGGCCATGATCCAGAGACTCACAGATGAATCTCAGAACCAAGCAGCTCACTATAGAGATGCCTCCAGACCTCAATTATTTAAAATTTTAGAATTTCCTTGTTCCACTTTACATTTTGTGATCCTTTGTCAAAGATTAAATGGCCATATATTTGGTGGTCTGTGACAGGATATTCAACTCTGTTCCATTGTTCTGAAGGTCTGTTTTTAGCCCAATACCATGCTGTTTTAATAACTATTGCTTTGTACTAGAGTTTGAAGCTGGCAATGGTAACGCCACCCATCTTCTTTTCCCCAAGGATTGCTTTAGCTATTCTTGGGGATTTATTGTTCAACACGAATTTCAGGAGTGTTCTATTTCTTTGAAAAATGTCATGGGTATCCTGATAGGGACTGCATTAAATTTGTATAGTGCTTTGGGCAGTATTGCCATTTTGATAATGTTAATTTTCCCTATCCATGAGCAGGGGATGTGTCCCCATTTCCTAGTGTCCTATTTTATGTCTTGCAGTAGTGTTTTGTAATTTTCCTTGTATAGGTCCTTCACCTCTTTGATTAAGCTGATTCCAAGGTACTTGATTTTCTGAGGTACTGAAAGGGACTGTTTTTTTAATGTCTCTTTCTTCTATTTCATTATTTGTATATAAGAAGACTGCTTCATGAGCAGAGGGGAGAAGGCAGATGGAATAGAGAAGGGATCACTCAGAAAATGATGGCTGGAGGAATCAGTCGGGATGGGAGCCGCATGCCGAAAGTAGATAATGGACCAAACGTGATGACCTCTCAGTGTCTGTGTTGCAAGCCATAATGCCCAAAAGTAGAGAGAGAATATGGGGAATATTGTCTGCCATGGAGGCAGGGGGAGGGTGGGAAAGGGGTTGTATACCGGGATATTAGTGGTAAGGGATGTGCACTGGTGGAGGGATGGGTGTTTTAACATTGTGTGATTGTAACCCAAACATGAAAGCTTGTAACTATCTAATGGTGATACAATAAAATTAAAAAAAATAAAAAGACTATTTCTTATATGGATTAAATAAAATGAAGTACTGTAGGATAAAATTGTGTTTGTCCTTTTAGCCTTGCTGCAGGGAGCTTAGTTTACCTTAAAGCAATGTCCTTTCTGTATGGACACAGAAAGACAGTTATATTATGCTTTATAACTTGGGAGCCAATTGACTCCAATAATATTTACTCCTGGGCATCTGCTTTCTCAACTCAATTTCCCTTAGTCCCTCACACCCCAAAAGCAGGGTCCCAATGAGGGACAGAATGGACCCAGGGCAAGCTGTGAGCTACCCTGGCATCAAAATGGGCCAGGCCAAAGCACCAACCACAATACTCAACTATAAGTTGAGAGCATGTCATAGACAAATGTTGTTATGATCCAAAAGAACAACGAGACTAGCACCCTGCTGGGGAGTTAGGAAGACTAACCTGACCTGAGGACTGTGTTCTAGAAAATATAGTGAGATGTCCTCAGGAAGAACCAAACTTTATGTTCGATATATCTCTTCACTTTTATCACTTGTCATCCCATTGATCCTCAATTTGCTCGAGCGGGCTTCAGTAATGTCTCCATTTGTCCCTGTCGAGTGCTAGTGTAGCCCAATGTTATCTGGTAGCTCCAGGAACAGGAAGAGCCTTAAATTGTTCATTCATTCAGATACATCTGAATTATACGTCTCTTACTGTGCTTATACAGAATGACATTGCTAGAAATATTAGAAGTAAATTTACTATAACTATTTAAGTGGATTACTAGCTGAGGGAAGAAAAAAGTGACACACCCTGGATGGGATCCTGCCCTTGAGCAGACCTCCTAGTAATCTGGAGTAATCTCCTTAGATGAGATTTTGTTAATCTCCTGGAGAAGTAGTTTTACCCATCTTTGTTAATTTGTTAACGTTCAACCCACCTTTGTGTCACCACCCTATGTGACTGCTATATAAACTAATACTGTAAGAGAAGCAGAGGAGAAGACACAGAAGAGAGAAGACCAAAGAGGAGAGAAGACAGAGAAGGGAGACGAAAAAGAAGTGGGAGAGAATATGAAGAAGGGAGAAGACACAAAAATGAAGAGAAGACACAGAAGCAGGGAGAAGACACAGAAGAAGAGCACAGAGCGAAAGAGAATCATCAGAGCCAAAAGCAGGGGAAAGAAAGAGCACAAACTGAGTGAGAGGTGAGAGTGAGTGGGGCTCCAGAGACTGAAGCAGAAGGACTCTGGAGAGAGAGATCAGAAGAGACCAAAGGAGAGATGACAGACAGAGAGAGGTCGGAAGAGACCAGAGGAGAGACTACAGAGACAGAGACAGAGTCAGAGGTAGAGAGACAGATAGAAGAGAGCACATCAGGACACACAGAAGCAGAGCACAAAGGAGGAGCCATCGAGATCCGGTCCATACACAGTGGCTCGAGAGCATCGAATGCAAGTGGCGAGAGAGAGAGAGAGAGAGAGAGAGAGAGAGAGAGAGAGAGAGAACGCCACCCCAGAGCCCTCAAAAACACACACATCATCTCACCCTCTTCCACGTGCCTGCATTTGTATTTTTTACAAAGTACCATCATGAAAATAAATAAATAAATAAATAAATAAATAAATAAATAAATAAATAAATAAACAAATAAATAAATAAAGTAAGTAAGTAAGTAAGTAAGTGTAAAAAACTAAAGCTCGCCGAGGGGCGAGTGCACTTGCAGGCTCTCCGGGCGGCTCTGTCTCACCACCCGCGTTCGGTGCTCTGGAACTGCAGTGTGTGGACTGGATTGGGACGGCCGGTGGTCAAGGACAGGCGAAGGAAGAACGAGGACCAAGCTGGTTGCTGATTAGTTACCGTTTATTCAATCTTCCATCTTTCTCATCTCCCGCACTCCCAGCTCCGGCCTCTCTCTAGATCTACCGCTTCTTCCTGGCTTCTCTCTCTGGCTTCTCTCCCTCCTCCTACTTGTCTCTCCCACCTTGCCCTCTAGGCTACAACCAGCCAGGTAGCCAAATCAACATAAGAAAGCCCTTCCTGAGGGCAGGGCACTCCAAAGCCCTTCCTCACTCTTAAGGTTTTTTTCTTTTCCTTAGTCCAGGAACTTATTAACATCTTAATACTAGTTATTTTTGCATGGACATAGCAAGGGATACATTGAGGCTTGCAAGGCAGCTCTCCTGGCAACATCTTGCCACAGGCTCAGACCACAGCACTCAGGCCAGATTAATCATTCCTCACCCTAGCAGGGTCCAAATCTAGTATCACTGTTTGGATCATGACAGCATTTGTCCATGATCAAGCTCTTAACTTATAGTTAAGCATTAGGCACTTTGGCCAGGCCCATCTCGATGCCAGGGTAGCACACAACTCACCGCTTGCCCTGGGTCCTTCTTGTCCCACGTCGGGACCGTGCTTTGGGGGTGCTAGGAAGTAAGGGCAGCTGAGGCTTAGGTCAAGAGAACAAATGCCCTGGAGGAAAATATCATGTAGAGTCAAATGACTCCCAGGTTACAAAAGCATAACATTTGTTAAGTCTTCCTGTGTCCATACAAAAAGGACTTGCTCTGAATAAACTATGCAAAGGACTCAAGGAGAAGAGAAAAACATTATTTACAAGTCAACAGAACACTAAGAAAGAAGCTACAAATAAACAAAGAGGAATAGGAGCACTGTAATGGGAGTAACCCAATAAACCTAAACTACTGAGGCTATGTTATCCTACAAGTAAGTTTTAGAATTTCAGGGGCTGGAGCAATAGCACAGTGGGTAGGACGTTTGCCTTGGACATGGCCTACCCGGGGTGTTGTTAATAACTATTTAAATTTTCTTATAATTAGTACCTTGAGTTACATGTGTTTAGGATGAATTTGTTTGCTTTTGAAAACTGAAAATAAGAAGGAAAACTTTACTGTGGTTGAAAGTGGTAGGCAATGGGGATAAAACAAAACAAAGCACATCCCGGTTACATTTAATATTTGAAAATTATATTAAATATGGAGACTTTTTATTGCAACTCTCTGATTGCAGGAGTTCATTTTGTCCTTTGTATTTTCTGTGATTAATATATTAGCATCTAGTAGCAGTTCAGTTGAATAACAATGAACCTTGACTATTGTAAAAAATGCACAACTAAAAAAATCATAATGAGATCTAAATAAATTACAACAGAGGAAGATTATTACTATCAACTTCATTAACTTTGTTTTCCGTTTTGAAATAAAGTTAAAAATAAAACCAATATGGAAATAATACCGCATCTCTCAGGAATACTTATTTTGTTCACCAGAAATTAATTTTCAGTCAATTGAATTAAAATGAAAAGGCTCTAGGCAAATATGCTCTTGTGGCAAAATAAGATATGAGAATTTACAGGAAGAAAATAAATATCTACTAATTCCTTATTATTCCTAATTTCCAAAACACGTTGAAAGTGTAAGTTAATAATGAACTAAAATTTGCTCACATATTTTAGAATAATTCAGTTTTTCATTTTATATCTTAGCTACTGACAAATACTGTATTGGTAGACAGTAATATAAAAGTGTGTTTATAAGCTATCAATATAGCTTTTAACTATGTAACCATAGCTTATATAATACATATGCATCATTTATTTAATACTTTAGTATTTGGTATTTCTGTACACTTTACTGAACATTTCTTTTTCTGTTGTATATTCTGGCTGTTGTTTGATTTTTGTGGGTAAAGCTATTTTACATAATCTTCATCTCCTGGTTGCAAACTAGAAGGGATAATAGGACAGTATAGTCTCAAATAATCTAAATAAGAGAATGAAGTGGTCTGAGGTAGGTAGGAGAGAAGAGAAGTATTTGGTGCCAATCATAATCCTTAGTGATCAACTTGATCCAGAAGCCTGAAGAAGAAAAGACTCCTTCCCAGATCAGTCAGAGAAACATGTCTTAAAAGGATGACGTTCTCTGAGAACACCAACACTCATACTCCTTGTATTTGGAGGGTCAGCAATCCATGGTCTTTTAAATTGTGCGTAGATGTGTAATCATTAGAAAGGTGTGGTGATGAGTTGGCCACATGCAGTGAGTCTCAGTTTTTTCAGCATCTATGAAAATAAATTTCTCTACTCTGCTTCACCATCAGGTAGCCTTGTCGAGTAGACTGCTTGCAATGTCTTGGCAAGGGAACAATGCCAATGTTTTCTCTGTGTTGTGAGGGATTGGGTCAGAAGAAATGATGGAAAAACCCTCAGGAAATTATCAGGTCAAGAGCCATCTTTACAAACAACTAGAACACCCCTCAAAGACTGATTTAATGAATTTTTGAAAACCTTGTGCTGACTAAAAAAAAGTTTTTTTTCACACCCAGTAATGCAGTTGTTACTCCTGGCTCTGCACTCAGAAATAGCTCCTGGCAATGGTTAGGGGACAATATGAGATGCTGGGAATCGAAACCAGGTTGGCTGTGTACAAGGCAAATGCCCTACCCTCTGTGCCATTGCTCCAGCCCTGCTGATTTTAAAATCTTGATGGTTGGTGATTCAATAAAAGAATAAATTTTAAAAAAATAATAATAAAAAAAGAAAAAAGAAAGAAAATCTTGATGCAAAAATGCTAAAATGCCAATAGGAAAACTGACAAGGTGAGTTAATATATAATTTGTTGCACAGGTCATATTAGTGAATAAAGAAATAGAATTTAATGTTAAAATTTACCAATAAGTCACAGAATAAATTTACCAATAAGTCACACTAAGGGAACTAATATTTTGAAGTGTTCAATTACAATTCTTAAGTACAAGTATTCAAAATCTTTGAACTCATGGAAAGGGCAGGAGTGCACCTGGATAATCATTTGAAGGGCATTTTGTTATATCTTTCAAGAATTTTAAAATGCTTCAACTGTCTTTATTTGGCATTTCCAGTTTTGAGAATTAAACTAAGTAAGTAAATATAAAGCCATCTTTTAAAAAATTCGCCAAACCATATGTATAAAATTCTGTAAGATTATGAAAATACAAATTTTAAAGTTATATTAATTGGACTATTGTGGTAGACATTGCTGTGTGTTGTCCACATCCATCAAGAAAGGCCTTTTTCTTTTTGCTTTTGGGCACACTCAGCAGTGCTCAGTACTTCCTCCTGGCTCTGAGCTTAGGGATCAAATATTAAAAACAGACATACTTCCTCCCCGCCCCCTGCCCGCCACGGCTCGGGGCTTCTCCTGAAGCCCCTGCCTGGCACCTTTCCGCCGCCGCCGTCGGATCCTGACCAATCTCCATCCTGCAGAATTCATTCCTTCAAAGAACTCCCTGAGGCCCTCCCTATCCCCCACTTCCCACTGCCGTCTGCGTCTCCCGAGTTTCTGAAGTCACTCCCTGCTCGCCCGGCGCACCCCGTCTCCCGAACCGGCTTGTAACTGCGCACGTCCCCCCCATCAACAGGAAGACACTGGGGGCGTGGCCTGTGTCTTAGTGGGCATGGTCTAAAGTGGGCGTGGCCTCCTCTCAGAGCAGCCAACGCTAACGCGGCCGCAGTTATTCTTTGCTACCTCAGCCCAATCCGTACTGTGTATTCCTTTGAAAACTCACTTTTGCGATCTCAAACATTTACGCAAAATAGCCATTAGCTTAGGCTGACAGTATAAAAGCTATCAGTGAATAAGGGAAGTTTAGCACAATCGGAGCCCCTTCTTCCCACAAAAAGGAAGAGGAATAAATAACTACAAGGTTCCAACTCTGCACTTCCGTGACAATATGAAGAAGCAGCGAAAATCCCCTCCACGAAGAGAGGGAGAAGAAAAGATACTAGAAACCTCAAAAGAGTCTCCCAACATCTACGACCTCTCAGATAAACAATTCAGAGAGGAAATATGGAGGAGAGTCGACCTACTCCAAGCAACTATGGAACAGACATCCAATAAATTAAGGGAGGAGATGAATCAAGCGCTGGAACGGTCTACCAAGAAAATACAGGAAGAAATGAGAGCAGAAATGAGAGCAGAAATTTCAAACCTTCGAACCTAAGTCTCACAAATAAAGGAATCGGTAGATGAAATAAAAATCTCACTAGATGCCCTCAACAGCAGAATGACTACAGCCGAAGACAGAATCAGCGAGCTTGAGGATGAGCTGCAGAAAGCTTACAGACAGCAACAAATCATGGCCAAAGACCTCAAAATGGCTATAGAGCGAATCAGAGCCCTGGGGGATGACTTCAAGAGGAACAACATAAGAATCCTTGGAGTACCAGAACCACAGGGAAGTAACCCCAATGAAAAAAACATAGTCAAAGACATCATCACTAAGAAATTCCCAGAGCTGGAGAAGGCAGGCGTCCAGATACAAGAAGTCCGAAGAGTGCCAGCAAAAAGAGACCCAAATAAAAAGACTCCAAGGCATATCATAGTCAGAATGGCGGATGCTGTAGATAGAGACACAATTCTACAAGTAGCAAGGTCAAAGAGGGAAATCACATACAAAGGAGCACCCCTCAGATTTACGGCCGATCTGTCAGAAGAAACCCTCCGAGCCCGAAGACAATGGTGGGACATAGTGAAAAAACTCAACGAAATGAATGCCTCACCAAGAATACTTTATCCGGCTAAACTCTCACTCAAACTCGAAGGAACCATACACTACTTCTCGGATAAACAACAGCTCAGGTCCTTCATAGACTCAAAACCAATCTTGAAAGAAGGTCTAAAGGGGCTACTGTAAGACAAGGAGGAGCCCCATAAGAACAACAAATCCCACAGAAAGATGACACAAAACCACATCACAATAATCTCTCTCAATGTCAATGGCCTAAATGCACCTATCAAGAGACACAGAGTGGCTAAATGGATCCGGAAATTAAACCCAACATTCTGTTGCCTGCAAGAAACACACCTGAACAAACAGAGTAAACATAGACTCAAAGTCAAAGGATGGAAAACAATCCTCCAAGCAAACAACCCCCTTAAAAAAGCTGGAGTGGCCATCCTGGTATCCGACAACATAGATTTCAGGATGAAAAAGATCAAAAGGGACAGCGAAGGTCATTTTCTGTTTATCAAGGGATATGTACAACAGGAAGAAATCACACTCTTAAACGCATATGCTCCTAACAAACGACTGGCTAAATATTTAAAACGACTCCTAACAGACTTCAAAGAGGACAACACTAACAGCACAATTGTAGTCGGAGACTTCAATACGGCCTTATCACCTCTAGATAGATCCACAAGAACAAAACTCAACAAGGAAACACTGACCCTGAATGAAGAAATTGAAGAGAGAGGCCTAATAGACCTATACAGGGCCTTACACCCCAAAAAGAAAGAATACACATTCTTTTCCAGTGCACATGGAACATTTTCAAAAATAGACCATGTACTGGGCCCCAGAACATACCTCAATCGAATCGGAAAAATAGAAATTGTATCAACCATCTTTTCAGACCACGATGCGCTGAAGATAGAAGCTAACCACCCACAAATACGGAAAATCAAATCAAACACCTGGAAATTAAACAATTCCATGTTGAACAATGAGTGGGTCAAGAAGGAAATCAAGGAAGTAATCAAAAGATACTTAGAAACAAATGAGAATGAAGACACGAGCTACCAAAACCTATGGGGCGCAGCTAAAGCCGTGTTAAGGGGAAAATTTATAGCTCTCCAAGCATTCCTCAGGAAGGAAGAAAGGACCCACATAGATAGCTTGACGTCACGACTCAAGACCCTAGAAAAGGACCAGAAAAAGGACCCCAAACCAGACCGAAGGAAAGAAATAATAAAAATTAGAGCAGAAATTAATGACATCGAAACCAAAAAAACAATCCGAAAGATCAATGAAACAAAGAGTTGGTTCTTTGAGAAAATAAATAAGATTGATAAACCGCTAGCAAGTCTCACAAAGAAAGAAAGAGAGAAAACTCTAATAAATCGAATCAGAAATGAAAAGGGGGACATCATAACAGAAACCAGTGAGATTCAAAAGATCATTAGAGACTACTTTGAAAGTCTTTACGCCACAAAAAAGGAGAACCTAAAAGAAATGGATGGATTCCTTGATTCCTACAATCTCCCAAGACTGAAGAAAGAAGACCTGGAATACCTGAATAGACCCATCAATGTTAAGGAAATTGAAACGGTAATCAAAAACCTCCCCAAAAACAAAAGCCCAGGCCCAGATGGTTTCACTGGCGAAATTCTTCCAAACATTTAAAGAAGACCTATTGCCTGTTTTCCTCAAACTTTTCCAGGAAATTGAAAAAACAGGAACTCTCCCAAACAGTTTCTATGAAGCACATATCTCCCTAATACCAAAAGCAAACAAAGACACCACTAAGAAAGAAAATTACAGACCAATTTCCCTGATGAACACCGATGCGAAGATCCTCAACAAAATACTAGCAAATAGGATCCAACAACTCATTAAAAAGATCATACATCACGACCAAGTGGGATTCATCCCAGGGATGCAAGGATGGTTTAACATTCGGAAATCAATCAACATAATCCAGCATATCAACAAAAGTAAAGATAAAAACCATATGATCATATCAATAGATGCAGAGAAAGCATTTGACAAGATCCAACATCCTTTCATGATGAAAACCCTCGCCAAAATGGGGTTTGGAGGAACTTTCCTCAAGATAGTCGAAGCCATCTATCACAAGCCTACGGCAAGCATTATCCTCAACGGGGAAAAGCTAAGGGCCTTTCCTCTGAGATCAGGCACAAGACAAGGATGCCCACTCTCACCACTCCTCTTCAATATAGTACTGGAAGTACTTGCGATAGCTATTAGACAAGAAAAAGAGATTAAGGGCATCCAGATAGGAAGGGAAGAAATAAAACTCTCACTATTTGCAGACGACATGATACTATATCTAGAGAAGCCTAAAACCTCTACTAAGAAACTCTTAGAAACAATAGACTTATACAGTAAAGTTGCGGGCTACAAAATCAATACCCAAAAATCCATGGCCTTCATATATGCAAACAATGAGGCTGAGGAAAGGGACATGAAAAAAGCAATCCCATTCACAATCGTGCCCCAGAAAATCAGGTACCTCGGAATCAGCTTAACCAAGGAAGTAAAAGACCTTTACAAAGAAAACTACATAACGCTACTCCATGAAATCAAAGAGGACATGAGGAAATGGAAACATATACCCTGCTCGTGGATAGGGAGAATCAATGTTGTCAAAATGGCAATACTCCCTAAAGCATTATACAGATTCAACGCGATCCCTATAAGTATACCCATGACATTCTTCAAAGAAATGGATCAAGCAATCCTAAAATTCATATGGAATAACAAACGTCCAAGGATAGCTAAAACAATTCTTGGGAAAAAGATGATGGGAGGCATCACCATCCCCAACCTCAAACTTTACTACAAAGCAGTAACAATTAAAACAGCATGGTACTGGAACAAAGGCAGAGCCGTAGACCAATGGAACAGGGTGGAATATCCCTACACACAACCCCAAATGTATGACCATCTAATCTTTGATAAGGGAGCAAGAGATGTGAAGTGGAGCAAGGAAAGCCTCTTTAGCAAATGGTGCTGGCACAACTGGACAACCACATGCAAAAAAATGGGTTTAGACCTTGACCTGACACCATGCACAAAAGTCAGATTAAAATGGATTAAAGACCTCAACATTAGACCACAAACCATAAGGTACATTGAAGACAAGGTCGGCGAAACCCTCCACGATATTGAAGATAAAGGTATCTTCAAAGGTGACACGGAACTAAGCAATCTAGTAAAAACAGAGATCAACAAATGGGACTACATTAAACTAAAAAGCTTCTGCACCGCAAGAGATACAGTGACCAGAATACAAAGACTATCCACAGAATGGGAAAGGATATTTACACAATACCCATCAGATAAGGGGTTGATATCAATGGTATATAAAGCACTGGTTGAGCTCTACAAGAAGAAAACATCCAACCCCATCAAAAAATGGGGCAAAGAAATGAACAGAAACTTTACCAAGGAAGAAATACGAATGGCCAAAAGGCACATGAAAAAGTGCTCTACATCACTAATCATCAGAGAGATGCAGATCAAAACAACCATGAGATACCACCTCACACCACAGAGACTAGCACACATCCAAAAGAACAAAAGCAACCGCTGTTGGAGAGGATGTGGGGAGAAAGGGACCCTTCTTCACTGCTGGTGGGAATGCCGACTGGTTCAGCCCTTCTGGAAAACAATTTGGACGACTCTCAAAAAATTAGATATTGAATTCCCATTTGACCCAGCAATACCACTGCTGGGAATATATCCCAGAGAGGCAAAAAAGTACAATCGAAACAACATTTGCACATGTATGTTCATCGCAGCACTGTTTACAATAGCCAGAATCTGGAAAAAACCCGAATGCCCCAGAACGGATGACTGGTTGAGGAAACTTTGGTACATCTATACAATGGAATACTATGCAGCTGTTAGAAAAAAGGAGGTCAAGAATTTTGTAGTTAAGTGGATGGGCATGAAAAGTTTCATGCTGAGTGAAATGAGTCAGAAAGAGAGAGACAGACATAGAAAGATTGCACTCATCTATGGTATATAGAATAACAGAGTGGGAGACTAACACCCAAGAACTGTAGAAATAATTACCAGGAGGTTGACTCCATGGCTTCGAGGCTGGCCTCACGTTCCGGGGAAAGGTCAACTCAGAGAAGCGATCACCAACTACATTGTAGTCGAAGGCCATGTGGGGGAAGGGAGTTGCGGGCTGAATGAGGGCTAGAGACTGAGCACAGCGGCCACTCAACACCTTTATTGCAAACCACAACAGCTAATTAGAGAGAGAAAACAGAAGGGAATGCCTTGCCACAGTGGCAGGGTGGGGTGGGGGGGAGATGGGATTGGGGAGGGTGGGAGGGACACTGGGTTTACGGGTGGTGGAGAATGGGCACTGGTGAAGGGATGGGTTCCCAAACTTTGTATGAGGGAAGTATAAGCACAAAAGTGTATAAATCTGTAACTGTACCCTCACGGTGATTCTCTAATTAAAAATAAATAAATTAAAAAAAAAATTAAAAAATAATGGGATATTTAAAAAAAAAAACAGACATACTTTTAGAAGTACTGATAGGGCAAAGGGGCTTTGCACTGCCTATTTGATTGTCAGGGTCGTGGTCAGTTGACCCCAACAAACTGGAGTATGATCCCCCAAGCCACCAGACTTACTCCCTATGGGAGAGGGAATGGGAGAGGGAGAAGCCTCTGCCCAGCCTCTCTGTGCACCGCAGCCACCCTACCATTGCCAGCAACAGAGAACCATGCAGAGGGGGGAGAGTTGGAGGTCAAGCAACTCTCATTTTATTAGCTCTCATACACTGATATTTATACACAATTTCAGGGGGCTTGGATATTGTGGACACCTGGTTATCATACACTTTGTTGGGCTCTTTACAGATGTTAGCTAATGATTTATGTTTCCTGCTCTCAAGGCTGGGTGTGTTAGCTCAGACAAGTGGTGACTGTCAGGACTCTTATCCCATTATCTCCTCAACCAGAGCGCCTTTCTGGGTGGAGTGCCAGCACAGGGCCTTAGGCCCCTGTGAATAGAGTCTGCTCCTGTTTCTAAGGGCAGGGGATTTGGCCAGGGTCTCAGGCTGGCTGCTAGACCCCAACATTTGATGTATTTATTTAAATGTGTAATAGTCCTAGGACTGGAGAGATAGTTCAATGGGTAGGGCATTTGCCTCGCCCGCCTCTGACTTGGGCTTGATCCCCGGCATCATTTATGATCTCCTAAGCACCACAAGAATGATCCTCAAGCACAGAGTCAGGAGTAAGCTCTGAGAACTTCCGGGTGTAGCCCACAAACAAACTAAAAATATATGATAGTCCTAGCAACTATTGGCATACTATACTACGTACATGGTGTCTATTTTGTAAGTAGCTAATTGGAAGTACAATATATAAATGAAACAAAACCAAGCTAAAGATGGAAATGAATAAAGTCATGTGACTAGGACATGGCACATTTCAGTGTTTGTGGTAGGCAACTTATTTTAATTTTTCCGAGTCATCCTCAAGATCTTGCCTAGTGTTATACTCTTTCAAACTTGTCCTCCAAAAGCAATATTGTCTTTTTGCCTTAACTCCAATCTTGGGAACACGTGTTTGTTGTCACTTAAAGACAACTATGAACATTCAGTTGCTAGTATTTCTCATGGAAATCACAAGAGAATGCTTTATTTTCCTTCTTTTCTATTGTCTCTTGATATTATTTTTTCAGATTCTGAGACTATATAACTTACCCACTTCCCCCTTGGTCTTTCTATCAGGTTTGGTTTGTTTTTCAGTTCTATATGTTATTGAGATAACCTGCCTTTCTTACTCTCTGGCTCTGCAAAATCAATCTTGCTAAGGTACTAACCCTATTCTTTTACTGACCCAGGAAAATAAAGCCTTACTCTGGCCACTTGCATGAAAGTGAGACACAAATACAAGTGTCTATAATTTTATTCTTCCCCCAATCTGAGTTGACCAAATGTCTGACACTTTGTGGTCTGACACTACCATTCTGAAGACAAATAGTCATACAATGCTCTACAAAATTAAAAAGTGAACTGACAATCTATAAATATCCCAAAGTGTCACAAATGAAATATTTTGCCAAATGTACTTGAAAAGGTAAAAATTAAAAATGCTTTTATTCAGGTTAAAGAATGCCTAGAAGAGCATAATTTCTTGAGAAACTATGAATATGAATGAAGCTGTAATATTTTAAGTGCCTGATTAAAATATTTTAAATAGATAATACATTCATATTTTAAAATTCAGTATGTATTAAGAGGTATTTCTTATAGTCACTCTTTCTCCTTACATCTATCTTGCATGCTTCCTAAGCAATCAGTGTTACCAACTTCCTTTGTGCCCTTTGTAAAATTGTCTAAGCACATAGAATTTTCTTTTTATCATTAATATGATCTTGCTTCAAGGAGTCAGGTCCATGCTCTATTTTGTTCACAGTTTCTTCCACAACAGATAGCAAAATTCTAGGCACATAGTATGTGTTAAATAAATATTTGTAGAATAAGATCACTATCAATACAGATACTTTTCTTGTCTTTATTAATTTTGCTTTTTCAGGACTTAACAATTTGCCCTATCATTTTGGTAGATTCATGCACAAAAATGTTTCTGTTTTATTTACTCAAAAGAATATTTCTCAATTTTATTCCTTCTTCACAATTTCTGCAATCACAGTCCAACTACAGGATGTCATCAATCCATGTCAGTTTTTGGTGTCCTGGGGCCTACTTGCAATTTTGGTGTATGGAAGTTTCCTCACACTAAGTAATTTTCTTACTCAGCAATAGTGATAATTTGACACAAATCAGATGAGCTCTGAAAAGTCTTCCTATAGAACTCTATCTTCCTCTTTAGACTCTGGTTGCAAGTTGTCCTTATGTTACCTTCGATTTTGACCAATGGGCTAGAGATTGGAGGTTCCTGTGACCTTTTTTTTAGATTTCAGGAACCAGTTGCAAGCTAAATTGTTATCTGCTTCTCACAATCTAGCAACAGGTCAGAAGTTCCCAGACGCCCTTCTTAGGTTCTCAGAAACCTGTTTGTTTCAGCTAAATATAGAGATACACAGTGTTATGTCTTAGGAAAGAGTGTAGAGCTTCTATGATCTCTCCAGGAATATGTCGTCCCCAGATGCTTCACATTCGATTCTGAAACTCACTAAAGCCCCTCCTTAATTTGATTCTCGTGGAGGTCTTATTACTAGTTGTAGTTTATTATAGCATTCTTTGTTTTATTAAGTTAATTAATCAAATTTCAAGTCTGAATTTTTGTTAAGATAGTTAAACGTCTAGTTTATGGGTAACAAATTATGTATCACAGATTAAATCTTTGTCTGGTTTGCAAATTAAGAATCAGTTAACATTTTTCTATGGCTGAAAAAATGTCCAAAGAGTAGAAGAGTAATATTTTGTAACATGCAAAACTTTTTAAAATTTGAATCTTAGTGCCTGAAGATAAAACTTTATTTGAACACAGACAATTTATTTACATAGTATCTGTGATTGTTTTTACTCCAAGCTACAAGAATTGAATAGATCTGACAGAACTCATGTTAAGGTCAGCAGATCTCTGCCCGGGGGAGGCTCTGAGAGACAAAAGAACAACCAAGACAACTCTTTCTGCAAATGCATGGGGTTTATTTAAGCCAATATAGCTATATTGGGACCTTCAATTGTGCCTCAATAGCGTGGCATAACTGAAGGCCCCCGACCTCCAAAAAGCAGGCTGTATTTATACCCTTTTGGGGGAGAAATGAAAATCTCACATATCAAAGGGAATCACATAGGTCACTTAATTTGCATATCTAAACATTTGTTGACAAATGAAAATCTCACATATCAAAGGGAATCACATCTATATATCAAAGGGGATCACACATATTGGGGGAAAATTACATGTATTGAATCAAAGGAGAATCATACATATCAAAGAAAATCACAGGTATTGGATCAATAGGAAAACCATACAAAAGGGAAAACCACACCTATTTCACTTAATATGCTAATTTCAACATTTGTTGACTGTTCAGAGCAGATGTTTGTTTACAGTTCCTAGGGGCAGTTTGTTGGCCCATTTGGTGACAGAGTCCTGCCCAGCGGAAGGTCCTGAAGACATCTTTCAAAGCAGTCAAGTAGTTACAAAGGGCAACTTCAGCGGTTAACCCTTAACCTGCCCTTCAGTTCTTGACTCTTAACTTGCCCTCCTCTTCACTCACATGGCCTGCAAAGCCTAAGATATTTACTATCTGGTTCAGTATTTGAAAAAAAAGAAAAAAGGCATACCCATGCATACCCATTTTATTCTTGTTTAACCACTTTTTACTGTGAAAGTAGAAAAATAGTATGTCTCATTAAGGTGAAGAAGGTGAAAATTAGCACATACACATCTACTATAATTATGGTATTCTGGAGGGACTCAGTTGATTGATAAAAATAGAAAGTAAAAGCCATACATAGGTAAAAATAAATATGGCTGAACACTGGCTATGCCCAATGAAGCGAAAAATTCAGATTATTTTTTTTCTCAAAAAAATGGCAAAGGAGAAATGCTCAATTATTTGGAAAGCAAGAATCTTCCCTTTTTTTCTCTAAGCAAGGGACTGCTGTTTTTTCTAGGACTTCAAGTGTGTAATAAATAACCTCTAAGGAGGAAATGCACATACAGTATTTGTATGAAAATATAATTAACATTACCGGAGATTAGATAAATTCTTATAGAAGCTGTAGTGAGATAATCTCATGTAAGATAGAATGGCTCTTACCAAAGAAAGAGAAAATAATATATGCGTGTTGGTGAGAGTATCATAAAAATAAAGCCTTTCCCCATGGTTAATGGGAATGTAAATTGATACAGCAATTATGGAAAAAATACTGAGGGGCCTCAAAAAATAGAACTAACATGTGATTCACAATTGTACCTATGAATATGTTTCTGAAAGAAATAAAATCAGAGTCTCAGAGATGTCCTGACTCATTGTAGCATTACAATAGTCAAGATCTAGAAACACCCTTGCATCTGAATGATTCACAAGTTTTAAAGCTAGTATTGTGCATATAACACATTTTACTATCCTTGGTGAAGTCAGGAATGCTGTTTTATATTTGAGCACATTAAATTAGTTTCCAAATGTTTTATTTTCAGTTGAGGAAGACTGAAAATATTGCCACTAGTTTCATTTTAGAAGGCTTCAAATAAGATTGAAAATAGGAATCTTTAGGGTTGGAGAGAACGCTAAACCATCAGGGACACAACACTTGCTTTGTATGCCGGGGACCTGAGTTTGTTCCCTGGATTGGCTTTCCTAACGTCATTAGGGGTTAGCCCTGAGCTACTGAGCACTGCCAGCTGTGATTCTGGTGAACACCAGCAATGCTAGGGTGTAGCAGCACCTTGTGGTTGGGTCTGAGTGAAACAGGTGACAGAATACTGCTGGGAATATCCCCAGTGTCCTTTGAGTACTTCTAGGGAAGCCCCTCACCTTGGCCCAAAATGAGTGTTTTTCTAGACTTTTGGACTAAAGCTGCATATGAGAAAAATTGAATTTCTGTACCATTAAGGTCAGTTCTATTTGCTATGTCAATATTATAGTTTCTTAAAATAAAATGACTTTTAGATAAGATTATAACACAAAACTTATCTCTGCTTTATGACAAATTAGGAATTTAAATTTAAGTAAATGAATGAGAGTAAATAAGTACAAAGTAAGTAACCAAGATACCAAGAAACCAAGTAACAACCAAACTCTTAGCAAATATAAATAAAAAAGCAAAGATTATAATTTTAGCACATCTTAAAGTTGGCTTTTAACTCTCCATTACTTAAACTTTATAAAATGACATTGTACGATATGTCATCAGTATTATTCATGATGCATTTGTAGTTTTCATGTGTATGTATATTTTAACTTGGGAAATAAGGTGAAAAATACGAAGTACTGTTGGTAGGGTTGAAATCATACATGTCAGCTTAATAACAATCAAGTCAATTATAAAATAAATTGGGAAGAAATATATTCATAAAAAAGAAAAAAATAAGTATATAGAAGAACTAATGCCTTGAAAGGAATATCTAACATTGATTAATATGTATATGCTACCTCTTAATACAAATAAGAGTTGTACTAAAATCTATACCCTGGAAAATATAATACATCTAACTTTCATATATCCTAGGAATTGTTATAACTTAGATATGCTTGGTCTCAACCAAAATCTTAATAAATTAAAATATTAGGAATAATAAAACACATCTTTTGATCATAATCTGACAAAATCAGAAAAAGTAAAAGAAATAAAAATTTTCTATTGGTTGAAAATTATCAATAAAATTTAAAACCTCTCTTTACTGAATAACTCCAGGGTGGAAATCTAAGTTCCAAGTGTAGACTATACATGAAACCATAATAACAGAGAGACTATCTCTCAATGTCTTTAATTATTGCAACCATTTCTCAGAGAAAATTCACACCTAAGTAAAGAAAAATACAAGAACAGTGATAATCAGTTACCTAAACATTGAATTTTAAAAGATTTATGAAAAACACAAAAATATAAAGGACTGGAGGGACACTATAATGGGTATGACTCTTGCCGTGCACAGCACTGGCCAAACTTCTAACCCTAGAACTTCATATGATCGATCTCCTGAGACCAGTTGAAAGTCACCCTTGAGTGCAGAGACAGGAGTCATCCATAAACACTGCCCTGTGTGTATCAAAAAAAAAAAAAAGGAAAAAAAGAAAAGTCTAGGTATAGAAAATCAATAAAAACATATTTAAAAATAAAATCTAGGGACTAGGAAACATCTCAAGTGACAGAGCACAAGCCTCGCTTGAGAAAGACTAGAACTCCCATCCATGGGCCCCCTTGTCTCCCTCCCACACCACCTTCACACCACTAGTTGTGACTCTGGCTCCATTGTCAGCAACATGAAGATTGACTCCTACAAAGAAGGATTCCCGTGCATGACTTACAAATTAAAAATTAGAAAAATAAAGAGCAAATAAGTTCGTAGCAACTTATCCAAAGCTACGTCATAAAATAAACTATTAGTTGATATAACCAAGAGAAGAATGGGAATAGACAAGAACATCAAATGTAATATAAACAAGATTAAAACATTATAATGACAGTGTATGGTTGTGCTCTACCAGATTAAGAAAGGTATGTCTACTCCTGCTGCTAAGGGATTTTATACATTTTAATATTTAGTTGACATCTTATTCATATTGGTTAAAATCACTTAGCAGTCAATCATCACAAATTGACTTTTATCAATTCATTCTTAATTCTAGTTGCTATTCCTCTAAGTTTTGTCAGAGCAAGTGATATGAAACAAATTTGTCATCTGCCTGCCAAGGGGCAGACAGGGGATGAGAGGGAATCTGGAGTCATTGGTAGATGGACGTGGGCACTGGTGGTGGGATTGGTATTGGAACATTGTACAACTCTATTATGAACAACCTTGTAAGTCATGGTCCCTTAATAAAAATTAAAAGAAAAAATTAAAAAGACATAATTACATAACTCAGAATAAATTCAGATATATAAATTCAGATATTTAAACTTTAAATCCTGAATATAATGAATAATTTATAAAAAATTATAATTTGCCAGGGCCGGAGCGATAGCACAGTGGGTAGGGTATTTGCCTTGCACGCAGCCAACCCGGGTTCTATCCCCGACATCCCATATGGTCCCCCAAGCACCGCCAGGAGTGGTTCCTGAGTGCAAAGCCAGGAGTAACCCCTGAGCATCGCTGGGTGTGACCCAAAAAGCAAAAAAAGAAAAAAAGTATAATTTGTCAAAATTGGCAGATAAGACAAGAGTGCTTTCCATATGATCTAGCTGTTAGGATTCCTGGTTTTCACCCAGTCGGCCAAGGTTTGACTCATGGTATGGGAACAGGAATCTTTCTTTGAACTGGAGTGATAGCACAGTGGTAGGGTGTTTTGCCTTGCACGTGGCTGATCCGGGTTTGATTCCTCCACCCCTCTCAGAGAGCCCAGCAAGCTACCCAGAGTCTCTCGCCTGCACGACGGAGCCTGGCAATCTACCTGTGGTGTATTCAATATGCCAAAAACAGTAACAGCAAGTCTCAAAATGGAGATGTTATTGGTGCCTGCTCGAGCAAATCAACGAGCAATGGGATGATAGTGATAGTAACAGTGGTAGACAAGAAAAAATGTAAGCAAATTACTACTAAAAGAAAGTTTAAAACAGCTGCTCTAAATTCACTAAACCCAAATAGATGCATAGAAGTATTCAAACAAACTTTTTTTGTTTGTAATCAAAGTAAAGAGAAAATAAAGTGAAATTTATAAGCTACACAGGCGGGGTGGGGGGCTAGGGGGCGGGGGGGGTGGGGGGGCTTACCGTGGTTCTTGGTGGTGGAACATATGCACTGGTGAAGGGATGGGTGTTCAAGCATTATGTAACTGAGATTTAAGCCTGAAAACTTTGTAACTTTCCACATGGTGATTCAATAAAACAAACAAACAAAAAAAAAAAAACACCAAAACTTTTAACATCAGATAAACCAAAACCAAAATTTCTTTTAATTTTGTTTTGTTTGGGGTGCGGGGGGAGGGTATATCTGGTTGTTCTCAGGGCTTACTCCTGGCTCTATGTTCAGGGATCACTCCAGGAGGAACTCTGGGGACCATCTGAGGTGCCAGGGATGAACCCAGGCTGGCAACAAACAAATAAGGGCTTAACTCCCCCTTCCATTCCTCGTACTATTGATCTAGCCCCTAAACCAAGGTTTCTTAAACTGCTCCAGAGCAATTATTTTATAAATCATGTAAAATATTTATTTCAGTGTCTAATGAAATGAAAAATTAAAATTCGGACAGGTAGCTATAGGTGCAAAAGTTATAGCACTCTCAAGACACTGCAGGGCATTGAAAAGCATAGAATTAAAAATAAGAAGATGACTGTCACTGTTATCCCGTTGCTCATCGATTTGCTTGAGCGGGCACCAGTAACGTCTCCATCATGAGACTTGTTGTTACTGTCTTTGGCATATCGAGTACGCCACAGGTAGCTTGCCAGGCTCTGCTGTGCAGGCAAGATACTCTTGGTAGCTTGCCAGGCTCTCTGAGAGGGGCGGAGAAATCGAACCTGGGTTGGTCACGTGCAAGGCGAACACCCTACCCACTGTGCTATTGCTCCAAATTATTCAATATAAATAAATCTGTTCACTATTTCACCTTTATTTAATTTATCTGTAAATAGTAAGAAAAAACAATAAAATGTCATTTTCTTAGATTTTAGTTTTTAATTTTTATATTATTTCTTAAAAGATTGATATTAATTTAAAAAATAATCTGTTGGCCGAGGCGATAGCACAGTAGGGCGTTTGCCTTGCACATGGCTGACCTGGGTTCTATCCCCGGCACCCCATATGGTCCCCCAAGCACCACCAGGAGTAATTCCTGAGTGCAAAGCCAGGAGTCACCCCTGAGCATTGCTGGGTGTGACCCAAAAAGCAAAAAAAAAAAAAATCTGTGTATATATAAAAGACTGATAAAATATGCTAGAGTTTTTCTTAACATTATAAAATATATTTGGGGCCAAATATCAGAATCATAAATTCAGAAACTTTCTCATGATCAAAAAGATCAGAGAGATCATACAGTGAGTAGGGCACTTGCCTTGTGTGCAGCCAACACTTTTCCATCCAGGGCAGCCCATATGGCCCGAGTCCTTCCAGGAGTAATCCATGAGCAAGCCCAAAACATACAAACAAAAATGAAACAAACTGAAAATATGTTCACTATTGTTCTTGTTCCACATGGTACTTTAAGCACCATTACATATTCTGAGATGAAATAGTATATTCACAGACATAAAAAGTAAAACAAGAATATCATGAAAGTGGTCTTTAAAAAATTAAGAAACATTACATTTTATTCTATCCAGGACATTGGGCCATCCATTTTAGCCTTGATTTCCTGCTTATAAAATACTATAGTATTGATCTCCTGCATTTTTATAAATATTCAATAAATTCAAAATAAGGTACTTAGCAAAGTATCAGGAATAACACATGCTACAGTGCTTTTAAACTTGACTGACAAAGTAAAACAGATGTATGTTTAGGTGGCCTATCTACTGATGAGTATAAAACAAAGTCTTATGGCTTGACTACCTATAATTTATACATAAGTAAAATCAAAGAACATGGGTTTTGCTGCTAGATGACATTTAATATCTACTTTGTCATGTGGTAGCTGTAAACAAAATTGCTGGACGGACTTACCTTGTTTCCTTGTGTAAAATGAAAAAAATATAAAATTTTTAGCATGACTGAGAATTCCATGAGCTCATCTTTCTGATGTACAGTGTCAGGCATAAGCAGGAGTAAAGCTAGTGGTCAAGTTGATTAGCAGTATCCAGGGAAGAGTTGTGCAATATATCTTTGTGCTTACTGAAGAGAACTCAAGTGTGATTCCTATAAATAAAACAATTTGTTATGTTTAGACTCAATTTTATATAATCATTCTTTGACAATTTCCAAGAGTTTAATATGTGTGTGCACAGCTTGTCTTAGCTCGCTGTCATGTCACTGTAAATAATTTGCTGATTAACACTGATGCCAAATTTTCCTTGTAAAGATTTTGTCAGATCTTCACTTGTCATCTTTTTAAAGCTTTATTTCAAGTGCACTTGAAATGAAATCTATTTTAAGTTAAGTACCAATCTAACTGCCACCTTTAATAATAATGATTATGATATTTTGTTCTCTGTTATTCTATAAGTGACAAAAGTTGTGTGAAAATATTTGTCAAATCTACCCCGCCCAAATTTGTTTATTAAAACTGTTAAGGCCATAAATTCTCTACTAGTTTTGAAAAGTGAGAAAATAAGTCATTCCTTAATGAGATAAAGGCAAGGAACATAAATTAGTGTTTGAAGTGATGACCCATTCCTGGGTAGTAATCTCTGTAAGAGAATGAGAGAAAGGAGAAAAAGAATACAATGATAAGAAAATTGGATATTTATATATCCATGAACTGAATTTAGTAACTAACATATATTTAATGCCCTGAATTTTTGAGTCAGTAAGTAATGAGACTTTGTCTCAAGTGATTTATTCTTCCCTTATTAGATCTTCATTTTGTTTACAGTTTGGTTTGACAAAGAACTACCAAATGAAGAATGATTTGAATATGAAAACATCCCGCAAAAATAAGTTTTTCTGTGTTAATATGTGTATATTTTTTTCCTTGTGTATTTACAAGGGAAACAAGAATTCTGAACTTTTCCTTGTTCTTTTTTTTCCCCTTCTTTTTTGAAAACCTTCTGGTGCTTCAAAATTAGAACATAAATGATCATAATACTGCAACGTTTTTTGCAAGGTGAGTAATATCTTAGAAATTTAAAGGCTATATGTTCTCTGTGAATCACAGAATTTTTGTATAATTGCAGTAAATTGATAAATGTGAAGAGAAAAATCTCTAATGAAAAGGGAAAATGACTATATTTTAAAGATTTATTGTTTCCCTGAGAAATTTCCCCTGAGCTGTAAGGGATTAAGCAATCTTCAGGAAAACAATGTGCTGTAGGCAAAGGGAAATTTCAGTTATATAAGATTGACCGAAGATGTTGAAAATGAACAACTCAAATTGATGGAATTTAATTCAAAACTGTCATTTCCTCATCAGCTTCAGAGACTGTGCATATTGTTAGAAACACAGTCTTTGAAGACTGTGGCTTCAGTGGCACAAAAATGTGGCTTCTTTTAGGCTATTACAGTAAGGTAGTAAGTATCCCTGAGCCCCTTCCCTCCACACACATTGAAACTGTATAGTGATAAAAGTTATTGCACTGTCCTTTCTTCTTTAATATAAGGAAATTACATGCAAACATGTTTAGGTTCCCCCTCCCCCCCATCCTTGCAAAGGTTGCTTTGTAGTCTGAAGATAAAATGTGAAAATAGGAAAGGTTTTTGTTGTATGGAGGATCCTCATCCCCCAGTCAGGTCTGCATAAAATTCTTTTGAGTCTTTTTATTAAAGTAGAAAACTAAATGCTATGAATTAGCTAGCTAAAGAAATTTAAGCTAAAGGCATTGAAAACAGAAGATAGCATTAACAAAATCCCATTATGTAAAACAATATAGTTGCTGTAGAGAATAAAAATCATGGTAATGTAATTGAAGTTGTAAGCATAAAGTTAAGTGGCAGAAGAAAAATTCCAAAGTAACCATGGCCATGCATTATTTCCACTTTGTAGAGGAAAAGGTAGAGATGCAGAGTAAATCATCTGCCAAATATGTGTGGGGTCCTAGCTGGAAGAGTCTTAGAAAGGAAGCTTCATCTCTGTAAATCATAGTGCATTGCAATTATAACTAGATTCCAAATAGTGTGGTTTGACTAAATGCAATAGCGTTACTTAGATGACCTTATGGGCTCATCCTTATAATATGAGGTTATTGGCATCAAGGTTTTCTAACAAGTACATTTTAAACAAACTTATCTGTACTGTGCTTTATGCTTTTCTTTTGATCAAGGTATTTTTCACTTAGACTTACATTACCTTTTTTAATGACTACCAAGGCAGCATAGCATGAGCGATGCTGGTAAATAAGGAAAGGAGAATAATTGGAGTGATTTCAATAAAAGGGTTGAATACATCAGTAGAAGGTGAGCAGGCTTACAGAAAATAATGTCCTGAAACCAAAAATAACCAACTGGAATTGGAAAAGTGGAAAGTTAAGATATAGTAGACAATAAACTAAAAGTGATGTTAGATTGATATATTTCATAATCTATGAATGACAAATTTCATTCTAAAAGATTACTGCTATCAGAGAGAATGATCAAACTATAAAATGCATCTGTTGAGACTGATTCTTGTTATTTTTAACTGTCACGTTTGCTTATGATTTTTGGAATTGCTTATTCATTCCACTGGCCATTCTACACGCCATCATAGTTTGTCTACTCAAGTTGTTGTAATTCATGGAAACAATTGAGACTACAAAGTATATTTCTTCCATTTCAGCATATTATCAATAGTCTGTCACTGTCCTCTTATTGTTCCTCCTTAATACAGACATGGCTGTGGAAATTTTCCTTTTGCTCTTTCAGTTTGTTCCATAAATGATAGTATGCTCTGCAGATATCCCACTCTGCTGGAAGGACAGATTATGGTGGATGCAAGTAGTTGTAAATGCAATGTTACTCTTCCCATCTGTCTTCAAAGTAGAACTCACTTTTCATTTGGGGTCGTAATGAATCTGACTAAAAGGTTTGCCTTACTAGTATTCTCTTATAGCTAGAGGGGGCCACTTGATGATACTTTGGATATAACTGTTAGCCTGCTTGAAATTTCTGAGAATGACTTTTCTAGTATAAGTGCTATTCTTTTCTACTCTTCCTTACTTCCTTCTGAAACTGGAACAGTCATTCTGGCAATGAGGCTGCAGCACCAGATGGAAGTTAATAGCAGCAGAGTAGAAAGCCTGGGATGTGAGACACAAAACGCAGTATGAAGCCAGATATTAAAATCTCTATTAATCTACCTATATGGTTCTTATTTTGTGAATTAAATTATGTGTTTGCTTTACTTTGTTTGGGTTTTGGATTTTTGGGTCCCACTTGGCCTGTGCTCAGGACACTTGGCTCTATGCTTAGTGATCACGCCTAGCTGGCTTGGGGAAACACATGGGGTGCCAGGGCTTGAACCAGTGTCAGATGCGTGAAAGGCAAGCACTCTATCCGTGGTGCCATCTCTCTGGCCCCAAAGTAAATTATGTTTTCTAAACAAACTTTTATCTATCATTGTTTAGGTAGTTACAATAGTGTGAGATTTATGGTAATGGTATGAAAAATAACTACTCACCACAACTACCAAAGGGCCCTGAACCCACCATCAATATCCCTACACCTCTTCCAGTCTGGACTTTCCTGCTTCTTCTCCTACCACTGTTTGTTGATTCATTACATATTCCAATGTATGGGACTTGCCATTGTTCAGTTCTCTTGTTTTGACTTTTCATATTCCATAGATGATGAGATCATGTACTTCTCCTTTTTGAAATTTCACTTAATATGATACCTTCCAATTCCATCCACATGCAGACATCTGCATTCTTTCATCTTTTCTTATGGCTGCATTGTAACCAATTATGTATATATACATATACATATCACAATTTACTGATGCTTATTCATAGTTGTACATTTGGATTGTTTCCATATCCTGACTATTGTACTAAGAGGTTCGATGAACATAGGTGTGCAGATATTCTGATTTAAAATATTTTTAGAAGGGAAATAAACTTAGAAGAGAAATGTATTCCTCTTGTTTGGATAAGGAAGAATATTGAGCTGGGATTTTGCTTTGCACGACCCCAATATGTAAAAGATACAGTTTCTGAAGTTATGGTACTAAAAGTGGAAAACAAAAAGTAATTAAATGAATGGAATAAAAAAGGATCTTTGAAGAATTATTTATTGCAAGCCTGACAAAGCTAGTGACCCTTGTTAAAAATTGACTCAAACTATTGCCTTTTATTCCTTAGGGAATAAAACATGGCCTGACTAAGACAAGTTGCAAAAGAAATTTTATATAAATTTATGTTTTTTCTAGATATTTTTCACTTTGGATTTTCTTTGGAAAGCTCCCCACCCTATACCTGGCCCAATAAAAAAATGAAACAGTGAACTTGAGCTAGTCACATTGTCATAAAGGCAGAAAGATTGTAGTCCTTAAATTATGGCTTGAAAAGATCTTTGTAGACAATAGAAACAAAAAAATATGAAAATTGATATTCAGTAGGAAACTTGCTGCTGGGGTTTGGGGGGTGGGGTGAAGGTGGGGTGGAGAATAGGACTGGAAGGAGGCAAAGTCTATGACTGAGGGAAACATTCAATCTGGAGGAAGGGGTGGTGCTGAAATGTGATAAAGGGTTTTGTGTGAAACACATCAGCAATAATACCATAAATTGCATTGCAAAAATGTATACATATAAAAATGTTAAACAGAATGGGAGACTAATTCAGTAGAGATAGAGATAAGTACTTAACAGTAAAGATAAGTACCAGGAGGATTACTCCACAGCTTAGAAGCCAGCCTCGCATACTGGGGGGAAAAAAGGCAGCTGTGATAGAGAAGGGACCACCAAGTAACGGGTGTAAGGAGGGCCACTCAGGATAGGAGATGAAGGCCAAAAATAGACTATAGACTGAACAGGATGACCACTTAATACCTCTATTGCAAACCACAATACCCAAAAGGTGAGAGAGAGCAAAAGGGAATGCCCTGCCACAGAGGTGGGATGGGGTGGAGAGGGTGGTGTGGGAAGCGGGGAGGGATGCTGGGACCATTGGTGGTGGAAAATGGGCACTGGTGGAGGGATGGGCACTCAACAATTGTATGACTGAAATGCAAGCACGAAAGTTTGTAAGTCTGTAACTGTACCTCATGGTGATTCACTAATAAAAATTAAACAATTATAATAAAAATGTATACACATAAAAATGTGGCTCTCGTAGAAGCAGACTGGTGGAAAGCAAATGTGGTCGGGGCACATTAGTGAAGGGAAGGTGACACTGGTGAAGGGATGAGGGTTGAAAGCTTACATGCCTGAGACCCAATCCTGAATAACTTTGTAATTTCACAGTGACTAAATAAAAATAAGTTTGAAAACAGAAAATATCTTTGTTTTTGTTACTGGTGTCTGTAGCACTGTAGCATTGTTGTCCCATTGCTCATCGATCTGCTTGAGCGGGCACCAGTAATGTCTCCATTGTGAGACTTATTGTTGCTGTTTTTGGCATATTGAATATGCCACGGGTAGCTTGCCAGGCTCTGCTGTGCGGGCTGTATCCTCTCCATAGTTTGCTGGGCTCTCTGAGAGGGACAGAGGAATCGAACCTGGTTCAGCCTAATGCAAGGCAAATGCCCCACCCACTCTGCTATCAGATTGTTTAATTGTAAGATGCAATCTCTCAGCACCCACATAAGGTATGCTTCCAAGCCCCTAAAGTCTCCTTAAAGAAATTCATCCCAAAAGCTACCCTAGAAGTGGCGTTGCAAAATGGGGGAAGACATTCTCTAAAATGGCAGATCCTAGAACTCTGCAGCATAGTGGACAGTGGGTCTCTCACTCAGCCTCACAGAAAGTGAAGACAAGCTTTATATAGTCAGTGCTATGTCCATGCTACTGTTGTCTAGCTGTGTGCCTCATAGTTACTTCACTATTCTGAATGGAAACATTTATTTGTTTGGTTGGTTTTGTTTGTGAATTTTATACTATGTAAGTTGAGAGCATACAACTTTTTAAATTGTGTTTTTAAGGTGGAAACATATGCCCATCTCTTATGCTATGAAGAGCCCATGGGATTTGAACCACATAGACCAGTTGCATAAGATTTGGGTATTATCTTAATTGGGGGAAGGAAATATATGAATTGATGTCACTTATACAAAGGCCTGAAATATATCAGATAGTGTTTATTTTCTGATCAATATGCATTTTACTCATTTCTTCTTAAAATTATCCTCAGTTTGGAAGGAAAATCAATAATGTACACAGTAATGCAATTTTTCTTTTCAGACTTCCTTGGAAATGATAGTATAATTTAGCATAGACAATGACATTTTAAGCAGAAATACTCCACTATTTTATTTACTTGATGAGATTACTTGTTCGTATCTTCTCATTTTTTAAATTTTTCTTATTTTTACACTGTCATGTGTGAGAGCTAAAACCACATGTGAAAATTTCAGGGCTAAATAAATAAATAAATGAATTAATAAATAAAATAGCAGGGCAAAGCGATGGCTATACTGGTGCACTAATGATATTAGATGATTACAACACCCACCTAAAATGTCCAATCCATAGTTTTTTCTTTTATGAGGGGTAAAAATTAGAAATTGAATTAGTCATCAGAGTAGGCTTTCTGTCATATACAACAGAATAATAATTCTGATACTGGAAATCACAGACTTTTAATATTCTTTGAGATTTACTAATTTAATGAGAGGAATCTTTCTTAGAGCCTTGTTTTCATAAGATAAAAAACCCTCTCAAAATTTGATTTTTTACCTCCTCTTTCTACACTTTTTTTTTCCAACTTTTGGCAAGATTTCACAAACCAGCTAATGGCATTTTATAAATTGTTAAGACATTGTTGAGAAGGACTGTTTTAGATCTCTAAATAAAGATTAATAATGAATAATGATTATAAATTGAAATTAGGTGTAATTGTCAAAAAAACTCATGTTTTGTACAAATAACAGTATTAATTTTTGCAAGCACTTTCCCCATTCCTTCTTAATTAGCAATCAATAAATGTTAAGAAAACAACAATAGCTGACAACAGGGATCTTCATTTGTTAGAAGGTTCTGGGATAGAATGGGTATCAATTTTGATTAACTTCTATCAGTACAACTAGAGCAGAATGGATTAAATTAGCAGGCATGAATAGATCTCAATTTTGTTGAGATTTATACCTGTCACATGATAAACACAGATAAATGTTGCCTTCTTCCAACAAGTTGTATAGATTTGGATCTTGCAAAAGTTAAATGTTAGCCTGAAATTAAATTTGCGATGACATAGTTAATGTAATCTGTGATACTGATGGCAGAGGTCAGCACGTGGCTAGTGGAGACAAGAGAATTCTATTAACCAATAAATTATTAGTTGAAGTGTATCAGCATCCAAAATATCTGTGTATTCATGGAGTTGGAAAAGCAGAATGATTTTATAGAATCAGAATAAAAATATAACATAAAAAATAAAATATTGGAATCATCAGATTAACACATAATGTTGGTCCTTATAATGAAGAATAATGATATATTATTCACTATAAAACTGCAACTAAGCTTTAAAGTTGTTTTCCTTAAAATGTTGTGGGTGGAATCTGTTCAAGAGAATGGGATCCGGAACAAGCAGGAGAGAGTTTTATAGTAGTAAACAGCACATTTTGAATGTCATAGTATGTGCATATAATACAGATCCAAATAATTAAAGAACAGAAATGGGGAAAAATACAATTCTTGTTATTTAGTAGGTCACTCTAATAACATTAATGCTTATGATGAATTTACATTAGGATACTTCCTATGCTCTGCTCTGTTTGCGCATTTTATTATCTAAAACTTTCTATCTCTTAACAATCATAGTTCATTTGGGTGAAATAACTTTTCCTTGCCACTTTATTTCTGTAGATTAAAGATTTTCTGTAGGATAATATTTTCTATAATACTTTGCCTATAGAAACCATCCATTAAATAGTTAAAAAATAATAAAACAAAATGAATTGCTCAATTTCTCTGTACTAGCAACTTATTATGGAGTGAAAGTTGAAAGCATTGCATAATGGAATGAGTGGCCAAAAAAATTCAACAGAAATATGATATACAACAAATATTTAACTATAGAGAACTTCATCTGTGGGTCTATACTCCTCTTTTGTTTTCTGGAGCCTATCTAGTGTCCTGGGTCACCCCATACTCCTACCTGGAGCAGCTGGACTCTGCCTTCTGAACATATCTGTCTTCTCCCTGCCCACTGCCCAACCTGCTGCTGTTCCCTGCTGCTCTCCTAGTCACTAGAGACTTCCTCTTGGTATGTGGAAAGTGGTTGGTGCCTGGAGTCACCCCATCTTCAGAACAGCTACCTGACCTTCTGAAATGTTCTGTTGAATTGGTGTTCTTACAGGACCAAGACATCACCCATTCCTCTCTATCTCTCAGATACCTCTCCTCAGATTCTTGAAATCAGTGTGACACTCTTCTCCACACTTTACAAACTCCAAGAACTGGTGCCACAATGCTCCCATAAAATCCCTGGCAATGAAAAGGAAGAAACTAGACCATAGCATGGTTTTGGAGTAGAATAACTGGCTCATAGTAGCAGCTTGTTAGAGTAAAACAGCAAGTCAGGTCAGTACTCAGATAACCAAGAATCTCAAGCTCTGCTTCCAGTAGCACTGTAGCACTGTCATCCCGTTGTTTATCGATTTGCTCGAGTGGACACTAGTACCGTCATCATTGTGAGACTTGTTGCTACTGTTTTGGCATATTGAATACGCCATGGGGAGCTTGCCAGGCTCTGCCGTGCGGGCGGGATACTCTTGGTAGCTTGCCGGGCATTCCAAGAGGAACAGAGGAATGGAACCTGGGTTGGCTTCATGGAAGGCAAATACCCTACTTGCTATGCTCCATGTCAGTAAGGAGGGAAAAAAAAAGTCTCTCCACACAACCTCTGCCATTCAAACGCCCAGTTCCACTGCTTCATAACTAATCTCTGCAGAGACAATAAGCAGATGGAAACTCCTGGGTACACCGGTTTTAGGGCTAAAAACTCTGAGGTCTTCTTGGAGTGGGGGATGGAAGCCTCCACCAACCCCCTCTGGCCTCTACTGCTGGAAGCCCAGCATCTGCACCCACATCTCACAGCCTTTTTTTTTTTTTTTAAAGCCTAGTTTCACAGCTTCCTAACTGATCTTGGGAGAGATGCCAAGTCATTGCAACTCACAAGTACTCTGGTCTCTGCGCTTAAAAAATCCAGGACTCCCTTGAGGGGGCAGGCTGAGAATCGACCCATTTCTACAGATCCTGGAGCTCCTGGAGCATGCATTCGTGCAAGACACCTCCAAATCCCACAATACTGACAGCCCAGTTGGAGCACAGCAAATTAGATGGGGAAGTGGCATAGATGCCCACTAAGCTCAGCAAACAAACAGTGCAGAAGGCACAGGTAGCAATAAACAGCTCAGTAAATCCTCAATGACTTTAATAACTCCCTTGTGAGAGGCAACGTTTTTATAATTTTCCTTTTACTGAACTACTTTTCACTAATTCCATTTGCCATTTTGTTGTCACAGCAATAGAACATATATTATTTTGTGCCTCCCAAGGGGGCAGGTTAGGGGGGGTGGCTGATCCACTGCTTCCAGTATCCACAAAAACTCTAAATCAATGGAGAAACAGAGGAATTCAGCTTCTCTGGAAGAGAAGGGCAGAAGTTCAGGCAAGTCCTCAAATTCATCAAAATCATCAAGCCTGGTTAAGGAAGACCTCAAATCCACACCCTGCAGTGGCGATGGAAATGAAGCAATCACTGGAAGATAAATTGAGTCCACTGAAAGAAGAATTGACCCAGATCCTGAAGGAGTCCATATAAAAGGAATTGAAAGAATTAATGAATGCAATAACAAGCCACAGCAACAGGATTCTGAACACAGAGAACTGTATCAGCAAACGTAAAGACAAAACAAAAGCCAACAACAACAATATTGAAGTGGCAAAAAAAATAGAATGAAAAAAAGTGTCAGAGCAATAATAAAACAGGTATGGCACTTGCCTTGCACATAGTCAATCTGGGTTTGATCCTCTGCAAACACAGATATGATCACTTGAGCCCCACAAGGAGTTATCCCAAGCCAGAACCAGAAATAAATTCTGAGCACCACTGGGTTTGGCCTATATGAACATCTTTCCAATAGTTGGTTGAAATCCTTGGTCAATAAATAGGAAAAGATAACATGGTATACTAGTATAAAATAAAAAAAGAATAAATTTGTAGCTATGCATAGTGAGTATATATATTCAGAAAAGAAAAAATATAGAAATTTTGTATTTTGTATATTCACTTATATCACTTGTCATCCTGTTGATCTTCGATTTGCTCAAGTGGGCACCTGTAACGTTTCCATTCATCCCTGTCGCATGCTAGTGTACCCCAATATTATCTGCTCACTCTAGCAACACAAAGAGCCTCAAACCATTTGTTCAGGGTTTTGACGAAGAAGTCTGACCATCTCGTAGTTGGGCGGCCACATGTTCTTTTGATGTCCCGTGGAATCCAGTCAGTAACAGATCTGGTCCAGCTGTTGTCTCTAAATCGCATTACGTGTCCAGCCCATCTCATTTTCGACACCTTGGCAAACGAGACAAGTGTCCCTGATTCTTGATTGTCGATGAAAGTGGGAACTAAGGATTCCTTCTCTCACTTGAGTTAAATGTGATACTCCAAGCATAACTCTTTTGATTCCACTTTGGGATACCTGAATAGCATTCTCATTCTGTTTTCGTAGGGCCCAGGTCTCTGAGGCATATGATAGTGCAGGAAGAATGATGGAGTCAAAAAGATGTGTCCAGAGCCAGAGATTCATGGAACATCAGTAACTAGTCCATTTCTCACGAACACTATCTTGGTGAGATTAAACTGCAGTCCGATCTTTCCACACTCATGGTCGAAGTCGGCCAGCATTCGTGCCACTTGGCTAATGTTTGGTGTTATGAGAACAATGTCATTAGTGAAGTGAAAATGGTACAGTTGCCGACCGTTTATCTTCACTCCCATTCTTTCCCATTCCAGTCATCGCATGATGTTCTCGAGGGTGGCACTGAAGAGTTTCAGTGAACTGGTGTTGCCCTGCTGAACCTCTCTTTTATGTTGATGATCACCTCTTTGTAGAATGGTGAGATCCTGGTGGTGAATCTGTAATACAGCTTATAGAGGATCATGATGTATTGAGCTTGAACACCCTATTTGGATAGGGCTTCAATGACCACTTCAGTCTCAGCAGAATCAAAGACATTCTTTAAATCAATGAACGTGAGAGAGAGTGGCATCTTGAACTCTTGTGAAAACTCAATGAGCTTGGTCACCATGTGGATATGGTCAACTGTCCTGAATCCTTTTTGGAACCCGGCTTGCTCACATGGTTGTCCTTGTCTAAGGTTCTGCTAATTCTATTCAGGATGACTCGAGTGAATAACTTGTAAACGAGGGACAACAGGAAGATTGGGCAATAGTTGCCGATGTCTCCCTTCTTGTACAACAGAACAGTCCTACTGGTTTTTCACTGGGACAGAACCTTGCATTAAGACAGGTAGCATGTGAAGAGCCAAGCTACTGTACTGACAAGTACTGGTTGCAGATTCTTCAGGTGTTCGGGTCTGACCTTGTCTGAATGACCGGGTGCTGTAAGAGTCTTTACCAACGAAATGTTGTATGAGATTTCAGAAGGGAGAATGCTGGGAATGACATATTCATCCTGTGGAATTTTGTTTGTGGGCAGGTGGATGTGGCTATCGAAGAGATCCGAGTAGAAGTCATGGATAACCTTTCCATTGATTGCTCTTCTGGAAGATGTGATAGATCCATCAGGACATCAGAGGGCAGTCATCTTGGTCTTGTAGTTGGTGAAGGGCAGGCAGGCATTGCAAATATTTTCCTGGCTTCTTCCACATCAGCTAACATTGCTGCTTTTCTCTCTTTGAGGTCTTCCTTTATTGCTTCTCTGCACAGCTTTGCAAGCTCAGACATTAGCTTGTGGTTGTCTGAGGTTTGCGCCAGACCATGTTGGCAAATGAGCCTGAGAGTTTTCGAAGACAGGTGACTTTCTGTGGCTTTCTCTCTCTCTGCATTCCTCGCACAATCATGGAGGTGCTGAACTAGTGGATCATATTCCTCGTTGATGTTGTCAACGATGGCATCTTCCCATATTGCTGCAGTAGTGCCAAAGAGCTCCCAGTTGGTGGTCATTCTGGGAGTTCTCTTCTTAAACTTTGCAGCCCTTTCTCCCCACTCCGTGAAGTAGAATTTTGCACAAAGGAGATGACAGTCTGGTCCCATTTGGAATTTTGGGACAACAGTGATATTGGTCAGGCAAAACCATCAATTTAATATGATGTGGTCAATTTCATTTTGGAACTGTCCACTGGGAGAATCCCATGTCCAGTATTCATATTTGACCTTCTGGAACTGCGAGTTACCATGGATGGTCTTGGTCAACATGATGAACTCAGACAGTCTCTCACCCTGTTCATTCCATTCTAGGCTATGGGTCTCGATGTGGAGTTCTTTGGGTGACCTTCTAGGTCCTATCTTGGTGTTAAACTCACTGACAATGACCTTGTAGAATGTATGGTCTTCTTTATAGAACTTCTCCAGCTCCATGTAGAACTTCTCAATTTCTTCTTCATCTCCAGTGTCGAATATGACATGAAGTGTTCGATGTCTTCTCGTCTTGGTAAATCCAATGATGTCATACTTGAACTTCTGTGCTTGCACAGAATGTTCAACATCTTTCCAATAGTTGGTTGCACCATCAGGTTCTCGATGGATGCTTCAGATGCCAGTGTATGTGCGTTAAAATTGCAAATAGTCATTTTAGTCCTTCTTCGTTTTGGCAGCCTAGTTCAGCCCTGAGATTTTATCATCCTCTCCTTGTTCATCCTTCTTACGCTGCCATAATTAGGGCTCTTCCAGATTCAGGGGAATGAGGCTTATTGTTGTTAATGGTTTTGGCATATCGAATACACCATGGGGAGCTGCCAGACTCTGCCGTGTGGGCAGGATACTCTCGGTAGCTTGACGGGCACTCCGAGAGGGATTGAGGCTTTTAGGGTGGCCTCCAATTGCCATTATAGGTGTTCTGATGGTTCATAGCATATTTAAACCCCATCAAATACCGTGCAATAATGATGGAAAATGGGTAGGAAGTCACCGGCCTAGCGTGTGGTGACAGTTTTGTAGTGGAGGTTGGCCGATGAGGAATTTATCTGGTGCCAGTAGGGTGGGTCTTATGGCTGTGACCCCTAGGTCACCGAGATTGGTGGGAGCAGGCAGAGAATCTCTGTTTCTGGTTCCCATTGAGCCTAGAGTCCAAAGTCATGAATTTTGTACGTTACTTAAAGGAAATTAGCATACTCAGTCGCCCTATCATGTATGAAAGACATATGCAACAAAAGAATTAACAGCATTCTCTATACCAGAAAAAAGTTTTTAAGACTTACCTAAATAAAATAATAATTTAAATAATAAATATGTAAAGAATTAGATGTCAGACAAAATGTGAAAATGGCATTAGAATATTCAAAGTAAATCATAGCATATTTATTTATGTTAAGTTATAGACTCAGGGAAGAGTAGGGGTGGAGTGCTTGCCTATCTGTAAAAGTCCTCATCTCAGATCATAAGCATAGAATGCCACCCCAGACACTGCGGGTCATGGCCTGATGGCCCCCAACACATATGAACAGATAACTGAATCATCAGGTCTGCAAAACCAGGATGAGTACTAGCCTAATGTGGCCCCTGCACTGCTGGCCAACAAAGATACGGGGCAGAGGAAATGACTCAGGCACTAAAGCACATACCTAGCAAAATCTTGAGTAAGACCGCCTCTCCCCCCAATACCACATGGTTTGCTAACACATGAGAATTCTCAATCACCAGCTGCTCTGAACACAAAGCCTCCTAGCCAAGTCTCAGTGTTGGCAGTTAGGCCTACATTACTGCTAACACCACCAGGAGTGGCCTCTGGTCTATTGAGCACTTCTGTGGTATTTCTACTTTTAAAAATATTACATAACTCATACAGTACCTCCTGTTTATGTGCCTAAATAAAGATTAAGTGGCCTGTCCTTACAATATGTTCCCCATATCAGGAAAAAGTGATGAAATAGCATACAATTTCTTTACAGATTTATATATTAGATATTCAATATTTACAATAACTAGTTTCAAAGTTATTTGTGGTGTTATTTTTCTGTTTTATGTCTTACCACTCAACTTATTGGCTGTTTAAAATTGAAGAGTTGAATGGCTATGTTATTTGTTATTGTTTGAAATTGTTTTTCTGAAACATGTCTACAAAAGAGGATTTAATTACCATCTTAAACTGCATATGCACAAATTCCTATTTATCCACACTATCTTCAGTTGATTACCAGGCAATGCTACTTGAATTATAATACTCCCATTAGTAGTAGAAAGTCCTACATGTCCATTTCAGTCTTAAACTTCAAATCAGAAAATTTCAATCTGTCAAATGGCCAATTTAAGTATAGATTAGCTGTCTCAATATACAGCTAGGAAATGACTACCAAGAATGAAGCAAAAGACAGAAGAAGCTAGATATTTCTTAAAGGCTGGATAGTAAAAGTGAAAACTGGAAGAATGGAAGTGTGTAAGTAAGAGAAGTAAGAATTACCACCTTGTTGCTGTTTTCCTCTCTTATTTCCTGAAGGAAAGTTTGGAATGAGTGGAAACAAACAAACAAACAAATTATCAAGAATAACAGGTCTGCAGTGATTTCAAGGCTAGTAATACAGACATTCTGATCTTCAAAGTTAAACCATCCATTGGAATGCAATAACCAAATAAAAATCACACACTTCTACAATCACATAGCTTACCTCCAAGGTCATATTACTACTGAGTGTTAAAAACTGTGACTTGCTGTCTTATCTGATTTGCACACGTACTGAGGTTTTGGCCACATGTAGTGGTGCTCAGGGAGTAGTTATGGCTCTCTGATCAGGGGTCACTCCTGAGCAGAAGTCCATGTCATGCCAGCAATACAAGGTATGCAAGGCAAGTGCTATAACTCCTGTACTCTCTCCTACCCAGTGATAAATAATAATTGCAGTTATTTTATTTATTGAGAACTTGGAACAGCTCAAGGTAGCATACTTTTCAGGCAAAGAAAATAAAGAAACAACAACTGTATTGAGTAGAGTAAAACAAGAAACACTTCATAAGTATGAGGTTGGAATGACCTCTCATAATAAGAGATTTAAAAGTCTTTCAGTACCAAAAAGAAGAAGTGAAAGTATTTTTGTTTGTGTGTTTTGGTTTTGATCTTGTTTTACCATCTCAGTGTCTTTTTATTTGTTGTAAGCCATGTTCTATGGGAGGCTAATATTTCCATAAGATAATATATGGTCCCTCAACATTTTCTTTCTCTGTCCCTCAATGTCCACCACTGTATTATTCCAATACCTTGGAAACTGAGTTTAATAAAATAATAGATATTATTTTTGGTATCTCCACTGGAAAAATTATAGAAAAGACTTCAATCATAAACTATTTAAAGATAACTTCTCATACAGTTGTTTTTATCAATCACACTTTTTTAATGTTAAAATTGTGGCACTAGAATATGGGTAATCATTTTCTAATTAGTAGAGATTGAATTGGAGTAGTGCCTAAAGAATAACTAACTTCGAAACTATACTTTTGTTTCTTACAATACTTTAAAATTGCAGGCAACTTAACAGTTTAGAACCCTTATATAAAATTTTACATATTTCCTCTCTTCTTTCATCATCTTCCTTCATCTTCCCCATGTTCTCCTGACTTAAATAAAATGAAAACAAAAAGATTCGATATATTTGACATAGAATGCAGTGCATGCTCAGCTGATAATTGTTGTTTTTGTTAGTGTTTAAAAAACTGATACATAAATATAACCTAGAATGCCAAATCACTAATGACATTAAGATGTTAAAATTAATATCTATAGAAATATATAATTTAAAACATTCTTTAGGATGGAAAAAATAAAAAGGATGAGAATTATTATCTAAATTTTTCAGTATAAAGTTTCATAGGTACAGTTTACTAGCTGTGAAATACTGTCATTTCCACTTAATTTTGTTCACTAGTTAATTCAATCCTCCTCTTTATTTGATCAAATCTGGAACCAAATAATTTGTATTCATTTTGCATTGTGTTTTTGCAGTGTCTCTTGATCGCTTTCACATGCTAATACTAGCTAATTCAATTGGGATTTATTGAAGCAGCCCTTGAAAATTAACCACCTAATTTCTCATGCATAACATAAAAATAGGTCTATTCCTCTTCACTTGTCTGTTTGAAGAATATATATTAGCACAAAATAAGAGGTTATCTTTTTAGTGCAAAGCACAATGATCATGATATTAGAGTACAGATATTGGAGAACAAAGTTTGGCATGAGTTGGTGGACTCTCGTAGGAATCCAAAATATATTGTCATTTTATTTTCTAGAAGAGAAACTGATGGTTTGGATATTTTCTTCTTGTAGAGTTCAACCACTGCCTTGTATATCCTTGATATAAACCCCTTATCAGATGGGTATTGGGTGAATATCCTTTCCCACTCTAGACTGTCTTTGTATCCCGGTCACTGTATCTTTTGAGGTGCAGAAGCTTCTCAGTTTAAGGTTGTCACATTTGTTTATCTCTGTTTCCACTTGCTTGGACAATGGTGTGTCACCTTTAAAGATTTCTTTAGCTTCAGTGTCGTGGAGGGTTTTGCCAAACTTGTCTTAGTTGTACCTGATGGATTCTGGTCTGATGTTGAGGTCTTTAATCCATTTTGATCTGACTTTTGTGCATGGTGTTAGGTAGAGGTCTAAGCCCATTTTTTTGCATGTAGCTGTGCAGTTTTGCCAGCACCATTTGTTAAAGAGGCTTTCTTTGCTTCACTTCACATTTCTTGCTCCCTTATCAAAGATTAGATGATCAGAAAATTGGGGGTGGAAATGAATAGAAATTTTCTCAAAGAAGAAATCTGAATGATTAAAGACACAAGAGAAAGTGCTCCACACCACTAATCATCAGGGAGATGCATATTAAAAGAACAATGAGATATCATTTCACACCACAGAGACTGGCCCACATTCAAAAAAACAAAAGCAAACGGTGTTGGTGAGGATGTGGGGAGAAAAGGACTCTCCTTCACTGCTGGTGGGAATGCCAACTGATTCAGCCCTTTTGGAAAACAATATGGATGATTCTCAAAAAATTAGAAATTGAACTCCCATTTGACCCAGCAATACTACTCCTGGGAATATATCCCGGAGAGGCAAAAAGGTATAGTAGAATTGACATCTGAATTTGTATGTTCATTGCAGCACACTTTACTGTAGCCAAATCTGGAAAAAAATGGAGTGCCCAAAAACTTGTTGATGATTGGTTAAAGAAACTTTGCTACATCTACACAATGGAGTATTATGCAGCTGTTAGAAAAGACGAACTCATGAAATTTGCATATAAGTGGATCAACATGTAAAGTACCATGTAAATTGAAATGAGTCAGAAAGAGAGAGACAGACATAGAAAGATTGCATTCATCTGTGGAATATAAAGTAACAGAATGGGAGACTAACACCCAAGAGTAGTAGAGATAAGTACCAGGAAGTGTACTCCATGACTTGGAAACTGGCCTCACATGCTGGGGGAAAATTCAGCTGAGATAGAGAAGGGAACACCAAGTGGAGGATCTTGGGAGGACCCATTTGGTGTTGAAAGTAGATTGTAGACTGAGTATGGTGGCCACTCAATACCTCTATTGCAAACCACAACACCCAAAAGAAGAGATAACAAGGGAGAATACCCTGCCACAGAGGCAGGGTGGAGTGGTGGGTGATGGGGTGGAGGTGGTGGGAGGGAGACTGGGAACATTGGTGGAGGAGAATGGGCACTGGTGGAGGGATGGGTAAATGAAATGCAAACACGAACATTCATAAGCTTGTAACTGTACCTCATGGTGAGTCACTAACAAATTTTAAAAAATAGAAGAGAAACTGGTGGAAATTGTTCAGGAAAGCCAAGAGGCCTAATCATTTACCGTATTTAATATTAGTACTGCAAATGTTTCATTGCTACATTCATCTTGGTAAGACTGTTGAGAACCAGGGTATGGAGATACTACAGTGTTTCCGGTTTGATTCCTAGCACATCTAGGTTACCTCAGCTTCATTCCGTGTAGCCCTGTAGACCCCAGCACCTGGCCCTGCAGGGATATCATCAAGATATCATTAGGCACTGGCGTGGAATCTCTAGGCAGGGTGGCTGAGAATGGCCAGTGGGGTCCCAGACCTCCTGAGCATTGTTACTGAAATAATAAATATACAAATATTAAATGTGGCTTTTTTGTGCATGGAACAACTTCTTTGGTTAAAAGAATCCATCTACCAATGAAATAAATAAATTTCAGTTCATTGAACATCATTTTGCATTTATTTTTACGGGGACCTGTTGTCTTGAAGTTTAAATGTGAATTTCCTTCCTTCTCAATTAGTATGTATGTGGAATTTTAGCTAACTAAAAAACTGATTGTCTACTTGTATGACACTGATAGCACTTTTATTTTGGAATAATTCAATTTCCTTCAACTCTATTGACTCAAACCAATCAGATAGCTTCTAATAAAAGAATGATTAATGCTACCTATATCCCAGAAAAAGTCACAATACCTTAATTATGCAATTTTATCTGATCAGATATTGAAAAGCAAAGTGGTAAAATAGTCAAACTGAAGAATTTGAAACCTAACTCAATAATTTGCATTCTGAGTTGGTAACCTCTAGCTGTGTGACCCAATTTCAATATTTTTAAAATTATTTATTTTCTTGAATAACCATATGGAAAGTTACAAGGTTCTCAGGCTTATGTCTCAGTTATACAATGCTCAAACACCCATCCCTTCACCAGTTCCCATATTCCACCACCAAAAACCCAGTATACCTCCACCCTGCCACCCCACCACCCCCGCCTGCGTAACTGATAAACTTCACCCCATTTTCTCTTTACCTTGATTACATTGCATATTTCAATACAAAACTCACTATTGTTGTTGGAGATCCCCCCCCCAAAAAAAACCAGCCCTACTTTCAAGGAAGCATTTGATAATTAGTTTTCCATTGCTGAGAATGAAGAGATATGAAGTCGCGTGGCCGCGCGGTTTAGGATTTCTGTATTTTAGTATTTTAGTAATTAAGTCCAGGGACATTTATGTTAGAAATTGCATCATTTCCCTTCCTGGGGCAGTATGGGGCAATGGCTTAGTTCACAGTCTAGAGACATGGCTACAAGCAGTTTCTGGGACCAAAAGTAGTCTAGCTGGCCTCCTGATTATGGTCAGTCAGCAGCAGAGTGGCTGCACCAAAGTGTGGCCGCCTGGGTCGAGTCTTGGCGGAGCGCGTGTTGGTATCGCCCCAGCCCGAGACTGCCCAAGCGTCCCGCTGTTCCAAGTACATAACTCTCTCTCTCTCTCTCTCTCTCTCTCTCTCTCTCTCTCTCTCTCTCTCTCTCTCTCTCTCTCTTTTCTCCTTCCCATGCCACCAAGTTTGTAACTGCTTATAGTCCTCATAATATGGCGGATGCCACACCACTTCTCCCGGACAAGGGAAAAAAACAGAGAGAAGGATATTTCCCCTCCTCGGCTGGCATGGGGCATTTATGTTAGAAATTGCATCATTTCCCTTCCTGGGGCAGTATGGGGCAATGGCTTAGTTCACAGCCTAGAGACATGGCTGCAAGCAATTTCTGCTACCAAAAGTAGTCTAGCTGACCTCTGGATCGTGGTTAATCAGCAGCAAAGCGGCCGCACCAAAGTGTGGCTGCCCGGGTCGAGACTCAGTGGAGCGCACGCCGGTATCGGCCCCAGCCCGAGACTGCGCAAACATCCCACTGTTCCAAGTACATTCCAATTTCAATTTTCTTATCTTTACATGTACCCTTATTTTAATCTATAAAGTGGGATGATAATGAAGTCATTTAATAAATTTTCTCTTAATATAAACCCAATATATGTGGAATACGTACTATAATTTTTGGCACTCATTAATTTTTTTTTTAGCTTTTTGGGTCACCCCAGCGATACACAGGGGTTACTCCTGGCTCTACACTCAGGAATTACTCCTGGCAGTGCTTGGGAGACCATATGGGATCTGAGAATTGAAACCGGGTTG
Organism: Sorex araneus; assembly: GCF_027595985.1. NCBI lineage: Eukaryota > Metazoa > Chordata > Mammalia > Eulipotyphla > Soricidae > Sorex > Sorex araneus. Next base: position 105,259,518 of record NC_073306.1, read on the forward strand.
GCCATGTGCAAGGCAAACACCCTAACCGCTGTGCTATTGCTCCAGCCCCAAATTCTTAATTAATACTATCTATTTTTATTACTACTATTACTATAACTTCTTTTTGGTTTGCAAGATTAAAGTTATCTATTTTTATGTTTAATTAATTTATTTTATCTCTGAGATTTCCAAATATAAAATGAAAAAAATATTTTTTGGATATTTTTGCAAATAATGTAGAGAAAAACAATAGAGCTAAAACCAAAAATGTATGTTGTGGTTTTAACTGAAGTGAAAAGCATCTCATGTTCCAAATTGCAAAATAAATGGATGAATTGTCTAAAGATAGAAATTAAAAATTAAAGAGGACATGAGGATAGTAAGAGTTCATACAAATCAATATCATAGTTCTTTCTAAAACTAGTTACTATCACACTGTAAAGCAGAGGTTGCCAAATTTAATTGGCCTGCCCTCTAACTCAGAAAAAATATCACTCAATGCCTCCCTGGATATTTACCACTTCTTTAGCAGAACAAGAAGAAAGTACTCCCCAGTTATATCTGAAGCAGCTACCTTTCTTCTGCCAAACACCCCCCGAGGCTGTATTGCCTCCTTTTGTAATAGTATAAAAAGTTATACCCTAGTTTACAACTCTAGACTTTGTCCTGGCTGTAGAACAATTTGTGTTTCGATAAAACAGGTAGGGAGGCTGAATTAGCTTGTACAAAGATAAGCTGGGAGGAGTGACCTGTCAATAAAACAGATCTAGAAATAGTGCCTGAAGGGCGAGAAGCCTTGAAGCTAATCTTAATTGTGTAAGGGAAATAAAAGGCTAAAAGGGCACAGATATACAACACGAAGTCATATGAAAATTCCTGCTCTTTTGGATTATGATCTTGATTATGATTTTTGGATTATGATAAATATCTGTAGCACTGTCACACTGTTCTTCGATTTGCTCGAGCGACACTAGCAACATCTTCATTGTGAGATTTGTTGTTACTGTTTTTTGGCATATCGAATACACTAAGGTACCTTGCCAGGCTTTTGCCGTGATATATATGATATATATCTAGTGTAAATATTATTTAAGAAAAATTTATCCACTTCAATGATGAAAAACCAAAGTATCGTGCCAATCACTGTATCACTGTATAACTATCATCTCATTGATCATCAATTTTCTCGAGCAGGCGCCAGTAATGTCTCCATTCGTCCCAGCCCTGAGATTTTAGCAGCCTCTCCTTACTTGTTTTTCTCAATGATTGGAGGCTTTTTTTCAAGGTCAGAGGAATGAGACCTGTTATTGTTACTATATTTGGCATATCGTATACGCCACAGGGAGCTTGCCAGGCTCTTCCATGCGGGTGGGATACTCTCGGTAGCTTGCCAGACTCTCTGAGAGGCATATATATATATCCCTTTATGATGATGTGTCACACATGCATGCAGTCAAGGAATATACGTGAGGCTCAGCCCGAGTGTGTGGAAAGCTGCCTGGAGCCAGGTGGCAGCTGGGTAGTGAAGCTCAGCTGCCGGGGCTGGGTCCCTTGGGGCAGGGAGGGCTCTCATCTGCCCCCTTATGGCGTGCCCCTGTTGTGGAGTTCAGTGGCATGTTTATGGGGGCCTCATTTTTATGCTCCCTTCCGGGAGAAGGAGCTGTGAGTTCTGGAAGGTGGCCGATGAGGAGATTATCTGGCACCGGCAGGATGTGGCTTAAGGGTATGATCCCTAGGTCGCCGGAAATTGAAGGAAGCAGGCAGAGGATCTCTGCTCCCGGGTCCTATTGAGCCTGGAGTCCAAGATCACAAAGTTCTGCATTACCCGGGTTCTGTGGGACTTTGCTCATGCTTGAGGCTCAGTCCGAGCATGTGGAAAGCAGCTTGGAGAGTGGTGGCGGTTGGGTGGTGCAGGTCAGCTGCCGGGGCTGGGTCCCTTGGGGTGGGGAGGGCTCTCATCTGCCCCCCTCTGGGGTACCCCTGGCACAGAGTCTGGTGGCATGGTTATGGGGGCCACCCTCCAGAACACACACATACATGTATGTACATAAATATGTATATATATTAGAGCCAGAGCCATTGAGTAATGTGTATCGCACTTGCCTTGCATGCAGCTACCTCAAGTTCTTTATATTGTGTATGGTCTCCTGAACCCTGTAAGTTTCCAAATAAAGAAAGGGTGCATGGGCCCATTCTTACGCACAGGACTTGAGCATTAGGTGGCTGAGAACTGTTTCCTGGTGGCCAATGGTGAACGATGGGCAGACAAAGGACCAGGGAAAGGGAGAAACTGAGCCCCTGGCTTGTCAGCAGTCAGTTTATTTCTCCTCCCAGCATAGTCTGATCTCTCCTCTTATGGTGCAGTTGTAGTTGTAGTTTGGTCGTAGTCCCCGGTTATCAGAGTTCTATTATCCTAGTCTCCTTGTAGACTTCAAAGTCCTCTTTTTCGTTATTTCTTCTTCTGCTTCTCGTTGTCATCTGTTAGTCCTCTACTATGCCAATAGAATATATAAAGTATAAATTATAAAAAAATAGAATAATTATAAATAGGATAAAATGATAAATAGAATAATAATGATAAAATAATTATAAGTAGAATAATAATGATAAGAAAAATCATTTCATAGAGCAGATATTTGTGACTAAATATTCTGCATGAATTATAGAACTTCATAATATAATCATAACTTTGGTGATGAGGCTGTTTAACCATACCTGGCAGTGCTCAAGACTTCTGTCTCTGTGCTCAAGGATTATTCCTAATAAGGCTTGGGATAGTAGGATTGAAATTGGATTAGCTGCATGCAAGGTAAGTGGCCTACCCACTTCACATACTATCTTTCAGACTTATAATCATACTCTCATGACAACACAAAGAAAGATAAAAATTTTATGTTAGAGGGCCAACTATGTGTAATCGTTCTATGTCTGTCCCTTTCCCTCTGACTCATTTCACTCAGCATGATGCTTCCTATGTTCATCCATTTGTAAAAAAATTTCATGACTTCATTTTTCCTGGTGGCTGAGTAGTAACCCATTGTGTATATGTGCCATAGTTTCTTTATCCAGTTATCTGTTCTCCAGTTTGGGGGCACTTGTTTTGTTTCCAGATTCTGGTCAATTGTGAATGATGCTGCAATGAGCATAGAAGTGCAGATAGCTTCTCTGCATCATGTTTTGGGGCTCCTAGGTTATATTCCCAGGAGTGATATTGCTAGGTTGTGTGGAAGCTCAATTCTAGCTTTTTGAAGAATACCTACCAACAATGAAGAAAAGTCTCTTTATTCTTACATCCACGCCAGCACTGCTTTTTTTCTTTTTGTTCTTTTAGATATGTGCCAGTCTCTGTGGTATGAGATGATATTTCACTTTTGATTTGCATATTTCTCATGATTAGTGATGTAGAACAATTTATTCATGTGCCTTTTGGCCATTTGTGTTTCTTCTTTGATAAAATTTCTGTTCGTTTCTTCCTTTTTTTTGTTTTCTTTATTTTTTTCTTTGTATTCTGTTTTCATTTTTTTCTTTTCTTCATTTTTTTGATAGGGTTACATTTTTTTCCCGATAGTTCTATCAGTGCCTTATATATCTTTGATATTAACCCCGTATCAACTGAGTATTGAGTAAATAATTTTTCCTCATTTTGTCAGGTATCTTTGTTTCCTGGCCACCATTTCCTTTGAGCTGCAGAAGTTTTAGTTTAATATAGTCCCATTTGTTTGCTTTGCTTCTAGGGGTGTTTCATCTCTGAAGATGCCTTTAATTTCAATGTCACGGAGGGCTCTGCCTACACTTTCTTCTTTGTATTTATGGATTAGGTCTGATACAGAGCTCTTTAATCCATTTTGATCGGACTTTTGTGTGTGTCATTAGAAAGAGGCGTGAGTTCTTTTTTGTTGTTGTTGTTTTGCATGTAGTTGCCCACTTTTTTCAGCACCACTTGTTGAACAGGCTATCCTTGCTCCAATTCACATTTCTTGCCCCTTTTCAAAGATTAAACAATCATATATTTGAGGGTCCATATCAAGATATTTTTTAGTGAAACATTTACATACTAATAATAATAGACCCAAGAAGAAACAAATTTTAATAGGTGAATTAGAACATGTACATTGGAAATAATAAATTTTTTAATTAATGCAAAAAGAGAAAATATAAGTATTATTTAAAAAGAATCCATATGATGAGACTGGGCACCTTCAGGGTGGTCTGACCATATCCCCCGAACCCCCAACCCCAACGTCTCTGGCAATGTAGCCACTCCATAAGACAGCCACGTGTGCGGGCAAGAGACTCTCTGCATCGCTCTCCTCTGGGAGCTCACTTTTAAGTCTCTGGATGTTAGCCATTGATGGGATTACACACACACCTGGGTTCCTCTGCCGGTACCTTCATGCGTGAGGCCCGTCCGAATGTGAGACTTAAAAGCGAGCTCCCAGAAGAGTCTCTTGCCCGCATGCCTGGCTGTCTTCCCCGGGGCCCCTCGGAGGGGATGGGCTCCAGCTTCCCTCCCCACCCCCAGCAGAGCTCCCGGCGGCTGAAGACCACCGGGACTTAGCTACAGCCATGCTCGAGACCCCTCTACACATATGTATATATAATGTATATGTATACACATAATATATACATGTGCATATGTAATGTATATATAAAAGCACAAAAGGCTCAACCTTTAACAACATGTGAATGATCTCTTATATAAAGGCTTAATGGCCCCTGGGAGATATACAACAATTTTCCCACGTTTTCCCCTAAAGGATACTTTTTGTAGCATTTTCAGTGGTTTTTCATAATAAACAATACAAAATATATCATTTTTGTTCTGCTTTGGGACAGGGGTTTGGGTTTGGGATGAAAACAGCTGAAATATAGTGGTGGAAAGGTGTAAGGGTGGTGGTATTGGTGTTTGATATTAAATGTAATAAAATATTGCTGTCACTGTCACTGTCACTGTCATCCTGTCATCACTGTCACTGCTCATCGATTTGCTCGAGCAGGCACCAGTAACATTTCCATTGTGAGACTTGTTGTTACTGTTCTTGGCATATTGAATATGCCACAGGTAGCTTGCTAGGCTCTCCAAAAGGGGCAGAGGAATTGAATCTGGGTTGGCTGCATGCAAGGCAAACACCCTACTGCTGTGCTATCGCTTCAGCCCATTGCTCATTATTTTATAAATAAAAAAATTTAAAAAATTAAAAAAATAAAAATCTGCCCAAATATAAAAAGAAAGAAAAAAGAATCCACTTGTAAGTAGCAGAATCTGGAAAATAGTGAAAGTTTAATTCAGACATAAATTCAAAGTGGAGAATATAGAAGAGTTAATGAATATAATCAAATCCCAGTAAAATTGGGAAGAAAAATGATATTGGTTTCTCTGTCTTTTATAGCAAGAAATTAAAAGAAATGATTTGTAACTAAATCAAACAATGGTTATATGAGGATTTTTATTGATAAAATTAAAAATATCAGAATAATAAATTTAATAAAACCGATTAATGTAGATCAACGATAGAGGCTGAGGGAATAAGGGCATTTTAATTTCACTACTACTTACAACAAGGAATTATAGATATAAAACAGAATTTAGAGATCTATATAAATTTACCCCAGCATAATTTTCATAATAAAGTTATAGACTGAAAAGTTAAGTAATAAATGAGGCGAATACCGAACACAATGCCATGAAAAAAGAAAGGATAATAGTGTAAGACCAAATATACCTGTGATCAAATCATTTAAACTAGTGTTCTTCCACCTTCCTACACCTGTAGACCAGTTCCTGTCCTGCTTACTGATGCCTGGACAGGCAGTTATAACCAAGGTGGTGGGCCAGCGGTTTCCAACATTTCTACATTTGTAGACTGGCCCATGGATCAGTGGCTGAAGATCACTGCTTTAAAATGACTAATCATAAATCACAGGAAACATGAATGCCATAGGTTGAGCACTTGCTCTGCATGTGGGCAACACTTTGAACTCCTGATACCCCCAGCACTGCCAGGAATAATCTCTGAACACAGAAGTGTGACTCCTGAGCACTGCCATATGTGACCATTCAAACAAAACAAAAACCAAAAAGAAGGAAGAAAAAAGAAACAGGTTATATCACTAAGCAAATGGAAATTAAATTAAATAGATCCAGTAAGTAGATCAAGGAGGTCCTGAATACAAGAGACCATTAAATATCCTGACTCAAACCTTTAAGAGGAAAGTGTGAGCAAAATAAAAGAGTGTGACCAAATTAAAAAAAACAACAACAACATATAGTCAGACAGGGCCAGAACCAAACAACAGAAACCAGGGTTTACTTCCTCCTGCATTCAAGTCAAATATATGCCAAGTCTAGGATTGACCTAAATGGCTGAAACCCAGAATAACCAAGCTTGCATTGAGAGAGACAAAGGTCTGCATCCAAATGGACTGGAGACAGGGACATGGTGTTGCCAAGAAAAAAAAAAAAAAAACAACTCCACAGCAGAGCAACTAACTACTACTGGGGAGAGATAGAGTTCTTATATGTAGAACTTTACCCTGAGGTGCCACTGAATACCTATTACCTTGCAATGATTTTGTGATCCTATGCTTGTAATAGAAGAATGGGAGGGCAGAAATACTAAGTTATGAACTTATCAAAGTACCCGCAGGCACCATATTGACTACCTCATCACCCAATAACAGTGCTCAAGAATGCTACATTAGTTCTATCTTATAGTAACAGACCCAGAGGGAAAATCCATGAGAGTTTCACCTACCTCTAGCAAATAGCTAAGCTAGCTGGAGGCAGAGAGACAATTACCTGGACTTCTTACTCTTGATAAAGTATATGTGGCCTAACCCAGTTCACACCTGAGTGTTAACATTCAAGTCAAACCTCCACAGCCAGAAAACTCTCTAAGGACCAACTAAAGTTTATCCAGCTAATAAAATCCTGCCAGCTCTGCTGCTTGAGTTTGGCAACTCTGATATCTATGATGCAAAGCACTGCAAGAAATTTATGGCAGTACTGCCGTCAAATATATGTGAGCGCAAAAATGGGTGCAATCCCTAGTGTGTACTGCAACAAAAAAATATGTGTAGGCACCATGACCAGGAAGTAGAAGCCCTGGTGTGTTTCTATGTGTGCTCCACCACACCAGAATATGCATAAGATCAACTAAAGAGCATAACTAAGAAAAATTTACTGTATATATTTTAATTTAGCAAGAAAAGGAAGTCATTTTTTACCTGACTTTTTAGCAATAGTCAACCTTCCCAATTGCATTCTTTATTTGTTTGGAACTATCTTCATCAAAATCTGGGGAACTTTTAGAGACAAAGGGAAAAACAATTTATTTCCCCATTTTACAAGGGCTGTTTTTGTTTGCAAACTGTTTTCGTATATAAAACATAAACAAAGGGATTCCCACATTTTCACATAGGAGACTGAAGCTATGAGGAGTAGAAAGTGTGTGTGTTTGTGTGTGTGTGTGTAGTGTGTGTGTGTGTGTGTGTGAGAGAGAGAGAGAGAGACAGACAGACAGACAGACAGACAGACAGATAGACAGATAGACAGACAGAGGGACAGACAGAAACAGAGACAGAGATTAATGTAGTTTTCTTATTTCTCCCTGGATCACACTAGTACTTCAAACATATATGGAGGTGAAATCTTCCTAGTTATATTGGAAGTTTGTCCCACAAAATCTAAATGGAGTTATTACCGAATTGAAGATAAAGCTAGACATTGAAAGGTCAATTTTAAATGACAATCGTTGGTTTGAGAAAAAAAAAGGTATTCAGATGCTAATAACTCCCCCAAATTAAAGGATTATTACTGTCCTTCCCAAAATCTTAGTCCCAAGTGATCTGGTTGTGGCCTAGGATTTATATAGAGGAAAGAGATTGTAGGACAATGTTAGTGAGTATTGGTCTCATTTGGCATTTGTTGCTTGATGATAGTGGTCTGCTTCTGGTAATGCTTTAAAATAAACATTCCTCTTTCAGAATACCTATCTGGTCAGCATGAGATCTTTCTCCAGAGCTGATTATTTTCTGCCTTGACTGGCTAATTCATAATATATTAAAGAATGAAATATATACGAGCAAAGGCAAAGGTTAGTTAGAGGTTGCAGATATACACACGAAGAGAAAAAGATGTTTCTAATTCTTGTACATCTATAGAAAAAAAACTTCGAAGGGCTGTCTGCAGCCTCTGGAGACCCAGTAAGACACTGTTGTTTGCATGTATGGGTGCATATGTGTGCATTTGCCTTGAGCACGTGTGTGTATGGTGTGTGTGTGTGTGTGTGTGTGTGTGTGTGTGTGTGTTTTGCTGGGGACTGAACCACTTGCAAGGCAAGTTCCTTTCTGAACAACTATATTCCTAGCTGAAGTCATAGTGACCCTTGACCCAACTGGCTTAATTTATAGATACTGACTTAGCTTTCTTAAAAATTCTAAAAGAATTTCTAATCTTTTAAATTCTGACTTTGTTTTCACTGAAATAACTACCCATTCCATTTCATTCCACTTTGTTCCCTTCCAAAATTCTATTTTCAGAGTTATCAGCCACCAACACAGAAGATAAACTACTCATTTCAAGAGAGAACAGGTTCGAAGGGGTAGTTTCTTCATACTTAGTTTTTTGTAACTTTCTAGCCACCTAATAGTGAAATGTTACATTTCTCTATTATTTTCAGATGTTATTCAGAGATACTTTCAAAATAACCTTGCAATTAAGGTTGGTCAAGGGAAAAATCAAAGTGAAAAGAAACTTTGCTTTTGTTTTATATATCACTTTTTTGGCATCTTTTTGTTCGGCTCTTTACCATATCTCATCCCCCAATACGAGATTTAGTCTCATAAATTCAGGAGTTTATGTTCTCTGTAGAACAAGGAAAATACTTGAAAAAAATAAGTAAGTTTTTTCTCTTTCACTAGACTAATTTACTTCAAGTCAACCAAACTCTGCTGTCAACTTCAGTCAATTTTGAGAGGATGTTACCAATTTATACACATATATAATGGCTAATAGTTACTGTTCGTATGTCTCTGCCCCCCATTTTCTTTCCATTTTCTTTTAGATTGAAATAATGCCTATACTAAACAGAATAAATTTTCTTACATTGTCATTGAGTAAAAGGGAATGAAATTTGCCAGTGAATGCCATAAATTTAGTCTCATCTGTAACACTTCCGTTCTGTTCATTAAAAGATGCTATTTGACTACAAAACTCTGTTCTGTGATTTATTCTATTTTAGCTGCCTGATTATCCACATCTGCAACTGTTAGTTGGAAAATATATTTTTTATAGAGCCTATCTGTAATAGTATAAATTATAAATTACTGAATTTTTCCTTAATTTTATAATTTGCTGGCTAGAAACAGATGGGTTTATTAGAAATGGATAGTGTTTTGATACCTCTGGTCTAGATCTTGATTAAAGATCACTGACAAACAAGATGATTTCAAGATTTTGTAGACAAAAATGATAAAATAATTGTCTCTTCGCTGAGTGTAGGTGACACTAGGGGCAAGTAGGTGATAACGTAAATGCTTTTACCTTTTCCGACTTCTCTCAAGTGATGTGCTCTCAGATACCCTGAAACACTCCCAAAATAAACAATGAAGAAAAGTTTCAGCTAGTATTTTTTGGACCTAAATTGATTTCTTTGTTTAATGGTTGCTCTTTTACTTATTGGAGATTTAAAATTGTCAGTTGCTCTGTCGTAGTAATTGCTGACTTAGGCAATAGATAGAAATGTAAATTCCTTCCTGTGTTAATGAATTCATTAGTAGAAAAGCTAGTTGAAAAGATAAATGGAAAAATACTAGACATTTAAACGTTAAAGCAATATTTTATACACTGAGTTAAGGAACACCAATGTCAGTAACTGTTCTGTTGAGAAATGATTTCAGTGGATGAATGCTTTAGGGAAACAAAGTTAAACAGGTTTCTTTCCTTTAGGGCTTTTTTCCCCATGAACTCAAAGCATAGTAATGTACACTGAATTTTCAAGAAGGAGGTTATTATACAGCAGTTTCTCTAATATTAACTGCAGATCTTCTGTATTTTAAAGAGGACTTTCTAACTCATGTGGGAAACCAGTACGTTTTATAGACTTCTAGAATGGAAAGTGTAGACTGATTTTTGTCCCTTTGAAAATGTAAATGTCCCTTAACCCCTAAAACACTGGGTATGTTGGATCTAAATAATTTTATCCCAGGCAATGGTGCTTCACAGAGACCTCTTCTTTGTTCTCTGAACTTTAGAGGGTCTCCCTAACAACCATAACCAAATAATTTAAGAACACAGAGATGCCTGCCTCTTATGTTCAGATTAGAATAGTTTTAAGGGGATATTTTAAGTCTTTGTTATGAATCACTTGAAATACCCCAAAGGGTTACTTCACATCTTCACAAAACACACTGCCCTGATTTTGTGGGATTGTTTCAGGGTTGTGACTATTATGAAAGTCAGATAGGGACAATGTTCTAGAACATAGGAAAGATTGGAGTAGTGTCTTTAGATAGAAAAGTAAGCTATCAATTAATCAGACTCTTTATAATCAAAATTCAATATTGAAATACAGTTTTCAAAAATTTAGTATTATTTCCATAGCATCCAGTATCATTATCTGGCTTTTCTTTTTGCTCAAATCCATGTCTACTGCAATTGCCTATATTGACCAGCAACAATATTTACAAAACTTATGAGATTTTCCTTATCATTAGATTTGCACGCAGGTCATTCTTTATTTTTAATTTTTTTTTATTTTATAAGGTGGTTCACAATATTTGATTACAGTTAATATCCAAACACCAATCCCACCACCATTATACCTTCCCACCACCAGATTTGGGATGCTTCCATCCCAAACTCCAATCCTTGTCCCAAGGCACAACCAAAATAATATATTTTGTATTGTCTGTTATGGAAAACTGCTGAAAATGCTACAAAAGTATCCATAGAGGAGACAGTGTGAAGATTGTTCTATTTTGGTGGGGCCATTATGACATTCTTTAGAATATCACTAACATGTTGTTAAATGTTGAGTGATGTAAGCTTTCATATATATATATATATATATATAACTATGTATATATGCATATAATTATCTATCAGCTATCTATCTATCTATCTATCTATCTATCTATCTATCTATCTATCTATCTATATCTCCCTCTATGATTTGTTGGCTACTATTTGAACCCCAACAATGTGGTGTGGTGCCTATGGAGAATGGGTAGGGAGTGTCTTATGCGGCCCTGTGATCCAGAAATACAATCACTCATACATGAGGCTCGGCTTGAGCATGTGGGGAGCAGCCTCAAGCTTGGTGGCAGCGGTTTGGTTCTGGAGGATTTTGGCTGCTGGGGCTGGGTCCCTTGGGTGGGGAAGGCTCTGGCCCATCCTCCTCTGGGGCGCCCCGAATGAACCAGCCTGGCTCAGAGTCCAGAACACAGGTCATTCTTTTTTTTTTTTTTGCTTTTTGGGTCACACCTGGCAATGCACAGGGGTTACTCCTGGCTCATGCACTCAGGAATTACTCTTGGCAGTGCTCAGGGAATATGGAATGCTGGGAATCAAACCCGGGTCGGCCTCGTGCAAGGCAAATGCCCTACCCGCTGTGCTATTGCTCCAGCCCCTGGAACCCAGGTCATTCTTAACATAAATTTAGGGCAAGGTAATTTGGGCCATACCTGATAGTTTTCAGAGCTTATTTCTGGCTCTGTGCTCAGGACCCAAGGGTTATCAAGGATCACACAGGGTTTGGCTATGTGCAAAGAAAGTACCTTAAACCCTGCACTATCTCTTCAGTTCTAGACATAACTGATGAAATGTGGCCCTGATTCTTTACATTTTTAGCAAGTAGAAACAATTTCAATGTCAATTTTGAGAATGCTTTTGTTTTTATAGTAATATTTAATATAATTTAGACGTTCAAAGGATGAAATGTAAAACTATTGGACTTCCTTAGACAATTTTGATTTTAAAATTTAGGATCACGGCAGAGCCTGGCAAGCTACTCATGATGTGTTTGACATGCCAAAAACAGTTACAACAACATGCTCTTCACGTCCCTGAAGCAAGCAGATGCCATTGGGCTACTAACATGCAAGAGCGACAAATGAAGTCGTTACCGGCGCCTGCTCTAGTAAATTGATGAACAATGGGATGACAGTGACAGTGACAGAAAATTTAGGGTGAATTTTTGTTGTTATTATTTTTGGGCCATGCCTGAAGATCTTCAGGGGTTACTCCCAGCTCTGCACTCAGGAAGTGCTCCTGGTGCTGCTCAGATCATGTGAGTTGCTAATCATCAAACCTGGATAGGCCACATGTAAGGCAAACACCCTACTCGCTGTCATATTGCTCCAGCTTGGTATGCACTTATTATAATCTATAATTCCTTAAAGCAGAGAGTCTCCTGCCCTCTGTCTTCCTGGCTGTCTTCCTCAGGGCCCCTTGGAGGGGGTGGGCATCAGTTTCCCTCCCTACTCCGAGCAGAGCTCCTGCAGCTGAAGACCTCTGGAGCCTAGCCACAGCCATGCTCAAGTCCCTCTCCACACAATCAGATAAGCCTCACGCATGAAGGAACCAGCAGAGGAATCCAGGTGTGTGAGACCCAGGGCTGAAACCTCCAAGCCTGCTCAGATAGGGACTGGGCCTCTTCTGCTCAGATTCTCTATTTTCCAGTAGCTAAATAGTCATACCCAGGAACTGCCCCTGGTACCGTGTAATCTCACCAATGGCCAACATCTAGAGACTATAAAACCAATCTCTCAGAAGCGCACAGCAGTGAAGCAGCCACACAACATCTTATAGCCTAGTTCTCCCTCTGGGAGAGCCTGGCAAGCTACCGATAGTTTCCTGTCCACATGGGAGAGCCTCACAAACTCCCCATGGCGTATTCATTCAAAACCAGTAATAATGATGGGTCTAATTCCCCTGACCCTGAAAGAGCCCCAATGTGGCACCATTGGAAAGGACAAGTAAAGAGAGCCTTCTAAAATCTCAGGGCTAGGACAAATGAAGACGTTACTGAGACCACTTGAGAAATTTGACAATCAGCGGGATGATGATGATGATGATGATGATGATATTTCCTTAAATGTTGAGGAATAATTTTGAATCTTTTATGAGAAATCTTAAAAGGTAAACTTAAAATAATTTATTTTCTCCTTAATATTATCCTATAAATAGGTTAAATATTTTTACACTTTGTACATATTTATGTTTTGTAGTTGTTCAGACAATTATTGTAAATAAAACCTGAGTAATGTGAAAGCTTTAATGACAACAGCATGATTAGTGGCTAAGTACATAAAAATTAAATTTTGTGGAATAAAATATTTAATTTTTAAATCAATATAATATTGTCCTCTAATATATCATTCATTCATGTACACTAATAATTTAATTTAGTTGTCTTTGATATTCTGTCATTTTATTCATATAAAATTTATATTAAACAATAGCTAATTGTATATATTAACATACAGATTTCAGTTTTGTCTTTATAAATGTGCACTCTATACATATGAAGAAAAGAGGTATTTTACTCAACAGTTTTGAAACTTGATTTATAATATGTAATGAAGTAAGCATACAGTAGATGGTGTTTATTTCTACTCTTGCCCTGGACTGCAGTTAAAACTTTGGCATTCCTGTCTACTGTAGTTCATGGCATTTTCCAGTATTAGAATTGTTATTTGTAATAAGCAGTCAGGAACTTGGAGTATAAAACAGACATTTTTTAAATTTTGGAACAGAATAAACAATATAAATGTAGGGAAACTAGAAGATTCATATGGGGGCATAACTATTTGTCCCTATGGCTGTCTTATAAGGTAGAATTAAAAACTTACGTCAAATTTTTAATGAGTTCTAGTTCTTTGAAATTTAGATTATTTTGTGAATTATATATAAAAAATGTTTAGGAATATTATTATATAATTAAATATCTGATACTCAATATTAGGACATTAAAAGAAGAAACCCCTATAATAAAGGGTCTTACTACTCCTATCTTACTAGGTCTTAGGCACAGGTGTCTGCCTTGTAAATAATTAAACATTTCTGCTAAGCCATCTCATTTAGTATTTTTGGAATGTCTGATTGGCTTATGAAGATGAGGTGGGCTATCTGAGTTCACACAGAAATAATG